>NC_046186.1:85618814-85921845 GCF_011004875.1 Balearica regulorum gibbericeps | reverse complement strand
AATTTGATAGAAAAAGTGACTAACACTTATGTTAGATATTTTGGGCTTGATAAATTGTTTTTGCAAATATGATTGATGCCTTTCAAATATTTGTAGTGTGTTGAACTTCAGATATTATTGGCAAAAGGGAAGTATGGTTAAGACTATGTAACGAAGTGCTCATTTCTGCTTTAATACTGGAATGAATAGTATAGGAGGTTTTGCAAAAATAAGATGAAAAAACACATTAGAACTCTTCGTAGAAGAAAATCACTATTATAAGGCTACCACTATTGCCTTAAGCTTTTTCTGTTAATGTGTTTACTTAACACTGCTTGATAAATCTATACCCTTATTCACACATTATGCTAAAAATGTGGCTATTCAGAGAATGTGATCTGACTTGTAAAGGAATTTTTTTTCACCACATTATGGCTTTGTACAATATGCTTTAAGTGGTGTTTGCAGAGTTCTGCTCGCAGTGGTTATGCTGATTGTATGTCAGGGTACTAGGTAAAATGCTAGCCCTTCAGGGAAAATAAGTACTTGATAAAAAATAGTCTGTAGGGAAACCTGTTAAAAATTAGTATTTCAGAAAAAAAGACTATGGCTGAGAAAAGTCATGTGGCAGGTTAGTCAGCAAGAAGTTGTCTGCTAAAATATGATACTTAGCCTATTCCAAAAAATATGGCCTGTTTTGATTTAAGGCACTGGTGTATCTGAAGTGTGATATGGTAAAAAGAAGTTAGCTGCTTCTAAGCTGGGCAGCATCCAAATCTCTCACTGACTGACTTGAAATGCCAAACAGAAGTGCTTTACCCCTTTTCATGTTACTGCTATAGCACTTATTAATGGGGCAGGTAGCCCAGTGGGTTAGGATTCCACATTAGGGAGTGTACAATAAATGGGTTGAATTTCCTTTGTATTTTTTTTTTTTTGGCTATTTACTTCAGCTAACAAAAGAATGCATAGAGAGAACTGATGAGAGCCCAGGCAGGAGAGAAACTGGAGCCAAATGACAAATTATGAATTTAGGAGATTGTTGGAAGATGGAGGGTTCCTGGCCCAGGACTGCTGATTTTGACCATTGTGCAGAGCCTAATGACACACCCAGAAAGTATGAGTTTCTAGCACCTGTAAAAGGCTAAATCTAATTGTTAGGCATAATTTCTTGCCAATTTTTGAAGGTGTAAGTAAAGCAATAGGTATTGAGAACTGGTGCAGTCTCTGTTAGAGGATTTTATAGACATGTATGTACATATTTATATACTAAAACTATACATCTAAATATATTTACTATATATATAAATTCATTACATATATGTATGACAAGCATACTTAAGGAGTAATAGCTGTGTCTTTCTGAATGTCCACATTTTTTAATCTCTTTAATGTCTGAAATTGGGGTAGCGGAGCTTGAGAACGTAAGGAAACAAAACTCGGAATGTATTTGTTTCAGTATTCTCACACAATACTTTTATCAAATATAAAGGACAGCCTGTAATTAGGGGAGCAGAGGGTAGGGAAATCTGTCTTCTGAGCCTAAGTTAGACCACCACCTTCTACATCAGTGGGACCTCCACTAAATACCCAGTTCCTGAGATCATATTGAGATACATGGATGAGACACAAAACTGTATTCTGAACCTCTGGTCTTGTTTTTCAGACTGACAAGTAGACATCAAGTATAGAAAGAAAATCACATCAGCCTCTGCTGCTGAGCTTGTTTTTTTTCCTAACACTACTTTCAGAACAAACGGGACATGGACAGGAAGAGGCACAAGAGGTAATCATCAATAATTTCTTTAGAAATAGGTTTGAATTACTTTGGCTCAGTAGCTGAAGTAATAACTTATATAAGTGCAGTATTCTGGGCTGTAACTCCGTGGTGGGTTGACCCTGGCTGGGAGCCAGGTGCCCACCAGAGTAGCTCTATCATTCCCCTCGTTCACTAGACGGGGGAGAAAATAACGAAAAGCTTGTGGGTCGAGGTAAGGACAGGGAGAGATCACTCACTAATTATCGTCATGAGCAAAACAGACTGAACTTAGAGAGGGAATTCATTTAATTTATTACTAAGCAAAACAGAGTAGAGGAATGAGAAATAAAACCAAATCTTAAAACACCTCCCCCCACCACTCCCATCTTCCTGGGCTCAACTTCACTCCAGGCTTCAACCTCCTCCCCCTTCAGCAGCACAGAGGGACGGGGAGTGGGGGTTACAGTCAGTTCATCACACGTTGTTTCTGCCGCTTCTTCATCCTTAGGGGGAGGACTCCTCTCATCGTTCCCCTGCTCCAGCATGGGGTCCCTCTCATGGGAGACAGTCCTTCACGAACTTCAATGTGAGTCTCTCCCACGGGGTGCAGACGTTCAGGAACAGACTGCTCCAGCGTGGGTCCCCCACGGGGTCACAAGTCCTGCCAGCAAACCTGCTCTGGCGTGGGCTCCTCTCTCCATGGGTCCACAGGTCCTGCCAGGAGCTTGCTCCAGCATGGGCTTCCCACGGGGTCACAGCCTCCTTCAGGTGCCTCCACCTGCTCCGGCGTGGGGTCCTCCACGGGCTGCAGGTGGAATCTCTACACCCCCTCATCCTCCCTCCATGGGCTGCAGGGGGACAGCCTGCTTCACCATGGTCTTCACCACGGGCTGCAGGGGGATCTCTGCTCGGGCGCCTGGAGCACCTCCTCCCCCTCCTTCTGCACTGACCTTGGTGTCTGCAGAGTTTCTTACGTCTTCTCACTCCTCTCTCTGGCTGCAAAAGCGCTCTCTAACTGTTTTTCTTAAATATGTTATCACAGAGGCGCTGATTGGCTTGGCCTTGGCCAGCAGCGGGTCTGTCTTGGAGCCGGCTGGCATTGGCTCTGTCAGACACAGGGGAAGCTTCTAGCAGCTTCTCACAGAAGCCACCCCTGTAGCTCCCCCTCCCCCCTAGCTACCAAAACCTTGCCACTCAAACCCAACACAAATTCACAAATTACAGGAGTGTGGTTGAGGCCAGAAGTTTATCAACATCCATTGACACAACACAAGCTGGCACTGGAACACAAACCGCTTCCATGCGTAGCTGAACTATGGAAACTTGGAAATATGGCCTCTTCTACCTTAGGTGGCAGTTGGGTTCCATGGAATCTAAGACCATAAAAGAGCTTTGATCAAACGTTTTCCTGAGAAAGAAGCAGCCATAGCTTCTCTTACTCTTTCCCATCCCCTTCCCCGGACTTCATTTTCTAGTTAAGATACTGTTTGTGCTTCTGTTTGTTCTATAGTAGGGAAATCCTATTTTACGTGAATGCCTATTTTCATAAAGTTGGTGGGAATTTAATTTCTGAATATTGTTCAATATTGTGCTACTACAGTGGAGGTGGGGAGAGAAACACAGGTTTTATGGACTTACTGTGCCCAAAGTACAAGGAAACCATTCTGATTAATGCGTCCTTTAATGTCTAGCAGAGGGCTGTAATGTGCCACAGCTCTATTTCTGACCACTTGAGTGTCTTTCCATGCTGTGCTGTCGTCTTGGTCTCCTGGTTAAGAGGACTAAAATAAGAACTAGTGTTACACCAACACATAGTAAATAAAACGCCTCAATGGAAGGGACACGAATGAGAGAGATAAAAGGCAGATAAAAAAGTAGTATTATTGTCTCTAATAAGCACTAGTTTCTATGGAAAAATGGAAAATGTGATTTTTTTTTTTGCTGTTGCAAGTTTGGTCAATATAAATAACTGTATAGCTATAATAAACCTCTGTGTATTGCTTGAGATGTTGTGTTTCAGTGTAACTAGAGTAAGCACTAAGATTAAGCATGTAAACTTGTTAAAAACCACAGATTATTAGCAAGTTCAGATACCATTTCTTAAGAGTTTCTGCTGGAAAAAATGTTTGGAGACACTAGAAAGGATTAGATTACACAGCTACTAAGAAAGCCTATGCAGTCCTTCAGAGCGGTAGGTGGTAGTTACCTAAGATGTAGGACACCTGTATTTGGAAAGGTTTAAGGACATCTTCATCCATGGAGGTACTGTGCAACATAGTTTTGTAAACTTTGGAAGAAGAAGAAGGATAGGGTAGGAAAGCCAGCTCTTAACTGATAGTTTGATCCAAACCACTATGGTTTTTTTTGTTCAATTATTTAGGGGCTTAGTTTAAAAAAAATAAAAATAAAAGGGGTTGTGCAATTGCATTGAGTAATTGTTGGGAATTCTGTCTGGAGATTTTCCAGAGGATTAGAGCTCTCAAGTACTACTGCAAGTTTTGGGAAAAAGGTGACTGACTCTATTAGAGATGCTGTTAGTGCTCCTGCAAGACAAAGGACTGCAGCAGGAATTCAAGACATGACAGAATTCACATTACCCTGAACATCACTCTTAATTGTTGTGATCAGAAATTACCTCTTCTTTGAGAAGGTGCAGTGGTCCAGCTGTGCTACACAGAGCTGTTGTGTACGAGGCTTTGCTATTCTGTGGCTGTTGTTTGTGTTTGCGTATCTCTCACTGAGATATGAACAAGTAACTCTAATGACAGATGTAGTCTCAAACTAAATCTCACAGAGTTGGCTGAGATAAACAGTAGGCACTACCCTCATCCCTCTGTTTCTTGTGCTTTTGGGCATCAGATGGATTTCCAAGCATGTGGTAGTGGGTTTTTCCCAGTAGATACAAAGACGAGTTCTAAGTCTCTACCACAGATAGAGCAGTTGTGTTATTTTATGTAGCACTAACAGGTTTCTAAAATTACTTAATAAAATCAATGATGCACTTTCCTGCTTTTGTCTTCATGGCCAAAACTAATCAATGGATGAGAGAAGTTAATATCTTAATTTCTCTTATATTGTGTGACCAAAAAAACTCTCATGAAGAGCTGCCTTTCCTTCTCGACAATAAACATAATGTTTCTTCTGTCAATAATCCTGTCACACTTACTTTCAGGTACAAAGATTGAAAAAAAAGTCTTTCTCCTTTCTTCTTGATGGTGTTTTGATCTGGTCACAGTGAAAAAAAGAGAGGATAGGGCATAGCTCAGAGTGGGAGTCAGTGGGAGCACCTACTTCCCTTTTAATGAGTTTAGCTTTCTTTGGAGAATTCTTAGATGCTTGGGTGAGAGGTTGTTGTCCTACCACCTACTTTTTTTGTGCTGACATAATGCCTTGGGGAACTGTTCACAGAAATAAGACTGAAGCTTTATGTTATGAGAAATTCAGGCCTGTAAGAACTGTATTGGACAATAAATATAAATAAAAGTAGATGGCTTTTGGATTATTATGGGGCTTCCTTTTCCTCTATGGTAATATGGTGCAGTCTATTTTCCCAGCTGTGTCTGTGCAGCTGATTAGAAACAGTTGTAGAGAAGTTGTAGAGCTGCTAATACTAACTGTGCTGAAAGTGTCTCAGAGCTGCTGTTTGTGAGGAGCTATACCAAGTAAGTGTGTGTGTGTGGAGAACTTAAAATTTCTCCTGTGGGAGTGGTGAAAGAGAAGAGGGACTAGCTCTCTCTGTTAGGTTTCCTGTTCTTGAATGGGAATGTCTAGAAGAAAGTACAGGTGGAGTTTTCTAGTTCCTCTTGCCTGGAAAGAAGAAACAGCCTGAAGGAGAGAGGAGCAGCTGTTAGGGAGGTTTAATCTGTAGAGACATGGGTAATCCTCTGGTCTTCCCAAAGCTGGTTTTGCACTTTGCTTCCAAGTGTGTCTAAGCTTTGTCTACCTAAGTAGAAAAGGTCTGGGTTGAAAAAATAAATCGTATGTTAGCTTTGCTCATAAAAGAATGCTCAGGATAATGGTTAGTATTGCTAGCGAGGTATACAGTGTGTGTGTAAAAATGTGGATGAAGATCATCTGGGTTTCCATGTCCTCCAGAAGCTTTGCAAAAAGCACTTGTTCTCTGTTGCATAGAACTTCAAATACTCCTTCTAGAAAGGGAATAAAACAGTAGCTTTTAGCTACTTATGGTGCTTTTGGCCTTAACCAATAAAAGGGCTTCACTGTCTTATCTCCTGAATGCTTTAAAACTGGTTAAATATCTTTTGAAATTAAATAGTGTATTACAATGACTTGTTAAACTTTTCTAGGGATGGCATGGTCTTCTAAATATTTTTTGGGAAAGAATCCTCAGTTTTCTGAAAAAGTTTTAAATGCATTCATAGGAAAATGAGCATCTGTCTTTTCAATGCTGTTGCCTTCCTTTCTTTTTTTTTTTTTTTTTTTTTTTAAATAGCTTGTCAGGGAGATCTCCTTGAAAAGTGTCCCTGACTAATAATTCTACCTTATTATTCCTTTTGCGGTATCCTGTTCTTTGTGCATAATGGCTAAGATGCTATTGTATTTGGCACTACAAAACTGTAAGCTAGAGACTGTCCTAGAGACTTAGCTGTAGAGGATGTATCTTTCAATAGTTGTCTGTGGAAATTAACTTTTTTTTTTTTTCTTCAGTGACTAGTGTTTTCTATCTCCTAAATATTTACTTAGCTGCTCTTCATTCAGACTCTGACAGTTACTTGGCTGGATTAGTTGCTTATGCATGCTTTCTGCCTCTTGCTGTGTTAACGATCTCAGGTGGCGGTACTTCTGCAGAGTATCATTACCTGGTAGCAAAGTTCATACTGGCTTTGGTCTTTAGCAGTTACAGTTCTGTCCCTACTTCTCTCACCTCCTTTCTATATAGGATGATACTATCCCCCAACCTTATGTACATGTGTCTCTTGACTCAGCCTCCAGAGCTCATTCATTCACTGTTGATTCAAAGTGACAGCTGTGCCATCAATCTGTTTGTCAGTTTTCCCCCATTTGGTGTGCTGGAGTATGCTCTCCTTCCCACATATGCTTGAAGATGCTGTCTGGCCTCGTGCTCTGCAGGTCTGCTGCACCCGGATCAAAAATTGCAGGTAGACTCCATTGGTATGAGCGCTCAGTGTTTCAATGGTGAAACTCCTATCATAGGAAAGTAAACCCACGGTAGAGAATTCAGGCAAGCGATGTTTGTAGACGTAGGACAATTCATATGTAGTGTTCTGTATCTGCAGTGTAACTGGCAACAGGCTTGTCACTTGTTTCAGTATTGTTTGGCATTCTTCATTCTGGTTACTGTTGAATTTCAATATTTGCCCTTGCTGACTGCCACATTGCTGAGTTTGACAGGTTGTTGCCAGAATTTGAGTCTGCTGACATAAACTTTGCATATATGTAAATAGAGATTCAAGAAATGGTTATCCTGTGTCAGAGTAATTTCTGCTTTGTATATAGTAGAAGATTAGGAAAGGCTGCCTTTTGAGAGAAAGAGAACAGCTATATCTGATATTTATTTGATGGATCTTTCAAAGAGTTGATTGTGCCAAAAATTATAGCACAAAAATATCCCCTGGGTAAGGTGTATGTTAGGTTGAAATATTGATGCAATGAAAAGTAACAGTGGTTTTCCTTATTTAGACTGCTTTGTATTTGTACAAACTGTAAGGTAATTATTTCTGTAAAAATAGCAAGTCAGTCAGCACTTGATACTTACTGAGGAGCCATGCTATTTAAGGATGATAAAAATCATCAGAGATCCTTGAACAACCCAGACTGGAACCGTGCAAAATTAGCATTGTGTTGAGCTATGTGTCATGCTTCTACAAAATGCATAAATTACTTGCAATGAATCTTACTATTTAAGTGCTTTCTGGGGTAACTGTGTATTTCCTGAGAATTAGAAAAGAAAAAATTTCTACTTCCAGTATAAGTCATGCTGTAGTAATTTTTAGCTAGCATAAACCGGAGGCAATTGAAAAGTGCTGCATCGGTGAATCTGTGGGCTTCTTCAGGAGGACTGCTCTGTCAGGTTTTTTAATTCTTGTTAAAATCATTAGTATCTTTAAAAGATACAGCAGTTTATATTAAATGGCTAGAAAAATCAAGAACTTTTTTTTTTCCTGATTTTGTGTTGTATTTGTTAAGTTACTGGCTGCTTTACAATGGATGTATAAAGATAATTTTCCTTTCTGAGAGCCAGACTATCCATAGAATTGTGTAGGAAAAAACTGAGCAGAACTTGCCCAGGACATATTGCTACTGTCCTCCCTTAGCACCGTTAACACCAGAAATATTTGTTTATTCGGTGTCCCTTTTGATGTTCCTCTGAACTGGAGTGTTCAATATTCAATGAAATAAGAGTATCTCAAGTGGAAAGAGATACCATGTTGAGATTGGAGTTCCACATATCCTTTGATGTCCTATGAAGGCATAACTCTGTGTATTTTCTGATAGAAATCAATCAGCCTATCTGCCTGACCCCTTGGAGAATTCTTAAGAACTTAAAAAAAAATGCATGATAGGAGGTAATCTTTAAGCTTAAGTCTAAAATATTTCATCCGTTTCTCCTTATACCTCACAGACTTGCCATAGTTGTGGCTTTTTATGTGACATAGTAATCAGAGGGGCATTGTGCATTTCTGTGTGAGTGATTTTAAAAAGTAAAACCAAATGCAAGTTCTAATAGATAATTCTAATCTAGGTTATTGGTTTTAATTTATATGCAAATACTAACTAACATTCTGTGCACTGTCTTTCCAACCCTAACAAGTTACAAACAAACACTGGTGAAACAAATGCTATACAAAAATTTATTACTAGAGTAATCAAAATTGTCAATTTTATTTAGGGACCTTTAGAGTCTCTGGCCATGAGTCTCCAGTTTTGGACATCTATTTAAAAATAAAGCAACTTTTCTCTAGCCCTCTTTGGAGGGGAGGGAAAGCAAAGCAAGTTTTCTTGGATAGTCTTCAAAACAGAAACAGTCTATTAATGTTGTAATCCTGGCAACATTCTCTGTGGGTTGAATAATACTCTTTCACTGATGTTTTGACTTCTGTGGAGATATTTGAAAAATAACAGGTACCATCAAACTGAGAGGTGTGGTATGAGTGGGTAAGCAGGAACCTTGGTGTTTTGAGCACTGTTCTTCTACCCTACTCAGAACACTCATAATCAACACTGTAGTGATGATGTAGAGCAACAATGCAGGTTCATTCTTTTCCTGCCTCTTGTAGGCCTGGGACATCTATCCTTGCTGTAGATATCACTGTTCTGATGAGAAAGGTGGGTAAGAAAGAGCTCCTGAAAAGAGTTACGTGCAGGTGGTGAAGGTGAAGTCAAGTATTTTGCAGGTGTATGTTTCATGATAGTGACGGTGGCACCAAGAGGATCAGACACTATATGGATTTATCAGGTTATTTAAGAAAAAACACACCGTGTACGGAATTTGAAACATACTTGCAGTAGCAATAATAACCTCAGGAACAGATCAGTATGTGTGTTCTCACTTGGTCTTGAGGATGCTGCTTTGGCGGTTACCAAAAAGCAATGGAGAGGGTGACAGAGTAAGCCATTTCCTGTAAAATGGGAAGTCAAGTTCAGAATGGAAATGTTTTCTGTTTCTTGAAATATGAAGGTTTTTTTGAATATAAATTAAGCCAGATATGTTAATGTAGAGTGGGTTGTGCACATGATAGATTTGCTCACTGTAGCATTCTCGTCCACTTTTGAATTTTTTGGATATGAGAAATGAGGGAGGCTAGTGATAGGTTGGGGATTGTAAGTGCTAAGCCTGGTCTTAATTGCAGTGTAAGCCTTATAGGTGAGATAGCAAATGGGCCTCCATGTTCAGAACAAATCATAAAGCGGAAGTGAAATATAGTCAATACATTTGTGTGAGGTGTTTACTTTGAGATAATATTTACTTACACAGTGGAGCATGCTGCTCTGTTGCATGACAAAAGCACACCTAATAATCCTGCTCTGGAAGGTTCTTTATTTTCTAAAGGTAAATATTTTGTTGTATGTGCAGGAAGGAGAAAAAGGATGACTATCTAGGAGACAAATATGAGGAACAATGTGAGGCAAAATCTTGATTATCAATCTTCCCAAAGGTTTCTGATTGCATTGATTTTTTTTTTTAATTTTTTTTAAATTACTCCATGTACGTCATAATATGTCTTTGATTACATATCAGCATATGTGGTGATGTTGCTAATGTAATTCTCTGAAAGTCCAATGAACAATTGCAACATGGATTACTGAGTTTTTCCATAGTGCTTTTTGCTTAAATGCAGAGGCATATAAAATTGAAGAAAATCCAATTAAACTTGGCAGGCAGTTGCTAGTTTAAATTGGTTCAAACAATTGGAGAGAAGATTAAAAAAAATAGTAATCAGTAATGTTGAAGTCTTAACTTTTTTTTTTTTCTTCTTTCTTTTTTTCCTTTTTACAGTTAGCATAAAAAAGACTTTGGGTCAGCATTAACAGTTCCATGTGAGAGTCAGTTTGATTTTAATGTCATTGAAGATTGTCTCCAACTTCTGTTCCCAAAAGGCCTAGATGAATCTATTTCAAGGTGATAGTGAGTTAAAGGTTAATAGCAATAAAGAAGGAAATAGGGTGGGGGGTGTGATGCGAGAAGAGTTAACTCAAGTGTCTTACAGGCTTGACTTACTAGCTTTTAGAGGTTAATTTGTAACAAAGAATTTTATGAAGTGTTGAATTTCATGAACTACTGAACTCTGTCCCCAAGTAAATTTAAGCCTGCATTCTTTCAACTTTTGCAGAATACCTTTAAAAGTTTAAATCTGTATAGGTGAAGAAATGCTAAAACCAGTATTTGGTTCATCAGCACAGAATAAAATTCGCTACAATAATGTTTTCTTCTTAGAGAAAGGTAATGCAGGATATCAAGGTTTTGGGTGTGTAGACAGTCTGTAGTAGAAATCTAAGAAAGCAGTGCAGAGCTGTACCAACTGACCTTATGAAGATTTGAGAACTGAGTGGCTTTTGGCGTGCTGTTGCTTCAGGAAGGGCTTAGAAATACTTACGCAGTATAGAACTGGATGAAGGTGGCCTGGGTTTACCTTACAGAATTTTTACTGTCTAGAAGTTAGATGTCTAGCCTAAGGTACCTCTCTAGCTTCCTTCTATAATTAATGGAAAAAAGTAGATACCTCCGGAAAGCTGGAACAAGTGTGTCCACCAAAATGTGACTGACAGAAAAAGGTAGATGAGAAATAATTTGTTTCTTTGTGTCTTTCATATATTCCTACAGCGAATCATTAGGTGAGAAAAAGTCCTTCCTTGAGTCTTGCAGGGCATGGCACTGATAATTCTGTCCCACAAACTTTAAGATGATAGTGCCTATCACCTATCTTTTCTACTTAATTTAAACCATTTTTGAGATACTGTTATATTAGACCTGGGTAGAAATACCTGCAATCAAATAACCTGCTGAAAGAAAGTAAGGATTTCCAATGAGGATCTTCTCTTCCATGATGTTTTCAAGTATTTCTAGCATTCTAGTCATTAAAGTGGTTCCTCTATTCTTAGTTTTAAGACTTCAAATTGCACTTACTAAACTCGAGTTCTTAAATAGGACCTATTGTGGATATTTTATTATTATGATTATTATTCTGATCACAAATCTCACTGAACTCAGGAATGCTACTTTGTGAATTAGATCTTAGCTGTGACCTGTGGTCTTAGCTGAAAGTAATTAGTGAAAAAGAAAAAAGACAAGCCTAATTTCTGTAGAAGATACCAGATAGAATGAGAGGTATGTAAAGAATTTTCCTCAGGAGCAGGAGGAGGAAGGCTGTAGCAAATGTGTGTTGGCTTTACACAGAACCATTACCAGCGGACTGACAGTGTTCAGTTCAGCTTACGAGCTAATGATATAAACTAAATTTACTCATTTATAATAAGTAAAAATGAAGGGCCCAGTGATGGGTAGGGGGCGCGGGGGAGAGGATCATAACACAAGGTTAGTGTACTATTAGGTTCTGTTACAAAGTTTTACTGACTGAAGGCCTTGTATTTAGGGGTTGTACTTAACAGGGGGAAAAACGTTGTTGTGAGTAGTAAGTTTGTGCTGTTCTAGTTCAGATCGCCAATCCACACAGAAAACCCCGTACTCTCTCCCCATATTCCCCATCCCCCCCCGCCTTTTTTTTTTTTAGCATAGCCAGTACTGAATATATGTAGAAGAGAGATGAAGAATCCCTAACCGGTAAATCATTTGGTATTAGATTCCAGCCAAAACTTTGAATAGTAAAGTCTATCTGATACGTTTTGATTGTCCATATAAGTAACTAAGACTTTTGTGAGTCTTTAATTTTTACTTCAGTGATATGTGGTATAAAGAAAGGAAAGCAACTTCTCCTGTTCAGAGGGAAGACAGACTTTAGACTTTGCCTTTTGTTTCCAGGAAGGAACTATTTCTTCTTCAGATAAATAGTCATGTTTATTTTCTTAAATGACTTTTTCTTTTTTTTTTTTTTTCTTTCCCCTCTCCCAGCCTCTTTAGCTTGTAAGCTGAGAGCTTGCTAGGAAATGTGAGATATTATCCTCCACCAAAGTACGCTAGAAGGGCTTGTAGGAGTCTTCAACAGGTTGAAGACTTAACTGCTTAACCCAGACAGTACAAGAATGTAGAAAGTCACCCTTCTGTCTTCCTTGTTCTTAGACTTGTCATATTTTATTCATATGTCTAAACCAGTTGTACAGCTGAGAAAGGTACCTCTGTGGACAAGTGACTCCGGGATTACTCAGCAGTGTAAAACAGTATCTGTCCTCCTTCAGATCCATGTACAATCTGTCTCTCTGCCTACACGCAAGCTCTCACTTTCCTTCTAGCTTCTTTCCCTGTTCCAATGTCTACTGCTTAGCATTCTCAGTTCATGTCCTTTTGTTAGGACCAGAGAGTTCTAGTATTGCTTTCCCCTTAAAACTGCCTTGTGTTTTTGAGTTTGCCTTTCCAGGAGTAAAGTCCTTTGCTTTTTACCCAATCTGTTCCTCTCCATCTCTTGGAGAGGACCTTCATAGGAAATACACAATTTCCTTCTCCCAAAAAGACAGTGGTTCAAAATGTAGGATCTCTGGCCTCCAGCGTGGCTTATAACATTCCAAACAGCAAATGCAGGGAAATGCCTGATCATGGCAGCCTTCACCATCTTGGTGAAGACTTTAGAAAATTCAGCCTTGGACCAACACCTTTTGTGGGAATAAATTCAGCCTAACAGTTTTTTGTAGAGTTCTAAGCAACTTCAACACTTTTAAGAGAAGTGTTAGACAGCTTTAATAGATGATATTACCAGCCTTTTTTGTGCTTGCTTATTCATTCCCTTAGCATTGCATGTTTTACCTTGGCAAGTGAGTCTTGTCAGTACAATTCCCTCATGCTGTAGAAGTCAGGAGATTTGCTAACACGTTAGAATTTAACTGAAACGGACCTGGGTTTGGGTTCATGGAAAGGAGGAATTATAGTCTGAAACAAATAATTTTTGCAGGAAGAACAACTAAGAACTATTTTTACAAGACATTGAACACGTACATTTCTTAAAGAGCCAAGGACTTCTCAACATGACAGCACTTGCCATACAATTGATAGGAGGGTTACCTGCTTGAATGAGGAAGAGTATCTGTACTAAACTAAAAAAGGTTATTTTAAGTGTGTAGCTCTTGCCTTTGTGATTTTTCAGTACTAGATGTGTTATTTTCACAAACTGTTCTAGTTCAACTTATTTCTCCCCCTATCTTTTTTTAAAGGAGTGGGAAGGAATTGCACATCTTTATCACGTCTTTAATATGATAGTCTGAAAATAATTCTAAGTAGAATATTCACAGTAATGGTAACAAATAAAGAAGCTGTTATCTTAAACCTTGTTACTTTTGTACTGCTACATCACAAGATATGATATCACTCTCAGGGAGAGCTCAGGAAAATTTGAGAGCACAGTCTTTCAACAGACCTTGCTTACGGGACCACAAGTCAGTTGTTCAGACAACCCATGTGAAGTGATTGTGTTTCTCCTTGAGCACTAACTGGAACAGGGCTGGGGGATGGACCAATAACCAGTTTAGGCCTTAAGACTATATCTGTGTTAGGAAACTTAGCAGGGCTAGGGTTGTGTTTCAGGACTGCCCAGTGATTCCATATTCAGTGAGTTTCCTGGTGTGATTTTAACCAGAGGCAGTCATCTCTCTTTCTCACAATGCCTTGAGATGGGTAGTGTTGGCTATCGACCATTTCCAATAGTTTTGAAGGAGGGCTGGTTAGCCATATGGTTGTAAGCTGTTGTGCCACACTTCCTTATAGTAAGTGAATTGAGAGTAGTCTGTCTTTGATTTAAATTATTTTATTTTTTTTTAAAAAGCGAAACGATCTGCAAATAAGAGAATGGAGTGTTCTCTGTAGCTTTTGAACTTATAAAATTGAGGGAAGTCAGTGGAAATTTTGCCTGAAGTTGCTGAAACAACTTGAAAAGCAGTTCTATATGTAAAAACACCTTCACCTAAAACTGATATTCAAGTACTGATTAGTGTTCAGAAGTACCAGAAAATAACTTATTCCTTAGTGTTCTGGTTTTCCCCACAAAGTATATTAATTATCTGCACTTGAATTTAGTCAAAGCATCAGGATCTACTTTTCAATCTTATTTAAAATCCAAAATTAAGTGATAAAGAGAATTGTTAGATTAAAATATCAAGCATCCTTTTCCTAAACACTCTCCTCTTAAGGGACCAGTGCTCGCTAATCCTATGGTAGAGTTTGTGTTGAACACTGAGTTTTGAAAAGCTGAAACTGTTTCCTGTAGAAGTAACATTTTCCTGACAGCCCACCGAAAATCCAGGTCTGCATAGTTTGTGGAATGTGTGAAAGCCCTTGCCTTACGTTTTTGGCTTCAGAAATAATACATTTTCTGTTTGAAATTGCTCATGTTTTGCTGTATTTAGTTTTTTTACAAACCCTTCTTTCTAGTTTCTTTCCCTCATACAAAACAAACTTCTGCAGTCCTAGGAATACCACACCTAGCTTTTTTGAAAGATGAATGTCTCCAGAGAGAAATGCCTTTCTGCATACTAAAGCTGTTTTCTCTTATTGTGTCTCCACCTCCCTCTTTGGCAATAAAATCCTATATTATGTCCTTTTGTTCCGTTTTTGATCTAACTGTACTTGACTTACTATGGGTCAG
The DNA here is from genome assembly GCF_011004875.1 of Balearica regulorum gibbericeps. Taxonomy (NCBI): domain Eukaryota; kingdom Metazoa; phylum Chordata; class Aves; order Gruiformes; family Gruidae; genus Balearica; species Balearica regulorum. Next base: position 85,906,881 of record NC_046186.1, on the reverse strand, counting down.
GTTTTTTACTACTATCTCTCTCCTTTAAGTTTGTGGTCCTAATTTTGTCTCTAATCTTTCATCTGCTTGCTTCATACCTGCAAGTTACTCAAACTTGTTTTGCTCCTTATGCCAGTGTGTCTGTCTTAGTGCTATTCACCAAGTAACACACCCAGCCTGTCTTTGCTCCCATTTGTGACCCGGGGTTATTGCACTCTTCTCTCCCATAGTTATCTCCTATATTCATATTAAATATCTCTGTTGTGTTATGTGTCAGAAACAAGCTCCCTGCGTTCTTAGGATGCCACTAGGATGAGGTTTCAAAGAAGCCTTTCAGGTGGGATTCCTCAGGGTCAGGAAACCAAAGGCCCTTTTCCTTAGCGTACCTTGAGGAGCTGTGGTTTCTGAGGTCTTTGCCATGAAGACAGGATGTTGAAAGCCCTGGAATTACCAGGCCTGTCCTCACTTCTCAGGTGTCCTGCTGTACAAGTCAGGAATCTGTAGCTGTCCTGAGAAAGGCTCCTGGATTTTTCTGCACTTTGGGGAGGTGCTTGGAGCCCTGTGCCGATGCTCTGAGTGCTCCTGAGCTCCTGCCTGGCTGGGTGGCCTGGAGAGTCAGCTGGTCTGGCAGAGGGCCCCACCTTGGACAACGTTCCCAGATAACTTGAATTAGCAGCTACCAATACTTGAATGCACTTTTCCAGATGTTTTGTCCCAATTTAAATGACGACAAAACATGAACTTTTCATCTTCACTGAGACTGGGGCAAAACAATTTAGAAAGTATTTTATTTATTTATTTATTAAGTTGTGTGGGATATTGTTAAAGCTTTAAAAACATGTGAGAAGAAATACTTATTTGCAAAGTTCTTTTGTGTGCGCACTGGCAGCGCTATGAATGCAGGTGTGATGGTAGACCACTTAACCTTGATTGTTTCCATGCCATTCTTGATATTCATTAATTTCCACTGCTCCATGCTGATACACTTCCTACCCCTCCCCACCCCTAGGAAATTTCTGAGCAATTTTAATTTGGGTCTTCTGTATGGGTATACTTAAGGACACAACCATTTAATTTCTCCCGTGCTTTTAGATAATGTGCTTGTTAACCATTTTTTACTTTATTTCTGGAGAGAGTATATTAATGTATACATTTATACCTTAAACAGTAAAACCAGTTTTCCCCCCACCCCACCCCCTGGAATGTTAGTATAGTCTCTATTTACAATTGGCTGTCTGACTTTGAACAGCTTGGCCATATAGCGACAACTATTGTGCTATAAGCATTGAATGTGATAAGTATGAACAGTGAGCCTTTGGAGAACAGAGCTTCATAGGGAACTTTATCTTTCATGGAAACAAATAGGTCAATATGAGATAAACAGTTGTTACATTTTTCAGAACAAAAAAATTCATTGAGTTGGTTGACCAGCACTTTGATTTCTCATTATTCAAAGGCAGTATATTTTTATCTATGGAGATATAACTAAAAACAGGCAGAATGTGTGTATCTTTTAAAGGTGTTTTTTTTTTTTTCTTTCAGATATATCTTTGGCAAAGAAAGAGGCTACTTATCTAGCTTTCTTTTTTTCACTGCCTAAAAAGGCCACTGAAAACGTAGTGGTTAGACATGTTATACATTGCTTATGGTATGTGATCCAGGAGGAAAAAAAGACAGATTGTCATGGAAATAAATATCCTTGTTTTATCCTTTTGCTTCTCTCTCAGCCCTCCTCCCTGTATGAGCTATAGTGATAACAAATAGCTGCCTCTACTGAAAGGATGCAGTTTTATTACACACCTTTATAATATTTGTCTTTCAGTTTACTTAGTATGCCTGTATGTAAACTATTAAAAAACCCCAAACAAAAAACCAAACCACCAAAAAAGCGCAGGATTGTGAGAAAGAAAACTAGACAGAGGAAGGATTGTTGCTGTCTCAGCGCTGGAACACTGTAGCTGAAGGATGAAACTCAGACCCCAGTGTGCAGGCTGGACTTTGAATTCACTACACAAGAAATGAATTTTCCAGGTCAGTTAGCGTCTCGCTTTCTGAAGCCAGTGTGTTCCTAATGAGGGAAAGCAACACAGGAAAGGAAGAAGGTAGTTTCTCGGCAACCCAGAACTGACTCATGCTGCCAACATCATAACTAGGAGTTAGAGCCCTCCAAGGCTCTGTAATGGAGGTCTTTGATAATCATGACTACTTTCAACCTTTTCCTCATCTCTTTGAGAAATAAATCAGGAAGATACTATAGTTTGTCTGCTTGTCCTGGATATAACTTAGTTGCAGTACAGCAGGGCAAATAGAAAGGGGTTCTTTCACATTTTACCTTCCTGGAAGAGAAGTGGGTTTGCCATAGCTTCTAGCAATTCCAGAAAGTGAAATCCTTTGTTTAGAACAAGACACAGCCAAACAAGACCCTGGACCCAAACCCTTGTATTGCATCACACTGGTATAAATGATAAGAACCATGTAAGATTGGTGCCTAAAGGTGGATGCAGTAAATTGTGTTTGCTTAACAAGGGAATGGTGGAGATGCTTGATCATTTTTTCCAAGTCATCTAATTTAATTTACATAGATGAAATACTAAAGCAGAACAGTTAAAACTGTTAATTACAAATCACAAAGCATTTGGTGATTAGAGCACCATTAACTTGCATGAGAGTAATATAAATGTTTCTTTTAATTAAACACAACTTAAAAAAGTGAAAAATCTGAAGAAAACCATACCATGCATTATATGCCACTTGTGATGCCCTAGAAAGCTCCTTTTCCATTCCCTTTGTTCCTGCTTCGCATATTTAATTGTAGTGTTTTAGATACTGTTCCAAGAAAATCTACAAAAATACTTTATCAACATTAAGTGAAGTCAGTTGTATTTTACCATGTGCTCAGGTTCCCTTGTTGGTAGGGATGTTTATTTGGCTTGGACATCATTGTTGCATTTCTTTATGTGATTATTTGTTTTTAAAGGGAAGAGATATCACCTTTTAAATGGCATATTGGAACTTTTGAAGATCATACCTGATTTCTTGCCTCTTAATTACAGTGCTATACTCTTGCTGGGGATGGTTTCTGTAAGGCTGATTTCGAGATGTTTTAGAGCTACTTGGCTTCCACTATGACAATAAATTAATAATGTCTTTTTTGGCAAGAGAGCTGGGCAAGGAAGGATCTTGGAATATTGCAGAAAAGACAGTATGTTGAAAAGGCAAAACTCCTCATTTTTTCATGCTGATGGATGAAACTATGAATATTTGATATCAGTAAATAATGTGACAGCATTCTTACTTTTAGAATGCAGGACTAGTGGTTTGAGGAAGAAGGAATGGCCTGTGAGGTGGGCCTCTCTTACAGTTGGCAGCAAAAGCTTAGTAAAGTATTTCATTTCTCTGGAGTTGTAGGACTTTTAGAGGATTTTTGTCCCAGAATAAATACTGCAGCATAAAGTTTGGCTGCTTTAACATGTGCAGGCATTGCCTCAAAGCAGTCTCCTCTCCATACCCACAGACTGCATTACTGACTGGCAATTCTTTGCTTTTCTGCAGACTGCAGGAAGGAAGAATCAGCATTGAGTACGAGGAGGAGGAGGAGGTGTGACTTGTCCTGTTCGTTTCCCTCTGAATTTCTGGCATGGAAAGGTTATCTAGGTAGCATTGGCCAAGTGCTGGGTAGTAAAATGGAGAGAGGCCAGTGTGAAGAGGACTATTGTGGATGCAGCACTAGTATCCTGTGATGACAACGTTATTACCTGGCAACATTTAGAATTGAAACATTTTCATGTTCCTGTTAAATTGCCCATCATCAGTTCAAGCTCATGACTTTATCCTCTTCCTGCTCTAATTAATGAATTCTGGCCTTCCATTGTCACAGGTGCTTGCAGACAAATTATTGGGTTATTGTGTGTACCCTCAGGGATGAGGTTGGGAAGGACAAGTAATTGGAAGCTGTTTTGTGACTGGCAAAGCAATGTAGGCATTTATAACGTTAGCAACAATATACTGGAACATGCTTCACCAAACTAAAGTGACATTTAGTTGGCTAAAAAAGTGGTTAGGCAGGGATACGTACCTACAATTCCACATTCACAATTTGTTTCCTGGATGTAAGTCTCATGCCTGATGAATCTTGCTGTGAAAGTGATTGGTACTTTACAGGATACTATCAGTATCGATTTCAGGGTTGGCTCCAGATTTCCAGGTCCTTCCACTTAACATGTTTGCAAAGTTTGGTGATGTTTTAGGAGAATGAAAAATACTTCCACTTATGAGAACTGAAATGGTAATATGGCCATAGAAATCATCTCAGAACAACTTGGAAATTAAACATGACGTCAACTGAGAAGAGCTAGCTGAATCTGTGGGCCTAACCATTGGTCACTTCTGAACATCTGCTGCACGCCAAAGGAAGCATCTTGATTGCTGCGTTTCGCTAGGTGAGCTTTTGGTCTAAAGTGAAGTAGCTGAGCTAAAGCCAGATCTCGCTTCTGTTTATTCTTCCACTATCAAATTGTTTGGAACAATCTGAGCCAATATGAAGCCACTTTCTCTGATTAATGTGTGCTAGATATAACTGCGTTATAATTACATAAAATTATCTGTTGCATATATTACATAGCCACAGTCATGAATGTAGAACAAGTAGTACCATGAGGCCAAACGCACAAATTAGATAACCTTTGCATTAGCATCCTGTAGCACTATCAGATGAGCAAATGCTGCATAGGAGAGAGAGAATGTGAAACAAACTATGAACATAACTGTGAGTTCATGTCTGTAAATTTCAGTTCCCTCTGCCACATAAAAGCCATTTACTTAGGTTTTTGCAGTCCCTATTGTGGCTTTTTGTGCCTTTAGAGAAATCCCTGAAAACTATTGTGGCTTAGACTAATACATTAGTTTTTCGTACTTTGCAACCAGCCTTGTTCCTGGCTAGCTAAACTTATTCCTAGACTCAGTGATGCTCTCCCTGTTTGAAACTCGCTCAGAACTTGTTCCCTCATTATTTGTATTCAGGAAGTAGATGGTCCCAATTAATTTTAAAGACTGGTTGTCCTTGCCCAATAAGAGTGGAATCTTTTTGCTCTCTATCTGTAATGCTCTTTGCTTTTTTTTTTTTTTTTGTCCAGTTCCCAAGTATTTTGGTTCCCTGTGCCTCCCTGAACCTTACCTTCATTCACTGTTCTCTGTTGAGAAAAGTGCATTCTTTTCTATATTGCTCAGACTTATTTTTTTTTTCTTGTATATCCTTGGCTTTAGTTTTCCTTTCAATAATTTAACCCTGATAACCTAACTAATTTGCAGAGAAAATGGGATCAATCCTTGCTTTCTAAATTATCCTCCTTGCTCTCTCTCATCCTAGTCTATCCTCTTCCTTTACCACTGGCAGCTGCGCAAGTTTCATTTGGCATGCAATCATTGAGATTTTGGAGTCTGATTTCTGTCTGCTTCCTTATTAAATAAGTAGTACTGTACTCCCCCCCACTGTGGAACATTTTTCAGTCTGGATGTATTCATGCTACCTTCCTGCCTTGACTATCATGACCTCTTTATTCACTTGTCTTCATCTCTCTCTCTTCTGTTCTCCAAAGGCCTGTGACTAAATATCTTTCTCTCCTGCCATAGAAGACAAGTCTTTATGTTCTGCATATCTCATGCTGGATGCCTGATTCCCTTGTATAAAATTTTAGTTCCCTATCTAGGCACAGCAAAGCTCTGCTTTCTATAGCCCCAGTTTATTTTATTGCTCCTTTCTGTCTCCATTCTGTTACAAAATATAAGATTTAAACCATTGTTACGTTAGGGGAAAACCAATTTTTTCGTGCCAAGCATTTTATCTGTCAGATACCTTGTTAGGCTTCACTGTATGCTTCTAGTACTGAAGTAAAAGCTAGTGACAAAGCCAACCACATATATCCTTGCGTTTAGCAGTTCTTTACATGAACTGCAGAATGATACTGTGTACAGTAACAAAGATCAGACATTTTGGAAAGAGACTACACAAAATTAGATTTCTTTTCCTACATGTCTTGCATCTTTTAATTTACTACTTCTTATTTTACCTCACTGCCTGGCTATTTCAGGCTATGAGCTCTGGGTCAGGGTTACTTAGCTTTCCTTGCTTGCAACGTGGCTTGATATTGTAGTATAGTTTAAGTAAAGATGTGTGGTTTTGCTCACTAACTCCCAAATACTGGAAGCTGAGGCAAGCTTTACAATATTAAAGTTTTTGTAAGACTTTTCTTGACTGTCTAAATTGTTCTGGCTGACTACTTCGAAGATCTAGATTTATTGTTGCTTGCACTCTTCTTCCTAACCTCTTGTTACAATTTTAGAGAGAATAGAGCCAAGGTGGGTTTTTTTTTTTCATAAAAATAATCTGCTTTCTCAGCCAATTGTTTTGAACTATACATCTGCACTTTGGAGGTTTAAGGAAGTTTCCTTTAATATTTGAGAAATTGTATAAAAGTTAAATATCTGCTAATAATTGTGTAGTCTGAAGGGGAAATCTTTGTGATAAGGGGTGAGTTTTGGGAAGGACTTGAGTTTATATACTGTGGTTTGAAAAAACCCTAGTTTATGGTTGTATAACTTTTTTTTTAAATGGGAATCTTTAGCCAACCTGGACACCTGCTTATTTGCTTTTTGTAATTTTTAGTCCCTTGAGTTTCTGGAGAATTTAATTTTTAAAAAAAGTCCTCCTTTCAGTATGAATGCTATATAGAGTTTGAAAAGAATGAAAACTCCATTTATTTCTGTAAGGGAATAACTATATTTATTGTGTGTACTTGGATATAAATGGATGTAAATTGTTTCAGTTTGTGATGCACAATCAGTGAATTGATTCTGGCTGATTTAAACCTTTAGAAAAACAAAGCGACCTTGGAGAGGGAGTAAAAAGCTGTTTGATTAGATTATCTGTGGATGTGAGGCAGGGAATTCATGAATGATAGAGGGAACTTCAAAATGAAAGGTGGGGGAAAGAAAGAAAAATGATGAACAAAGCCTGTTAAACTGCTGAGCTCTCTTTCTCCAGTGCATTCAGCTCGGTGAATTAATTAGATTAAGTCACGTCAACCCTGATTGCTGGAAGGACTGAGCAAAGCAGGGAATTTCAGTAGTAGCTTGCATAGCTAAGTTTGGCACTTGCAGGCTACCTATGATGGTGCTGTGCTACCGTTTGAAGCTATTTCCTGACTTGATAATCTCCGCAGTTTTTATTTTTTTTATGGTATATGTAAACTTAGCTTGCAGTTAAAAAGGTACGTAAAAGAAAAATTCTTTTTCAATAAAAGAAACCACCTGTGATGACTGACAAAACCCTACAAAATTCGACACGTACTCTGTATTTTTGGCATTTACGTATTTGTCAGAAGCTTCTAGAAATTCTGTCTTTGTGTAAATAGGAGGAGATCAGATACACTAAGGAACAATTTTTACTTTTCAAAATTTCTCAGTTTCTCCTAATGTCTCCTTACGAACTTATTAAAGGCATCTGCCACTTCCCCAAAAGCCATTTCAACAACTCGCAAGAATTGTCCCTGTTAATTGTGACCAAGTTCTATGTCTCAATTCTGTGCTTTCTCGTGTCTCTTCTGAGTCACTTTTTTTTTTCTTGTTTTTTCCTTTTTTAATTCTGCTGGGTTATCTTTATTTATCAGCTCAGTTCTTTGCCACACAAATTATTCCTCCAGCTAGTTCTCAGTGTCTCCTGTTAATTCTGTTATGATGTCTTTCAACAATTAATCTGTTCTGGTCTGTAACCATGGCATTCTCATACATGGTGCACTTTTCTCCCTCCCTTTAGAGGGCTTCTGAGTCCTCCTTTTTCTAGTCCTTTCATGCCAAAGGATTCTAAATCAGTGACTTATTCCTAATTAATCCTTAATAAGTGGCTTATTCTATTTTGATCTGAGCAAATGCAGTCTTGTGAATCAGACCCAAGAGATTTTCTTGAGGAATAAAGGGGAAGGGCCAGTTACTTGGTTTGTTGGAGTTTGTTGTTGTTTTAGCCACGCACTCCTCCCAATACCATGGGATTTTTTGTTTGTTTGTTTTTGGATGTGTTTTGTTTTTTCTTTTTACTACTGTCAGGTTGAATTAAGCTAAGAGCTTGGGCTAAAAGAATTGTGGCTAAATTCACAAAACCACAATCATTGTGTTTTCTTCTACTTCATATAAAATTGCTTGATAATTGGGACACTCCTATGTGAGGTATGCAGCATCTGAAGATGTGGATGTTAACCTATAAATCTCTGATTTTTGCCTCTCAGGAGGGTGTCATAAACAGCAAGTAATAAGAAATGCTCAGAGCAATACACTCTTAAATATTGTATCTGAAGCAGAGACCAAGTGTCCCAGTCTCCAAACTCTAGGTTCGTTCTGTGTCAATAAGGTTTTTACACAAAATGGAAAAGCCTCCCCAAGAGTTGTTCTGGGAGTTGAGAGACCAGGATTCAGGATTGCGCTTGAGTCAAGGATGCTGCCAAATCTCCATCTTTTTTTCTGGTGATTCTCTATTCCTACGTGCTTGCTTGATTTGTCTAGTTGGTAATTTAGATGTAAGATCAGGAGTAGTTAATCTTGAGTCTTCCAGGCAGTTTTTAAGGAATACAGTGTAATATGTCTCATTTCTGTAAATACTCTCACTTTGTGAGGACATGAGGTTGTATAGCTGGTTGTGGTAGTTCTTTCTGTGGAAAAGAAAATTAATGTTGATCCGTACTTCTTGTATATCAGATAGCTAATGTAACCTCTTTCTCTTTGAGAAAGACTGCCCTCTTTTGGATATAACTAGAACTGGCTTAATTGTCAGGACTGCAGTACAACTAATTGAGGTTGTTCTGCTTTGTCTGTAGAAGCTGTTGAATTTCCATGGATAGCTGTGGTGGGTACCATATTGATATCAAATTCTATGTAGCTGTGGATTTTCTATTAATTGACATTTTCAGTAGAGTATGAAATTAGTTGAATTAAAGTTTTATATATCTGCAAATTTTATTGTGATATGTATAGGTGTGTGTGTACAGATATATCATATTTTTTTTAAAAAAAAAGATTATGGAAATGTGGGCTTTCCTTATTTCTAATAACTTTACATTCCTGTGAAATTATGTCTGTCCATGGCTTTGCCTTTTTTTTTTGTTCTATCAGTTCATTGTTTTTTCTTGTTAAATCTAGATTGCTTTTTAGTTACCACCTTTTCTGTTTTAAAGGTCCTACTCTTGTTGTTTTTTAACTCTTGCCCTAACCAACAGAGTACAAATAGCTTTGATCTTCAGCATCATAAACTGACAAAGGTAATTAAAGTTTCAATTGGGTTGACAGGTAGGTGAGAAACCAATTGCCTAGGTCTTAAAAAAAGTGCCGTGAAGGAAGTAGTGAAGTTTGTAAGTCAGTTCTGGGTTCAGTTCTAGCAAATACACGCCATAACCTGTAATCATCTGAATGACATTTGAAGACCTACATTAAATGGATTGATTGCAATTCACTCCTGAAGGAGCAGGTGTTCAAATCTCATCAGAAGGGCCAAGGCTTGGGCCTGGAATCTTCAGCTACCAATCCAGAGCCTGGCACTGAAACACTTGCAGTTCTGTAGGGTCACAAACGTACTGTTCAATTAAAGTGAGGTAGACAGACTGTCTCTGTGCTTAACAAGGCTAGTGGAAAAAAAATCTGGGTTTTATACTTTAAGGTGGCACAGTATTAACTTATGCCAGTGTTTAGAGCCTAGTTAACTTGAATGTTTGTGTTATTTTAGTAAATTTGGATGTGGTTGTTTATAATGCTGTAATGTTTCAAACACTTGGTTATGGAACAAGATCATGCTGTGCTAAGAGTTTGCACAGCATGTCTTTATCCCAAGGAACATTTAGTCTAGGCATAAGACAAGAGAAATTGATGGATATAGACAGCCTACTGACATAATGCTACAGCATTGGCCAGCAGGACAGACCGCAAACTTCCTGATCTCTTTCACATCCACATATATTGTCATATACATCCTGATGTAATATTTTGACTTAAAAATGCCTGTGTGTTATGTGTACCATGTGCACGTGATGTTATTGGAATACTTGAGTTGTATTGACAACGCAAAATGAACACAGAAAATGTAGTCACCACCTTGCTAAATCATGTGTACTTTATTGCCTCGTTAGATAAAGCTGCCCCTTGGCAGCCTTTCCCATCATCTTTGTTTTATTAATGAGTAGTTTTGCCTTGCATTTTGAAACAGGCCATTCCTCTTCTGGCAAACCCTGCTTTCTGGGGATGCTAATGCTGGTTGTGTATGAGATAAGTGATGACTCTCAACATGGGAAAGATGTGTAAGTAATTTATGAATTAAAGCCTTTTATAGGCTATTGAATCAACACATCCAACTGCATTAGAATGAGATTATCCAGTTACGTATTTTTAAAAGAAATTCTTTCCTTTTTACTTGCATTTGTGGAAGTAGTCCAGCCCAGGGTCTCTTTCACCACAAAATGGTGACAAAAAGGAAACTCTGTTGGGTTGTTTCTGGTTTTCCCTTCTGTTTAACCCTTTTAGGGTTTTGAGCTTCTATTTCATTTTGATAGTGGACATGCTGGTGAAGTGGAAAAAAATTTTGGTGTGCTTCAGCGTAGCAAGTCTGTAGTTGAGACACATCACTGGGATTTTTGAGTTACTCCTCTGATTCTGAGGACAAGATTAAAGTGTGTGTGTGAAATATAGTTCCTTTTGCACCTATTGCTCTGTCTACATACTTGCTTTAGAACTTAATTTATGACAATGAAATTTGGTTATTTTCAAGGAAAATATATAAACCTCTCCTAACTAGTATAGCATTTTGTATTTTACTTTATTTCTGAAATTAATCAGTATGGTTAAAGCAAAGGCAAGCTTGGAGGCTGTATAGCCAAAATCTAACTTGGTTAGGGATACCTCTGCCTTTAGTTTTGAAGAGATTCTCAGAAAATAAAAGCTTGGAAATGTTGCTGCCTAAATTAGTCAGCTTTGTTGGGGAGTTTTTCAAAGACACAAAACCTCTGCCAAAATCCATTTGCTGAATAGCTTTATAGTAAATAGGTAGATTGGAATCATCTTGTAAACAACTTCATGTATGTAGTCCAAGAATTGCAGTACAAGAGAGTTTGATTTTCTCTGTTGGGTTTTTTTTTGGTTTTTTTGTTTGTTTTTTTTTTTTTAACTTGGATTAGTAACAAGATGAGGCAGAATTAGAAAACAAATGTATGACTTTAGCAAGTTTCCAATAATGTTTGAGATTTTTTTTTTTTAAATGCCCTTTAACACAATTACTGTGTTAAGTGTTGGCTGGCAGAACAAATGGAAGAAATATGTGTATTATCAATATTTTAAATTATTTTCTTCCTATCCCTCTTTTAGGGTAAAATTGCATTTAAAGCCTTGTGGTGTGTTGACCCTGGCTGGGGGTCAGGTGCCCACCAGAGCCGCTCTATCACTCCCCTCCTTCACTAGACAGGGGAGAAAAAGTATAACGAAAAGCTTGTGGGTCGAGGTAAGGACAGGGAGAGATCACTCACTAATTATCATCATGAGCAAAACAGACCGAACTTAGAGAGGGAATTCATCTAATTTATTACTAAGCAAAACAGAGTAGAGCAATGAGAAATAAAACCAAATCTTAAAACACCTCCCCCCACCACTCCCATCTTCCTCGGCTCAACTTCACTCCAGGCTTCAACCTCCTCCCCCTTCAGCAGCACAGGGGGACGGGGAGTGGGGGTTACGGTCAGTTCATCACACGTTGTTTCTGCCGCTTCTTCATCCTCGGGGGGAGGACTCCTCTCATCGTTCCCCTGCTCCAGCATGGAGTCCCTCTCATGGGAGATAGTCCTTCATGAACTTCTCCAACATGAGTCCTTCCCACGGGCTACAGTCCTTCACGAACTGCTCCAGCGTGGGTCTCTCCCATGGGGTGCAGACCTTCAGGAGCAAACTGCTCCAGCGTGGGTCCCCCACGGGGTCACAAGTCCTGCCAGCAAACCTGCTCTGGCGTGGGCTTCTCTCCATGGGTCCACAGGTCCTGCCAGGAGCTTGCTCCAGCGCGGGCTTCCCACGGGGCCACAGCCTCCTTCAGGTGCCTCCACCTGCTCCGGCGTGGGGTCCTCCACGGGCTGCAGGTGGAATCTCTACACCCACTCATGCTTCCTCCATGGGCTGCAGGTGGAATCTCTACACCCCCTCATCCTCCCTCCATGGGCTGCAGGGGGACAGCCTGCTTCACCATGGTCTTCACCACAGGCTGCAGGGGGATCTCTGCTCCAGCACCTGGAGCACCTCCTCCCCCTCCTTCTGCACTGACCTTGGTGTCTGCAGAGTTTCTTACGTCTTCTCACTCCTCTCTCTGGCTGCAAAAGTGCTCTCTAACTGTTTTTCTCTTTCTTAAATATGTTATCACAGAGGCGCTGATTGGCTTGGCCTTGGCCAGTGGCGGGTCTGTCTTGGAGCCGGCTGGCATTGGCTCTGTCAGACACAGGGGAAGCTTCTAGCAGCTTCTCACAGAAGTCACCCCTGTAGCCCCCCCGCTACCTTAACCTTGCCACGCAAAACCAACACAAGCCTATTTTGTGCAGTTCCCATTTTTACTCTGAAAAAGAAATTTGAACACCAGTCTGATAAATAAGATTCTGACTTTATTTTGACGCCATACAACCACAAGAGCGTAACTTGTGTCCTTAACAGATCCTGGGAGGCATTTCTCTTGACTTCCAGTACACGTCTCTGTCTTACACAGTCAAATCTGTGAGACGTGAACACTGCAGTGCTGCTCATTTAGGATGTCTGTGTGAAAGCTAGGGAAATTATAGACTGAGATCTTTGTTGCTGGTACCCATTTCTCAACAGTGAACTGGACTGAATCCCAGGGTCTGTTGGAAGTTTAGTGTATTGATTCAGATTTCATTGCTTAGCCTCATCAGTGATAGAACCTGTGGGAACGGAATGAAGCTGCGATGGGGGAGGTTTAGGTTGGATATCAGGAAAAGGCTCTTCACTGAGAGGGTGGTCGGGCACTGGAACAGGCTCCCCAGGGAAGTGGTCACAGCACCGAGCTTGACTGAGTTCACGAAGCGTCTGGACAACGCTCTCAGTCATATGCTCTGATTCAGCTGGTCCTGTGTGGAGCCAGGAGTTGGACTCGATGATCCTTATGGGTCCCTTCCAACTCAGGATATCCTATGATCCTATGATGTTGCATGTCAAGTGGATTTTAGGGAAAGCCTTTTCTCAGTTCTCTGTTTATTCTTTAGTATCATAATTTTCTCTACCCACTATTTTCACCATTGATACTTTTTCACTTTCCTCTTGTGCTGTTGAATTCTTTCACTTGTGTTGATCTCTCTTCCATCTCAAAACCTCAGATTTCTCTCTTGTCCACAGCATTTGTTTCCACATTGCCTTTTCCTTGTGACATACTAAATTATTCTCCTCTGTAAAAGTTGAGACATACGGTATCTCTTATTCTGTGTTGTGTCATTTCACCTTTTACTACTTCTTTCTCTGAAGAACATTCCTATTCATGTTGGAGATCATCTTTTTTTTCTGTGGTGGTCATTCTAGGACCATTATCAAACCTGTGTCTTCCTTTCCTCTGTTCTCCAAGAAGTCCAGACCAGCCCTGTCCTTTCTCCCTTATTTTGTTGTGGCCACTGTGACTCCCTATTGTTGCCTTACTTAATTTATCACGTTCTCTGTTAAAGGATCTGAAAGCCTCTGCAAAGTTTGGAGGTTAACAGTAGTTGCAGTAGTTAATGATAGCAAACTTCTATACTTGAGTGTCTTGGAGATGAGAAGGGTAGAAAAAGTAAGAATGGAGATGACGCGGTATGTATGGAAACATCTGTGGTTGAATTGTGTGATTTACCAGTGCACAAGGTGCAGTGCGCAGTAGATGACGACTTTTGCAAGGTCATCCTTGTAATAAGAGTTACTGGTTCCAGAAAAGATACTTTCAAATGGGAATATCCCACAGCTTAACCACTGAAGTATCTTGTGTTCTTGTGGGTGTTGAATTCTGGGCATTTCAATCCTTTTGGAAAATCAAAGCATTCTTGTCCATATATGCTGAGGAAGTAAGACTTACAGACCTGATCTTTTATCATCGTCTTCCCAAATCAGGCAGTTGCCTGGGACATAGCAAAACAGCCCTGAGGGTGTCCTGAGGTGGCCTCAGGGCTCCTTCCTACCTGTCTGCTCTCTCCGTTCCACGGCTCAGAGAGGTCTGCAGTGTCGACACGGCACAAGCTCTCCCCGGTTCTCACTGCAAAACGTGCATGAAGTGTCCAGCGTAAGGCGGAGGAGCAGGCAGATTCCCTGTTGCTGTCGGTGAAGGAGTAAAGAGGAGGTGACACACTTTCCTCACCAGTGTCTTTCTCCACCAACTCGCCCCCTCCCTTCCCTATCCCACTAGCCCACATTCTTTTCCTGCCCAGCCCTCCAGTGCTGCCTAATCTCATTTACAGGGGCTGCTGTCAGATCTGCTGGCAGCTGCAGTTTCTTGGCCGCTGTTTTCGGTGAGCGAGCCGAGAGCGCCGAGGAGGAGGAGGAGGAGGAGGAGGAGGAGGAGGGCTGCTGTGTGGCGGAGCGGCAGCAGCACCTTTGACGTGCCCGTCCCCCACGTGACGGCCGCTCCATTGCGGGGAGGGAGCTGAGCTGCCGCCGCTCCGGCAGAGCAGGGGAGAGCCGCAGCCTCGGCGGCGGCGGTACCAGCAGCAGAAGCGGCAGCAGCGCCTCCGCCCGCAGTGTGCGTGCGTGCGTGTGTGTGTGATGAGCGATCACCGCGTCCCTCCGCCCGCTGCCGGCTGACACCGACCGCGCGGGGCGCGCCAGGAGCAGCAGGAGGAGGCGAGGAGCCGCGGCCACCGCGCAGTGACCTTGGCCCAGGAGGTAAACGAGCCGGGCGGGCAGCCGCGCTCCGCGCCCCTCCGCGCCCCCGCCCCGGGCCGCCCGCGGGGGGAGGCCGGGGCGCCGCCGTTAGTCGCCCCGGGCGGCGCCGCTGCCGCTGTCCGCGGTGCTGAAACCGCGGGCTCCGCGCCGGGCTCCCTGCCGGGCGAGCCGGTTCTCCCGGCCATTTGCTGCCGAGAGGCGCGCACCCACGGACGGGCGCTGCGGGGGCAGGGCAGGGCGAGCCGGCGGAGGGGACGAGGTGCGGTGGGAGGGGTCGGGGGGGTGGGGGGCAGAGGAGGGCTCTGGAGGTAGGTGTTTGGAGTAGACCTCAGCCCTCCGGGCTCTCCGCAGCCGCCGGTGTGGTCTGCAGATGGAGCACATTCTTACACCTGCGTGCAAAGCCGAAGCTACGGCATGATCTGAGCTCCTGCTTAGTGCAGCTCCCGTGTGACCGGGGGGAGGGCGGGGAGCAGACGGGGCTGGCAGCGGAGCCCGTGTTTTGCAGTGAAGTACAGTGAAAGTAGGTGAAAGCAACCGGAAAGGTTTTCTGGCTTGATTCTTTCTTTCCTCCCCATCACCTGCTTCCCTCCCCCGGCATCTGTGTAAGAGCACACACGTGCTGGTGAATTAAAGGGAAGTTTAAAGCGTCTGGTTTGCTTTTGGTGCGTTTGCGGGTTGTGAGAGTTGCTATGGCCCAAGCCGTGAGGAGAGGGCACTGCTGAATACAGAGTCGTGGGCCGAGCTTGTCGTCCCAAAACTGTGGTCTGGACGGTGCGGAGTATCCCTCGGTGAAGCCTGCGCAGGGGTGGAAGGAGGCGTCTGCATGATATGGTGGTTAGTGGTATGTCAGGGAGCTATTCGGAGTGACAATTCATTAACGTCTAGATTAGATTAACATATTACATTCATTATTTACAGGCAAAAGAGAGTAATGACAGTAAATGGTGAATTAGCAGCTTTGCTCCAATGTAAATATCTGTGGAGTAAGAGCATATACTGATCCTGACAACACGTTGGTAGAAAGTCAGGTCCGTTAATCATCGGGGAAGGAAGGAGACCTGAGGCAATGTCTTACTGAAACCACTTTTACCCTTTACAGTGCAGCGTTCAAAAGCAGATCAAATCTGTGGGACATGGCACAAGGAAATAATTATGGGCAAAGCAGCAACGGGGTGGCTGATGAATCCCCAAACATGCTGGTGTACAGAAAGGTAAGTCTTTGCATTTTTTAAAAGCTGAGGAAGGGACTTTAGGAAATGGTGAAGTCCTGGACTCTTGCCTAGCAAACGAGGCCATTATTTTTGCTGTTTCTCTCCAATTTCATCAATAGATGCTGCCGCTGTGCTCTGCATTGAATGGAGCAGTCTGATTTCAGAACATGATCACCTGCCACTAATTTAGAATGTTTTGTGTCTGTTGACATTTGTGTTGCCTAATGCAGCTTAAATGGCATGTGCAAAGTAGATATATATCCCAGGTACTACTAGTAACTCCTGTTTTGGGAAATGACCAGATTTGTTGTTTTAAATGTTAAAATATGCACACATGTCAAGTTTCCATCATGTTCTGAAACAGTTGTTTTCAATTTGAAATACTTGATGTATTTCATTCACTTTCTGCATTGATACATATGATATGTGATGGTGGTGACATGCCAGAGACTGGAACATGTTTTGAGTTCAAGCGTTCACTTGTAAAATCGATTTGTAAAATGAATTCATATCTTTTAAAGATAAATATTAACTGTATAATACAATATTTTGTATTTCTGTCTGTAGGCAAAGATTTTCAGAGTGCAGGGAAGTTAGAACCATTAACTTATTTCATATGAGGGGAAAAAACTGATTAAAGATATTACTTATCTGCAATTGCCACAACTTATAGAAAAAAACAAACCAAATGCATACACTCCAGGGATTCTGTCTGGGAAGGATTTCTAATGTAATTATTCTAATAGCATCAATATACAAATTTCCAGACATTGAACTCCAGTAGTGGGGCTTATTTAGCCACTGTGCTTTCATGTAAGTGACAGTAAATGCTTGGGGATTTTGAGATGCACTTATACATTTTTTTTTTTTTAATAAAACTTTAATTGCATTTATCAAAAAAACAAAACAAAATAATTTTTAGTAATAATGGAGAAAAGTGACTTTGCTGTCACAAACTGAAATACATAATTACACAACTACTTGTTTATTCCTAGAACACAGTGCTTTCGAACTTGTTTGTGGTTGTTTTTATCAGGTGGAAAAAAAAAATCAATATTTTTACTTTGTTAGAGGCATTGATTTTTCTTTTTGCAAGTTAACTGTAATAGAAAGCATCTGATATATATTCAGTTCAGTTTTTGGGGTGAACTGAGGTATCATCAGTAACTGTGATGTGTTCTTTTCCCAGAAGTTAAAAAATAGTCTCAAATTGAACTCTGATGCGTGCTTTTTTCTCTTCCTATTTTCAAATATGTTGCTGATTTCAGTTAGTTCATCATATTCACTATTTTGAAAAATTAGGCTGTCTTTACATAAATGAATGATTTAACGAACTTAACCTTAGTTATCCATCTATGTAAGAATGCACATCTAGAACAATATGGGATTACCTTGCCGTTAACACCACAAGTGTGTTTCAAAATGCAATTGTATACATAAATTTATATGTGAAAATATGCTCCATATATTAAAAGCAATATACCAAAGCTTACATTGTTTTTAATAAGTTTTTGATCTTTCTAAACAGAATCTTTGCACATTTGTCATGTACTTCCACATTGAGAAAGAAGTCTTTTCTCAGCTTATTTAGTACATGGAGGGGGAACACAGAGAAACTGTTTCTCTTCTCCCCTGGTGACTTTGTCTGAGAAACTGGTCAAGCTTGTGATCCATTATATTTAGTGTCACCTCATGCCAAAATTTAATATTACCCTAAGCAGCCTCCAGACTGAAACGGAACTGCTGAGGTAAGTGACGTGAATCTTGGTGATGCAGGGAAATTAGAAAATGGGGAATAAGGATAGGGCGCAAAACCTCAGGTGTATGCTCAGCAAATCAAGGCATCAAACACCTTTTCAGTTCTTTGTAAATCAGCGGTAAAGGGATGGTGTCAGTTTGTGTCTTCCAGCGTAGCAGTGGTCCTTCCCTTATTGTCGATAAAGTGCTAGTGGTGCATTGAGTATTAAACTCCTGAAGAACGCTCACCTTCTACAGCATTACCTGCCATATTTATTTTTGTACATGTCCACTGTCTACCATGTAGCGTGGTAAATCAAAAGATCATTTAAGATTGTGCACACTGGTCTTAGAGTACAGAGAGAAAACTAAGTAGTCGTTCCTTTGGCAGTATTCAAGGAATAGGCAACAAAACAATAGATACCTTCTTTTTTTTTTTAAAAGTCACCTGCCTTTTTCTGCAGTATGGTATTGCTGTAATCAAATGTATTACAAATCCTGTGTCTAGAACATAAGAGGAAGACAGTTAGGTGGAAATCATTGCACTTCAGAATATATCATCTCTGAATAAAATTCTTTAATAGCAACAACTAAATCACAGGATTCCTTGTAATACATTTGAAAACACAATACTTCTCTGTCTATCATTGTGTTGGCAATGAAAGCACTGTGCAGAGTGAACAAAGAACTAGATCTGCCAGCTTCATGAAGAACTTTTTTTTTTTTTTTTTGGCCAATCAGAAAAGCCAACCAGAAAAAGTATTAATAGCTGTTACAAAAAAAAAAAATGTAAATGTGCTATTGGTTGGCTTCAGAAAGTAACTGAATTTGAAGTCTTATATTTTGAATAATGTTGCTGAAATCCACAAATGTGGAAATACTTTCTTCCAGTACTTTATACAACATTAACACATCAAATAGCACATATTTTGTGTGATGTGTACCTGCAAGGAATAGATGGGACATCTCTTACTACTTGCGTTAACAAAGAACTAAAGTTTGGCTACACTGAGTGAAAACCATTACTTTGGCTATAAAACATAATTTTGTGATCTAGTAATTCTTATAGTCTGTCTAACTTTCAGACACGATATGAACTAAGTATGTTCCAAACCAAATGGGGTTACAGCCCTGGGTTTCCTAAATCCCAATTCTGTCAGAGGCATTTTATAGAAAAATTCTATAGAGAAAGAAGTTCTGGCGTTTACAAATTCAGTATTTAAGGCTTGAATCATTATAGAAACATCATTGTGCTTCAAGTAAATTGCAAACTCTTGATAAAAAGGCTGTTTTTCTATTTTTTAAAAATGTATTTGATTTGTGATTGGTTACTTATTTGAAGGGTTCAAGAAAGATGGATTATCAAATTGTAGTCTAGAGTAATATAGAGTGTGGATAGCCTTTTATTCTCATAGTAGCTTGTATTCGTAGACAAAGAAGGATTTCACTGCATTTTGCTTTCAGGTATGATTTTTTTTTTTTTAAAATCAGCATAGGATATTTGAATATTTAATGCATGCATAACTTAGAATGACTTATTTGAATCTGAAGAGACAGCAGCACAGATAAATAGTTCCTTATATCATTTTTACACTGCCTTTTTTAAGATGCTTGTGTCAGTGTTTTTATGCCTTGGGGAATACTTTTTATTTTAATAGAATGTCAGCTGCATTATTCTTTTTGGCTATCAGCCTAATTATAAAGAAATGACATGTGACACATCGTTGGTACTGACATACCTTAGAAAAAGTGCTGAATTTTTCTGCTAGTAGCCTGAGGCAAACATGAAAAATGTAAACCCCCCCTGCTTTTACTTCCTCTCCAGCAGAGTCCATTCCAGCCAGCAATTAACAGATAAGACACTAGAATCCGTAGTATTTTCACATCACAATTTGCTCATACATAAATCTCAGATTTCAGCAACACTAACTTACTGCTGCAAGCTAGGTCTTAAAGAAGAAACTTGAGAAGTAATATAAGGCTTATATTGTGCAGCTTTTCTAAGTTTCAGAGCGTGGTGTGCTTTTTTTTTTTTTTTTTTAATCTGATGCATGGCACACATAATTAAAAGAGTAAGAGTTGTCTTTGAGGAACTTCCATTTTAGACCTACTGCTGGTCCTGCTAAACCTTTGTTTATCTTTCTGGTCTGTGCTTTGCTTACTTTTTCAGTCAAACATATGCTGCAAGGATTAGGCGTTCTAATTTGTAAGTTTAATGATTATTGTATTGCTGTCTGAACTAGCTTCATTTGAGAGATGATAGCTTTATTTTGTAGCAATAAGATTAGTCTTGTCTGAATAGTAATATTCTTGTAACTGAGACTTAGATTCTCTACCTTCCTTACTGCCCCGCGTGTTAAAATAGCGTTTGCCAAAGCTGATTAGAATTACTAACAGTTGGGGCTTTCAGTTCCATAATGAAGATAATGAGGTGTTTGTTCTGTTCTTGTGACAATTGGTGAAGGTCATATATGCCAGTACTCATGTTTAGCAAGGGCTGAATTTGTAATCCAAACTACTTCTTAGTTTACTGTGATCCGATATTCTTTGTAGAAGCTATGCCTCCAAAGTGTGGTACTTAGCAAATGTTGTTGTAAAGGAGCAATAGCCATGCAGTGACAACGTTTGAGGAAATAGTGACCACCATCTGCTAATAACCATTCTCCTGTCCTCTGCTTGTACCAGTGTAGTGTGCAGATAACACTGTGTTCTTCTGTGGCTTTTATCAACTGCTCCCTTGAAAAAGATTGTTAGGAGAAAATGATATCACAGATAACTGTATTCCTTAGAGCCTGTGAAACTAAGGAAGGACGTGGTAGGTGGGATTTTTCTACGTGCTGTCACTCACTTCGATAAGGGAAGAATTAGTCTGATACTATGCATTTCAGAATATGCCGTCACAACCCATGGAGGCATCTTGCTCCCTGTGTATACTACTGAGTTTGTTACTACATTGCAAATGCCAGGGTACTCTAAGGTATTGGAAATAAGTGTTTGGGGTTTTTTGTTGGTTTTAGTGGATTTTTTTATTTTTTATTAATTAAATTACAGTATATCTCTACGTTATGCAGTTTCTTCTTCTGAGAAGAAGAGTGGTACTGCTGCAAGTCTTGGATGCTAGTCTTGATTGTATTCCAACACCCATCATTATAGAATTGACAGAGAAAGGTCCACATTTGTGGACCTCAGGAATTACAGCTGTAGGAAGGAGAGAATTTACCTCCATATCCAGTATGAATGTTACGAGGATGTTTTTGTAGTTCCGGAGTAGTTAGTTGATAATGAACTATGCTGTTACATAGGTGATATTTAGAGGGCAGGAACTTAATACTGAAGGACAGAATAGTTGCTAGATGCTGTGGAGTGCCTTTCATGTGGTGAGACTGCGTGTTCCCCTGTACGTTCTCACCCTCATGTTTTGTATCTACCCCCTGTGCAGTGATTCACTTTGATGCTGTATCCTTTCCTGGAATGGATAGTGTTAATACGAGGTGTAGCACATACGTTTTCGCATCATTTGTGCTAAGAGCAGTATAAAGGATTTGATTGTCTTCACAACTATACAGGACCACTGAAAATGCCAAGGAAAGCTGATTAAAAATATGTCTGAGTCTGCAGGTGGCTAGATCTGCAAGAGGGGCACCTGCCCTGTATATTTGCTTTGGTGATTCCTGCTGGTATTTTCCATCCTTTCTGTTCTTTTCCTTCCACTAGGTGTAGAAATATATCAAGTGATATTGCAGTGAGAGGTTTACTGCTACTTAAGTGTTCTGAGCTTGATGTGCTCGGGTCACTGGCATTACTGTCAAACGCAAACACCCCACAGAATTCTGTGCCACCATGTTACTTCCTTTCTCCGTCCCACATGTGCTGTCTGAAAACTCTGTGTGCCTGTTTTGATTGTGCATTGTCATTTTCAGTTTCTCTGCTTCTTTCCTTTGAAGCAGTCTACATTTGTAGCTATGGAAACAATGATGCTATTGATAGTGACGTGCAATACCGAGTCAGAAATTGTTTGTTTTGGAGTTCTGAGTTTTGTTTTCTTTTACTTCAGACTTACAACATTCTTTGCAGACTGCAGGATTTTTTATAATAACCTCTATCATATGATATCATTTGACAGATTCCCACCAAAGCTGATATGAACTATAACGAGGCCACATTAAAATACTTTGTCCTGGTTTGGGCTGGGGTAGAGTTAATTTTCTTCCTAGCAGCTGGTATAGTGCTGTGGTTTGGATTTAGGATGAGAATAATGTTGATAACACTCTAACATTTTAGTTGTTGCCAAGCAGTCACACTGCCCTGCCAAAGAGAAGGTGGGGGGCACCCAAGAAGCTGGGAGGGGGCACAGACAGGACAGCTGACCCAAACTGGCCAGAGGTATGTTCTATACCATACAACGTTATGGTCAATATATAAACTGGAGGGAGGCGAGGTGGCTCGGGAACTAGCTGAGCATCTGCTCTGAGTGGTGAGCAATTGTGCTGTGCATCACTTGTTTTGTTAATTCTTTTATCATTATTAGTATTGTTATTATTATTATTATCATCTTCCTTTTCTGACCTATTAAAGTGTCTTTATCTCAATGCACGACTTTTACCTTTTTCTTTTTGATTCTCTCTCCCATCCCACTGGGGGTGGTGGGGGGTAGTGAGTGAAAGGCTGTGTGGTTGTTTTAGCTGCTAGCTGGGTTAACCATGACATACTTGCATGTAAATACAACTTGTTAAAATGTGACTATTCTCCCAATTCAGGGATCACAAACCAATTAAAGTATAGTTGTAATTTTTAGTATAGGAAACACTATACCATCTTCTTCAAATCAGTCTGTAAAAGCTGCTAAAAGAGAAGAAATTTGGTTTATGAAATCCATTTACAAATCTAAATCCCAGGTCAAGCCTAGGAAGAACAGAATAAATACTGCAACCAGGACTGGGGGCCCCAGTACAGGAGAGACATGGAGCTGTTGGAGTGAGTCCAGAGAAGGGCCACGAAGCTGATCAGAGGGCTGGAGCACCTCTCCTGTGAGGACAGGCTGAGAGAGTTGGGATTGTTCAGCCTGGAGAAGAGAAGGCTCCGGGGAGATCTAATTGCAGCTTACCAGTACCTGAAGGGGCCCTACAGGAAAGATGGTGAGGGACTGTTTATCAGGGAGTGTAGTGACAGGACAAGGGGTAATGGGTTTAAGCTGAAGGAGGGCATATTTAGATTAGATGTTAGAAAGAAATTCTTTACTGTTAGAGTGGTGAGGCACTGGAACAGGTTGCCCAGAGAAGCTGTGGCTGCCCCATCCCTGGCAGTGTTCAAGGCCAGGTTGGATGGGGCTGTGGGCAACCTGGTCTAGTGGAGGGTGTCCCTGCCCATGGCAGGGGGGTTGGAACTAGATGATCTTTGAGGTCCCTTCCAACCCAAACCATTCTGTGATTCTATGAAAGTCGCCAGCAGAATATATTTAATTCATTTTTACGTGCTATAAAACTTTTCAGACAAAATGTTGGGGAAAGGTAAAGACTACAGATTTATAATAATATAGAGTGTGAACAGTAGCTGGTTTTCAACTGTATCTCTAAAAAAATAAAGCATTTACAAATGAGGCGTATATAGTTATTCTCTGTATTACAGATGGGTAAACTGAGGCACGACAGCGACGTGTTAGAGCAGTTGAAAAGCTAAAAATCCTTTTTTTTTTTTCGTAAAATAGAGCAAACTATTTTCTACAGAAGAGGGAGCCATTAGGGCTGAGCTTGCAAAATAGTACCTGGAATGGCTTACATCATTCCTTTTTTTAAAAAAAATGGATTGCAGTAGTAGGGGGAAGAAGTTGGAAATGTAGGAGGATACCTTTTGTTGACTTTGATCAAGGCAAAAAAAGTCTGGATTTTAATAGTGGTAATATGAACCTTACAAAAATCAATAAGGGAAGAAAGCTTAGAGGGTGGATGGGGAGGAGATTGACCACTTTAGAAAAACATCTTCAAATGAAACTTTGAGATGATGGTGCAGTGAAGAAAAAGTACACGTACAATTTTCCATGGTGAAAGGTTCAGCTGAGAATTTTTATTTTTTTTCGGTCTTGATTGCCACCAGCTATCAAAAAAAAGTTGGAGATAAAAAGGTTGAGCTAGTTATTAAAGTATGTGTTGGTTATATGTAACTGGAGTAGATATAGTGGGAATGAGGTTGGCTGGGTCGCCACAGGGGACATTAATCCTTGGAGCCGAACTGAGAAGCAGGGTTGGGAGCTGTAGCTTCTTCTGGAGAGTGAGAACTGCCTGGGGTTAGTGCAGGAAAGCAGGCTGGCCAAGAAATGGAGCTGTAGGAACAGGCACAGGAGCATCTCATAAAGCCGCTGTAACTGTCAGCATATAAACCTTTTACTAGATAACACACAGACTTCTTAACTGACAGGGATGGGAGCTTGGCATTTGGACTACTTAGCCTCCTAAAATTTGGGGCCTGTTTTGTGCTCATGTATATCTATATTTGAAAGCTTCCTTTGGCAGCTGCTGCCATGGATCTCTCTCAATTTGTTTGTAATGCTCTGTGTATCTCTGAGAAGACAGCTTTATGGGCTGAGCTTCAGAGAAGCTGCTTTGTCTGTGAAGGTGATCAGGACATCAAAATCCAGAGACATCGCTCTTGCTTTTTCTTCCTGTTGTTACCTGCTCTTCCTTCAAATCTAAAAGTTTATTGCTGATGAATAGGAGCTGGATAGATGACACAGTAATGTATATTTTATCCATATTTTTCCAATGAGTATGCCTATTTTTCAAGATTTTTATAATTGTGCTATTTCTACTCAATTGAGGACATCCTTGATAGCTATCAAATGAAATTTGAAGTGTATTAGATCCACAGTGTCATTCAAATAAGAAATCCTTTTTGGGGAAGTCTCTATGAATGCATCATGCTGTATTCATATCAAAGATGTCTGGTTTAATTTCAAAAAACCTTAAGCAAGAGCTGAATAGACCCCAAGGACCATCCAGATAGAAGTTTATCCATCACAGTGAAATCGTCATTCTCCTGGCATACTTACTTGTATTATTTTTACCAAAACTGGGTAAAATGGGAATTTTGAAGCTGTATTAACTCTTCTGCATCACTTCTGCTGGAGTTGTGTGTTTGCTTTCTTCATCCTTTGACCTGTGCTGAATCCTGTTTGACTAACATGGTGTGAAGTTCTAGGGAGGAAGGATTGTGCTGCAGAGGAAGAGATAGCAAACACGGAGGATCTCTTCACAATGCAGTTCAGATATACAAGGACTATCTAGCTCAAAGTAAAAATTGCTCTGTATAACACCAAAGGATTTTTTTCCCCCCCTTTCTGTTCCAGTTATTCTCGATGACGTAGATGGTTGTATAATGTGAATGTACATGTGTGTGTATGCATATGTACTTATAGTATTTCAGTAGCCTAATCTAGCAAGGAGGTTGGCAGTTATAAAATCCTCTCAGCAGTGCAGAGTCCTGCTGCCGTGGGACAAGCAGTGGCAGCGGGGTGGCTCTGCTTTTGTGACAGAGTCTGTGGGGTCAGGACTCTTACTGGTACGTCGCTTTTGTGAACGTTCTTTGTTGTTGATTAAATAGCAACGCACAGAAGAAAAATAGGAAAGAAAAAAAAATATACATACAGTCCCCATGGAATTTATTTTGGAAGGAATATTATGCCAGCCAAGCCCACTTTTATTGTAGTCTGATTATTGATTCATAATTGATCATAATTGTATAAACATGAACAAAAAGTTGTATTAGAGGGCATTTAAATATAATAGTTATTGAAAATCTCATGTATGTGAAGTAACACTATTGTACATTGTCTTCCATATTGTAAAAATGAATTGCACTGAAGTATTTCGAAGAGCTGTTATTTAAGTGCCCTAAATTCTGGTGGAAACCCACAGTTTTTCTGATCTACTTTTATATCAGGATGAGATGAATAAGCAGTTTACTGAATGCCTTTTGAAAGAAAGACATATTAGTGCTTCTTACCACCTACATTTCTCTGAACTACAGACTGTAAGAGGTATTAATCTTCTGTGAGCTAGATTCTGCCCTCAGATGTAGATTCACAGCATCTCTTGATATCAGCAGGAACCATCCAATTGCATTTGATATAGAATCAATATCAACAAGAAGAATGACAAAGCTTTACAATAAACCTTCAAAATTACACAAACTTGAGGTGGGTATTTTACAATAAGAATTCTCTTTATGTTGTACACTTTTGTCTGTATGGAAGAGAAAATATAGAACATTTTATGGCTGTACCACAAAATACCTGATGTTGGCATATTTATATGTCTGCATATGCTGCAGACATATAAATGTGATCTGAAGAATAAGTTCAAAATTGTAAAACAGGATGGCTTCTCAGTAGCAAATGGAAAACTTAGTGTGTGAACAATGCTGTCATACAGGGCTATACTAAGATTTCTGCATGGCTCGGGTAGTTTATTTTATCTGTCTCATCTGTAAAATAGGTGGTCTGTAGTATAATTAAACTCATCTTAGTGAAATTCTGTGAAGATCAACTGTTTACTTTGTACAGAGTGCCTTAAATTTGTCAAAGTACTACATTAGACGGTAAAGTACTATGGTCATAGGAATGCAGTTTCAGACCATTAGAATACTATAAACAACAAGAGTTCTACCCAGCTGCTCACAGTATTGCTAGCTTTCAAATGTCTCTGTTTTTTGAAGAGTTACTAAGCAACGCCAAATCTCATTCAAGTCACTGGGACCTAAAGGTTTTTAGTACCTTTTCATAAATCACATCTATGACTCTGTGGAATCATCACACTACCTGAATGAAATATTTAGATTCTGGCTCCTGTGGTCCAGAGGGAACACCGGCGTCCATGTGAGTAGAAGGGCCGTCCTAATGCCCAGTAAACTTAATGCATTGGTTTGGTTTCCACGAGAAAGGAGAAATAACTTTGGCTTGTTTAAAACAGGCATGAGTGATATAGTGCTTTATCTGGGCTCATTTCTTAAAAACTTGTAGTATGAGAATAGTATCAATGTTATGGGAAAAATTTTTCAAAGTTTAAGCAACTGCTCTGTTCTACAGGCAGTTGTGACCTGAAGCACTTAGCTTCATTTCCAGTGGAAAAAAAAATAGTTCTGATCTTGCTTTCTCTTTGCCATCAACTCCACTTCCATAGCCTTACTTTTGGATGTTGAAGTTCATGATCAGCTGTTTACTAAACACACTGTCCTGTTCTTATATTGAGGTACTCGTATCTCGTTTTGAGGTACATTCAAAAGAAAAGCATATGGGGATATGTTCTATTTATGTAGTTGTGTTTGTATTTGTCTCCGTTGATGCATCCTTAACTGTCATGCTGTTAACTTTTTAACAGAAACTTTGGTACATAGTTAGTCAGGCAGGCCATAGCTAATGCTATTGTCTCCAGGATTCTTTTGTTTTACTTTTTTTTTCCCCCTGTCTAGAAATCAAGGGCTAGCTTTGATTCCAGGACACTGGACTTGACAATCCTTTCTAGTTCAGTATTCCAACGTTTAGGAGCTATGGAAAATAAGACATGTTGTACAGGTAGAAACATGTAACGGTGGATTACCTCTGAAGGTTCAGCCTTTCCTAAGGACATGGAACAGGTTCAAGGACAAAACGCTGCATGTGAGACACTGAAAGAAAAATATTAGCATCACATCATTCTGTCACTTGCAACATGCTTGTCTTCATGTGAGCCGTACCGCCAGTTGGTCTGTCTGGCGAATATGGCAAGATAAGCAGGTTTGAATAAGACCACCAGGATTGTGCAGGTGCTTCTGGAGATGGTGCCGAGATTCACTAGGTGGTGCTCTTCCCCACGGGTACTGAACAAACATCCCACAGGGATGCTGGCAGCGATTCTCTTGAGGAAGGAACGAATGCCGGTCTTGTAAACAGTGCCTTCCATGCTAGGTGTTGATGTTGGTGTCCTGATCAAATTGTTGATCGAGTCTTTTGATGGTGGTTTTAATTCACTGATATGCATTCTGCGGTTTCCAGGGTGGGAAGCCTCTCCTGTCTTTGCGTTTTTATCACCCAGCCTGAGCACTGCTGTTTGTTGCCTGCATTTGTGTTACATGTGAGAGGCTGTTGGGCTTAGCGTCCTGTTGGCAGTCTGAAAAGATAATTTCTGTGCATAAAATTTACAATCTAAGTATAAAACAAGAGGTGACAAAGTGATTTGGGGTGGCTAGTCAGAAGAGGCTGAGACTAAGTGATTTCCATTTTTTCCCTCAATGCATGGAATGGTCTTTGCATCGCTTTCAGAAGAGTATTTGAGGATCACCAAAATGGAAGTGAAGCTTGCTACAAATTCAGTCATTTGCATGATTTGGTCCAAATGTCAGTGGTTTTGTTCTTTCTTATCTTGACAGGCCTTAGTAAGAGGAAATACATTACTATATGTTCTCACTTTTCTCCCTTATCCCACCTTTTTGACCTTTTCATATAAACCATGTAGACACAGTAAATGGATCTTAACTGAGTAGTCCACAGCTGACATGAATATATTAACATCAGTTTAAGTTTTAGCCATATTATTGGTTACATTTAAATATTTTTGTCCTATTCTTTTTGCAAGCTATCTTGAATAGTACTTACAAGACAGACTACTTACATGCTTATGTATTAGCCAATTAGACTTTAACATGTTACTAGAAACGGTCAGTGTGTGTGTTACCGCATTGTTAGCTATCCTTGTGACGAGTATTTTCTTGAACCTTTGAAGCATGCAGTAGATGCAGTTGAGGGGGAAAATGCCTCCCTCCTTTTTCTTTTCTTTTTCTCCTTTTTTTTTTTTTCTTTTAAGTTCTTTCCTATTTACCTTGTAGAAGTGAAATTTGTTTTATTTATGCAGTCCTAAGTACACAGTAACTGCTGTTCTCACTCAGGTTATTAAGGTTCATTCCTGTTGTGGTTTAACCCGGCAGGCAGCTAAATCAACTACACAGACTTTGCTCACTGCCCCCCTCCAAGTGGGATGGGGGAGAAAATAAAAAACAAAACAAAAGCCCCAAAAAACTTGTGGACTCAGATAAAGACAGTTTAATAGGACAGAAAAGGAAGATAATAACAATAATAATAAACAAACCAAGTGATGAACAGAACAATTTCTCACTACCCAGAGCCAATGCTCAGCAAGACCCTGAGCTGCCCTGCCTCCTGGCCCACCCCATAGCTATACGCTGAGCATGATGTCATATGGCATGGAATATCCCTTTGGTCAGTGTGGGTCAGCTGCCCTGGCTGTGCCGCCTCCCAGCTTCTTGGGTACCCCCACCTTCTCTTTGGCAGGCCAGTATGAGAAGCTGAAAAGTTCTTGACTGCTTGGCAGCAGCTAAAAACGTCTGTGTGTTATCAACATTATTCTCATTCTAAATCCAAACCATAGTGCTATACCAGCTGCTAGGAAGAAAATTAACTCGATTCCTGCTGAAGCCAGGACAATTCCTTGAGACTATACCACGTGGTTTCTGTGTTGGTGAAATGCTACAGAAGTTGTTACACGGTGTACCTGGTGGTACTGTGCTAGAGATGTGAATTCCATCTTTTTCCCACTGACGTAGGCTATATTATAGAATGAATTAGATTAAATCTTTTGTTTTGTTTATACTTTCTATTTTCCCTTCAAAGCAAATAAATGTAATGATGACTTTTGACTGAATTACCCTTATACAAGCTAAATAAGTTTTCATAATTGACATATCAATTGTAACATTAACTATTAATGCAGCGAATGACTTCTGACAAGTGATAATAAATGAGAAAATAGTCATTAGCCAGTGTAACACCTTTTTCCTGAAGAAAGAGATGGATGGTGTCTTGAGGATATAATCTGCATTAGAACAGTGGAAAAGCAGTGGCAGATAGCATGTTATACTGAAATGCAACAGTAGCCATGCTTTTTGCTGATGCTAGGATGATTTGTGATGAGTGCTCTGTTACATCACTCTTCTAATCTGTCAGATCTCAGCTGATTGCCTCCCTTTAAGGCTGAATGTGATTATGCAGAGGGAGGCTCTTAGTGTGGGAGAAGGAAGGTTAAGTCTAGGTTGTGCTGCTGAATGGTTTTGAATAAATCACTCCTTATCAAGCAAGCTGAAAGGCATACAGGCACTTTGTGCTTAACTCTTTAGGATATAGATAAGAAAGAGATAGGTATTATTTTGAATAATATGTGAAACAGCATTTATCTTAAAAGTAAACAACCCCTCCCCACCTTGAGTAAGAGGATTGGAATCACAGAAACTCTTCATTTGTGCAGTGCTGTAAAAACTGTAAATTCCTCATGGCTGGAGAATTCTTGTGACGTTACCAGAACATGGTTTGCTTAAGAGCAAGGAGAATGTCTGAAATCAAGTGTTGCATTTAGAAAAGTGGGAGTGGGAACGTGGATATGATTCATAGTTCTGCTGTACTGTTTGATGAAATGGTAGTAATTTTGTGCCTCTGTTTCCCATTTGTAATTTGGAGATAATTCAGATAAATTGTGAAGAGACAGGGAGAATAAGAATAATTATATTTTTGAACAGTGTATAGTATAGTGGTGGCAGTATTGCAATAATGAATATTGCCTTATTTTTCTGATACGCTATTTTTCCAGTTGCTTTTCACAATTCCACTGTGATTCATTTCAGATCTAATCTTTGAGTTTCTGACTAACAGATTTTTATCCCTTTTGAGTGAAGTTCCATCAGCTTTGGCGAACTTTGACTCCCAGTGGAGTGTTAAGTGGAGATATAGTTGCTAAATCTCTGCATGGTGTGCTGATAGTATACTTTCTAGAGCCATTGCTTCTGTTTCTTTACCTGCTTCGAAATCTTTGATGAGTAATGACAGAGGGAAAGGAGATGTACATGACCTACAGTACAGGCCCATCTGTGAAGACCAGATGGCATCTGTAACAATTTTTCCAATGATTTGGTTATTTTCCCTTCCATTTCCTGTAAATTGTCTAGGGGAAACTCATGTGCTGAAACAAGCAAGAGTAATGGAAGTGCTGACCTTTATTGACGGAGTGGCATTTTGTGCTTTCTAACCACTGAGCCTGATCTCACTTCTGTAATGCCTATAAATGCTGTTTGAAATAATATGTGATTCCATGGAATCCAAACAATTTTTTTTTTCTTTTTTCATACCACTAGAAGAACAGAGGATATCTGTAACTAAAGCGGTGTGTGGGAGCCATGTTTGTGAGATTTTTCTTTCCAGCAATTTAAAACTAGTCAGAACACTGAATAAGTATTGTGGCAAGGGTAACTAATGGGACATTAATCCACCCTATATTTTCCCCAAGCTTTAATTTTTGTAACAGATACTGTAATTGTGCCTCTCAGCAACATGTCCTAACATTCACTGTACTGAAGCAGAAAGTCCAGTCTTTCAATGTGCGTTCATATGGGTAGCACGAGTTTCACATGAATAGTGATAATCTGGAGGAACATATTCAGCTTCGTACGCAGTATTCTCGTGAAACATGAGTAGACCTGCAAAACAACTGGCTTATTTGTTTCTTTTACTTGGCAGTCACGTGGGGTTTTTTTTTGGTTTGTGGTTGGTTGGTTGGTTTTTTTTTTTTCCCTAGTAAGGCTGATGATATTGGCATCTGTGCTATCACCAGCAGGATGTGATCCCCCAAACTGTGTGTGTGTACCCAAGTTTGCAGCCGGTATTCTATCTATGACTAAGTTTTCCCACTGAGCTTAAATAGTTCCTTGCTTTATCAGTGTGGTCCTCTCTTTTATTATTACTTCTTACATCCATACATAGAAGTGTTTTGTATTTAAGCAAAGGAAGAGAATCATGTAGAGGAAAGACTATGCTATTAAAAGTGCATGTTCTCTATAGAACTGCATCAGCAGGTTTGGGCATTTAATAACTGTTATTACTTAGCCAGGCCATTTTTTCATGTAATATTTTGTTGAAGAGGTTCACATATATTCAAATTTTGCACAAGTATTACTTCAGAATGAGCAACTCCCACATTTTGCTTCTTAAAAGTGTACAGCATTTTTTTTTTTAAATATCTTTTCATTTACCTCTTCTACTAACAGAACTGTGTGCTCTGGACTGATTAGCTTTGCTAATGATGTAAAATATTTTTGTAGAATCACAGAATGGTTTGGGTTGGAAGCGACCTCAAAGATCATCTAGTTCCAACCCCCCTGCCATGGGCAGGGACACCCTCCACTAGACCACATTGCCCAAAGCCCCATCCAACCTGGCCTTGAACACTGCCAGGGAGGGGGCAGCCACAGCTCCTCTGGGCAACCTGTTCCAGTGCCTCACCACCCTCACAGTAAAGAATTTCTTCCTAATATCTAATCTAAATCTACCATCTTCCAGTTTAAAGCCATTACCCCTTGTCCTATGACTACATGCCCTTGTAAACAGTCCCTCTCTTCAGCTTTCCTGTAGGCCCCTTTCAGGTACTGGAAGGCTGCTATAAAGGTCTCCTTGCAGCCTTCTCTTGTTCAGGCTGAACAACCCCAACTCTCTCAGCCTGTCTTCATAGGAGAGGTGCTCCAGCCCTCTGATCAACTTCGTGGCCCTCCTCTGGACTCACTCCAAGAGCTAGATGTCCTTCTTATGTAGGAGATCCCAGAGCTGGATGCAGTACTCCAGGTGGGGTCTCACAAGAGCGGAGTAGAGGGGCAGAATCACTTCCCTCGACCTGCTGGTCACACCTCTTTTGATGCAGCCCAGGACACGGTTGGCTTTCTGGGCTGCAAGCGCACACTGCCGGCTCATGTTGAGCTTCTCATCAACCAATACCCCTAAGTCCTTCTCCTCAGGGCTGCTTTCAATGCATTCTCTGCCCAGCCTGTAGTTGTGCTTGGGATTGCCCTGACCTATGTGCAGGACCTTGCACTTGGCTTTGTTGAACTTCATGCGGTTCGCATGGGTCCACCTCTCCAGCCTGTCAAGGTCCCTCTGGATGGCATCCCTTCCCTCCAGCACGTCGACCACACCACACAGCTTGGTGTCATTGGCAAACTTGCTGAGGGTGCACTCGATGCCACTGTCCATGTTGCTGACAAAGATGTTGAACAGTGCTGGTCCCAGTACCGACCCCTGAGGAACGCCACTCGTCACTGTTCTCCACTTGGACATTGAGCCGTTGACTGCAACACTTTGAGTGCGACCATCCAGCCAATTACTTATCCACCAAGTGGTCCATTTGTCAAATCCGTGTCTCTCCAATTTAGAGGCAAGGATGTCATGTGGGACAGTGTCAAATGCTTTGCACAGGTCCAGGGAGATGATGTCAGTTGCTCTTCCCTTATCCACCAATGCTGTAACCGCGTCATAGAAGGTCACCATATTTGTCAGGCATGATTTGCCCTTAGTGAAGCCATGTCGACTGTCACCAATTTTCCTCACTTTGGATTAGTGTCCAGTTTCTTTTCCTCTCTTCATAAACTTTTATCAAGTAACATTAGAAGCATCTTTCTAAGTGACTTCTAAAATCTGTGATACTAAACCAATTTATTTGTCAAAAATATATTTACCTCTCAGAAGCTATGACTTTTTTTGATTATAAATAGCAACTCTGGAGTCATAACACTAGAATCAATAGCACTTAAAATTTTTTTTTTAGAATATTGCCATCTGCTAATGAGGTTAAGTCATGGTCCTAGACAGTGCATGATTTTAGATCTGATGCTATGTTGGGGTGCGTGCTGTTTCTGGCTGTGTCAAAGAGAGGTGTATGACAAATTACATTTTGAGACTGACCAAGCTCTTCCTTCTGTGATCACAAAAACTTTTTATGAGCCATCATAGAGTTGGTTTAGCATCTTTAGTTCAATTTTCACTCCTTCAGTTCAGTATGGAAATCTAATAAAAACCTTTTATTAGCATAATTTTATTGCATTGAAATTTTAGCCAAGTTCCCTGAGCAAAGAACCAAATTAATCACCCCATGCAGTTTATGTGGACTAAAGAAATGCACCTTACATGCAGAGCCAAGATTTTTTTCTTAGTCTAATTAAAGTATTAGCAATCTAATCAGAGTTATTAGTCCAGTTAGAATACCCCACACAGATAGATACTCACATGTATATCCCTAATTATCCACTTATTGCTAATTCCAAATGTTAGTGTAGTTAAAACTGATGTACACAAGCTGTTTAGTATCTATTTCTTTGGTGTTAGGCTCAACTTTTTGTATGCTCCTTGGTGTCCTAGGGTCGATAGTGCTAAGTTGTCTTCTAGAAGGATGGTGAAGGATTACAGCAACTCATCTGCATCCTGATGGAAAGAGGGTGATGTTGATATTAGTTCTTCCTCACTGCTCTTGGATCTGCTTGTATTTATTATTCTGTGTTTGTTGACACAGTCGTCTGGCTTGCTCTTTCTTCATTGCTCCCCAAATTCCATTTTATGTCTGTGTTTTACTATATATGGCGTGTTTTACCCAGCTCCCAAGGTTGCATTCCTTTACCAGGAATTTGACGATATATGTTTTGTATTTTTAGCCCTGGAGCCCGGCTATCATCCTGTGCCAGTACTTTCAAAGTCTCTTCTGTAATCTGCTGCTTGAACTTTTGGGGGCTGCTGTTACAGATCCCTGTCTTTCCTCAACAGCCTTCAAGCTTCTTTAACATAAGTAATATTTTATTAGCACATCCTTGTTATCCCCTTGTATTAGGGTCATTGAATTTTTCACTGTACAAAACCAATGATCCATTAGAAAATCTGTGTATCTACATATATAGATAGATACCATATTTTGGTAATTACTTGCTGTTAATTTTGCTGGTATGTTACCGAAATTACCTCATAAAAATTTTCACAGTAAAAGACAAATTAGTCTGGTTGTAGATATGAAGGACTTTATTTAAAGCTTCTGATTTTTGCCTTTTCTAAAGTAACAAGAGAGCCACAAGATTTGTCTTATAAATCTTACATAGTCTACAATCTGTGGACCACAACATGCCAGTAAAATGGAAGTAAATATAACAGGTCAAATCTGCTGAAGAAGAAATTCTGTCCATGGCCATTATCCAAAAATAGTCACTTGTACAGCCTGAGACTGTTGGTGAGTGTAATCTAAGAGGCCCCATTAAAACCCATGACCTTTAGCAAACCAGTGATTATTACCCCTGCCTTCCACTCAGGTCTTATAACTGATGCCTGACTTTGCAGAAGTTTGAACTTGGCAATCATCTTAAATGAATGCAAGCAAAAGACCTTATTAAATAAAAAGCAGAAGCAGAATGATTTTGGACATAACTTGAACATCCTGTTGGATTAATGACATTTACAGTATTAATCAGACCCTGAAGATCACAGTTGTTGATGCCCAGCGTAATTGAAGCATCTCAGCTGACAGTGTCGATGCTCTTGGGTTGTGATATACGTGAAAGGCAGTTTATTTGCACATAACTTTTTCTTCTGTTTCTGAGTGAAGTCTGTCATCACTGACTATTTTTGAAAAAAGGCTAAGAATTCCAATTCCATTGTGAGTGTGCAAAAATACATATATATTTACATTAATCAAGTAATATAGCTGTGAAAGCTGCAACTTATAAATCAGCTAACAATTGTAAGTGATATTTATAGAAGCTCTGTTGGAACCAAATATCTTCTTAACCCCTGCAACCAATGACTTTTGTTTGTTACTTTTAGGCAATAGAAATGGAAATTCTAAACAAGAAAAAGTCTTTCAGCTTACTTTAATAATAACCTACAAGGACCTTTTTCAGTTTTGGCTGTCCATATTTTTTTATATCTTGAAGTGCTCACCAGACTTTGCAGTTCAGATGAACAGAGTCTTTGATTGTCTGTGCTTCACTAAGAAGGCAAGAGAAAAATGCTTTTTATCTCACAGCCTGACAAATTGATTTTTTTTTTTCTACACACTGCTGTTGGATCTTACAGTTTAGAAATGGTGTGGTAACGTCCCAGATCTATTTCCATCACTGTTGCTCAAATGAAATTTGCAGTTTCTGAATTTTGTCTTTTTTTGGAGCCTTTTTGAAGAGGAGACTTTTTTTTTAATGTACACAAATGTAAGGAGAATGTTTGATACATTATTTCATGTCTAACTTCAACCATACTTCCTCAAAGGAGGTGTATTTATTTTCTTTCACTTTTAAAATACTTTGAATTCTAGTTTTAAAATTGAGTTGCAATATTGCATGAAGTTTTGAAATGGTTTCTATTACTTTAGTACATCAGAGGAGTTATGTGAGTGATTGGAAACTAAGCTGTACATCCCTTATTTTTCTTTGAAATCCATGCTCAAAGGCGGTTCTTATCAGTGCAGGTGTGCTCAAAAAATAACGTCATTTTTGCAAGCACTAATCTAGTGGATGAATTGGTGGATTTCTGTGTGCAGGCTAGAGCATGTCAAACAGCATGAAAAAACTTTATTTAGCAATACTATCATATTAGTTTATTATGTGAAATTTTCTTGCTGGAGAAGAACCTATTTAGGAAAATAAAAAGAGCTTTGGCTTTTCTTACGCAGATTTGAGGGATCGAATATATGAACTGGTTTTTATTCTTATCTGCAGTTGCCATAA
This sequence comes from Balearica regulorum gibbericeps, assembly GCF_011004875.1. NCBI lineage: Eukaryota > Metazoa > Chordata > Aves > Gruiformes > Gruidae > Balearica > Balearica regulorum. Next base: position 85,870,489 of record NC_046186.1, on the reverse strand, counting down.
AGATCCTGACTGTTCTGTTTGGGAAGCTTTTAAGTTTCAAAATTATATTCTTTCTCATATGACTCTGTATAACTATTTGCAATCATAATTTTAATTTTTGGTCATCATAAGCCTAGAAGTGGTGTAAATATTACCTGTAGGTACTTGTCAAAACAAGCATTCCTATAATTCTGTAAGTGACTGATCACTGTAAATACTCCGGCCAGCGTATGCTTGAAAGAGATCTACTATTCAAGAGTATCCCTGTTACAGAATAAAATAAAAAAAATTGTATTTAAATAATGGCAGCTCAAAAGCACAAGATCCTGACTCAGTGGTCAAGTCTTAACTGCTAGAAGATGTTTTGGCACTATACGTATAGGGAGTATTCTGAACTACACTTAGTAGAAAATAATAAACCATTTTTCTGACTGCCTAGCCATGTGTCTCTGAAGTTTGGCAAACATGAATAACATCGTATAGGTCAGAGTAAGTTAGATGATCTTTAAAAGGTCCCTTCTAACCCGAACCAATCTAGCATTCTATGAAGTAATCTGAAGGTGTTGGTTTTCTTGGGTTTGTGTGAGGGGTTTTTTTTTTGTTGTTTTGTTTTGTGGGGTCTTTTTGTTGTTTGGTTTGTTTTGGGTTTTTTTTTTGACAGGGTTGGTTCTCTAAGTTTTAGCAGGAGACAGACTTTAGAGTGTTGCAGAGCACTTATGATGCCCAAATGGTAAGTCAGATCCATTTATTAGTAGGACTACAGGGCTATGTATTTTTAGAACCTTCCTGTAGTTCGATGAAGACAAACTGCATGTAATTTGTCTTTGATACAACGGCTAGCAGATGCGATTTCCCATGCAGCTGAGTTGACTTTTAGCATGATCTTGTTTCATACCCCCTTTTGCACTGCAGCTTAGGATCAAACCACGTAGGGCAAAGTTTTCTAGTTGAAGAATGCAGGCCTTCAGCTGGTGGGTACAACAGCTAAGGGTGTGGATTTGGAGATTCATTAGTTTGCTTCTGAAATAATTTCAGCGCTCAAGGAGGTGGTGAAATTGAATGCACCAGAGGCAGATTGTTTTTATTTTGGTCTAAGAAAACACAAAGCTATTCATGATTTCTAGGTTTGGTGGGTTTTTTTTGTTTGGGTTTTTTTGTTTGGTTGGTTTGTTTTGTTTGTTTGTTTGTTTTGGGTTTTTGTTTTTGTTTTTGTTTTTTGTTTTTTTTTTTTTAATTTGGGTTTTTTGTTGTTTTACGGAGGGCGAGGGGTTGGTAGGGGGTATGTTTGTTTTCCCCCTGGAGGGTCCTGTCATGCAACTGCCTAACTGTAATAAAATATCTTCATATTTTTCCAGCTATTAATTGTCTGTGTTTTGTAAGCTAAACGACATAAATTTTGCTTTAAATCAGCATTTTCAAATTGATTCTTAAAGGAATTTTAGTAAAATTGTGCTTTGTTTATTAGATATAAACCCGATTTTGTTGATAGTGATTTCCATTAATGCTGCTTTGCATGTGGCGGCATTTTTTATTTGATGACTTTCTTGCAGGTATACTCATTGACGTTAAATTAGTGCTTGATACCATTCTGTTTTGTCAGTATACTGATCTTAGGTTGTGTTGTTTTTATATTTAACTGCCTGCTTTACTACTGGTAAGTATCTAGTGGCTCGACTGCTTACCTGCACATTACTCTATTGATCTCTTATCTTGCATCTTGGACTCTTGTATTTGAGTCAATGTATTCCGAGGACACAGAATACTTTTCAAGTTATTTAAACACACAGCAGGAAGGTTATCCAGATGATAGTTTTATCATTGATTTTTATAAAAATCTGTGAGGTACATGATTAAAATGTAGCTGCAGATAAAGAGATGCATTTGAAGAGATGAGCTTTGTATTTAGAGGGACAAAACCAGTTTTTATCCTCTGTTTCTGAAAACATCTCTGGGTAGTTTTTTGAGGTATGTGTTTGGGTTTGGTGTGTGGTTTTGTGTTTTGTTTTGTTTTTTATCAGCAGATGATTCTGAGAGTTCTTTTGGGTACTCTTTCGGGGATATGGAAGAATGGCTAAGTTTTCTAGGTTTTGTAGGCTCTTACTATGTAGTCTGTTCTGGGGCATTTGATCAGGAGTGTATGCTCTCCTGGCATGCATGTGCAGAACTGGGAAACAGATCACTTTCTTAAAATGTGACAGTGGCTGCAGCCACAAAGTGACTTGATTGGAATGCTATGAGATGAGAAAATGTACAGATGGTTGATTGCAGCCATATCAGTTGAAATGTGCCCTTTCCCATCAATACACTAATACAGAGGTGGAAGGTGTTAAAAACTTCCATAGTCCTCTCCACCTGTTTCTTTTTGTTGTTGAAATCTGTTTGGAGACATATTTTGAAGAGGAGAAACAGTAGGAGATGCATTAGAAATAAAGGAAGTATTACACTGGAAAAGTCCTCTTATCTTGAGATGAGCGCCCAGATTTATATTTAAAATAACAAAATTACTCTTTGTGTAGAAAAAGCCAATGTGACTTTTTTGGTACAGCTTTATGAAACAGAAGGCCTACCCTTTCTGGATAAAGGAAAGGGCTGTGGCTTGCAGTAGTGTTCACGTTAGTGCTCCGTGATATCATCTTTCCAATGGGTTGAGAATTACTCTTATTGATGTTCACTGGGATGCTCAGTGACATGATTCTGAAAAGCCATAAAACAACTAGATAAACAAGCAAAGCTTCACTGAATATCTTCGTCTTGCTTGATGGGTCTTAAGACTTCCAAAACATTTTATCACAAGATTGATGTTTGCTATTTTCTACAAATGACAGACTTTGCATTTCAGCACTGCTGCTTGTGATCACAGGATCATGACAATGTTGTTTGAAAATAAAAAAAAACCAAACACCAAAAACCTCTGGAGAAAATCTAGTCCAGTCTCCAGCTCAAAATGACTGTTGCCAACACTAAATCAGTCCAGCTGCATTTGCCAGTAGTTCTTCCGATTTGTGAGCAGCAAGGGAGAATCACAGAGTTAAGAACTGTAGAAATAGAAAAGCAAGAAAAGTGATGGGAACAGATTTGTGTAAGGTTTCTCTGTTGAAATGTTTGGGTTGATAAGACTGACTTCTGTTTAAAATCTGAGATCTTTTTAACATGAGGAGTTTTAGAATTGCTTTTTTTTAATAACGTTTCAACTTTTAAATGCTTCAGCGGGTGACATTTGTTTATTCAATCAGTGTGTTGGAATTATATTTGGAGGCAAATGCAATAATGTTAACTTGCAATGAATGAAATGAAATTTATCAATTTAATTCAGATAGAAAAATCTGTGTGTTAATACTGATATTATGAAACATGTTTTACTTCTGGCAAGGTCCTTCAAGAAAAGGTATTATAGTGCAGAGTAGAAAGGTGGTATTTGTAGCCCAAACTATGAGATATTTAGGAATAACTGTTTATTCTGTAAGGTCTTTCTATTTAAGCTTGGGGAAGCCTAAACAGTCTGTGTCTTAGATCCCTACCAGCAAAGTGGAAGTAGCGTGATATGTTTACCATTCAACTGTCTTATTACACTGTAAATCTTTTTAGAAACGACTAATAGCTAAATACATAAGAATGATAATATCTTCATTTAAAATATATCTGTGACGTAAAACTAAAGGAAAAGCAGCTAACAAATTTGCAATGCTAGGATGATTAATTTGAAAGACTAGTATGGATCCTCTTGTGTTGTATGCCCACTGATACTATATTTCTCTTCAAATCACGTCTGTAAATTCAAATCTAAATCTAATGTGAAAAGCCTGATTTTTAGATCTTATTGAAGAGTATATGTGTGTATGTGTGTCTCCACATAATTGTGAATTATAATGTTACTTGCAAATATGGACTGCTATTAGTACAATTTGAATTACTTTTCCTTTCCCTGCTTAACTTTGCTTAAAGCAATCTGAAACCAGTTCTGTTCAAAGCATCCTGCTTCTGGTTGTTGATGAGAGTGGATGAAGTGACTGGTTAAGAATCTGTGCCTTGCAAATCTGGTGTTCTAACAAATTGGTGTAATGGATTGTCTCATCTACTTAGTAAAGTGAGAAGCTCTAGCCAGTCTAAGTTCATTTTGAGCCAACAGAGTTATGGCCATGTAAACTAGTGGAAGAGTAAGAGCAGCTTCTTTTATTAACTCTCTCTTCCTCAGTTCCTGGGTGACACAAGAAAGAGTATTTTAGAGCTCCACCATAACTGATTGTCCACTGTCATAACAAAAGATTGCTAGTATAGAGCTTCCTATTTTGTAAAAATATAAACTGTTGTCAAGAAAATTGAAGTAGCAAACCTCCCACACTCTCTCTCCAAAGGTATGTTATATTCAAAACATGCTAAGATGATGGGAAAAACTGTGGCCAGTTACTTTCTTATAAAACAAACTTACTCTGTAGACAATTCTTCTGAAACTAATAATCGATCTTCTTTTAAGGAAGGCGAACATTAATTTATTTTCAATTTGATTAGTTAATATTCTCTTGCAGAATGTCTCATGATTGTCTTTGGCTTGTGGAGCCAGTTTACATCTGCTCCAGCTGATGGACCTGTTCCTGCTATGCAGCCTGTGGAATACACTTTAGAGTGCTGCAGCACTGCATGCAGATTATCCACGTCATTTATCTTTTGGCATATTCTCTACTTTGCACTAAAATGCTGACAAAACTTTGTTGGCTTATTCCCCTAGTACTTTATATTGGTGAAAGGATCTTTAGGAAAATTAATGCTAAATATTTCATAGGCTCAGAAACTTTCTGCTATATTCCCTGTTTTGTACAAAGAAGTATGAGGCAGCAGCCTCTCACGGTGCTTCTGACGAGTCAGCTTCCAGCATCACTGTTGGGACCCATCTGTGGAAGTCAGATATAAGGTGTGCCGGTTACTCCTTAATCAATGCCCTCCTTAGGGAGGCTGTGGGGATGTGGTGGTAAAGCACTTCCCTTGGCAACACTATCTGTGCTTTCTCCTTATCCTATAATGGGGCTGTGCCTTGCAAAACACCCCACAATAGACAGTTTTTAAGTCCAAGCTTTGTATGTGGGAAATTTTTGGTATTGGTGTTCTTCCATTACCATAGTAGCTTTACCTTGGAGATATTGTCACTGTTATAAGTTGATGATGAACTGTCTTATTAGCTGGTAAGACAGAAACTAATGTTTCGAGTTAATATAGGTATGCAATGGAGCATTGAATTAAAAAAAAAAAAAAGGTTCTATAAACAACTCTGAAATTTAATCTCTTGGCCAAGTCATATGCAGTATACTAAATACTTATTAAGGATAAGCTGTTTCTACTTTTAGAACAAACATTAAATGGCAGATGCCCACAATTCTAATACCAGATGCCAGTGATGGAAAGGATTTGTGACCTAAATACTCCTGAACAATTTCTTCCCTAAATGCATATTCACAGTGCTACATGACGTAACTGATCTAGGTAACTGGAGTGGTCTTTGTTATCTGTGCTCATGTTAGGATAGATACATTGGCAAGGTGCCATTGCTACCATTCTGTTTAGTTGGAATATGCCTTGCTCTTTTGAGAGGAAAATGTATGATAGGTATGGGGTTACTCTGCTTAGTGAAATCAGTTAAAACACCATGACTTCGCTGTGGAAGCCTGTAAACCAATGCTTAACTACTAAACAAAAGTATATCTCTAACCTTCCCCAATGGGGGAACTCAGGAATTTTGGGTTCCTTCCTATTGCACAGTGAAAGGAGCGTCGTACCAGTGCTGATGTACGTAGAAATATTACAGTCTTAGGGGGTGAGAGGGGTTGGTGAAGATAGAGTAGTTACAGGTGGGTTGCTTTTTTACTTTCCAACACAAGCAGAAGTCATAAGCTTGCTGCAGAATTAGTTAGAGGAGATTCTTTTGTAGTATGTTATGCATAAGGTCAGATTATACTGCCATAATCGTCTCTTGGAGCTTTGTATTAAAACAGTCAAACAAAAATATGCTCATGTATGAAATTCCAAGACAGGTTACCCAAGACAGAGAACGTTCCTTTTGTTTCAGAATGACTTGGCAGCTTCACCAGTACAACATCCTATTTTTCTTATATTTTTTAATTTATTAATTTTTTTAAACTTAAACAGAAGTAAGTATCTTCTAACAGTCCTTGCTTTTCCCTCTCTGGAACTGTATGTGCCTGCAAATGGCACTTGAGACAAGGGACCAAGAGGTCCCAATCAATGGTGGATTCTAGAATAGTTTTGAAGGCCAGTGATAATCAGATTTAGCTGGTGGGATGGTTGTGCACTTGTCAGTGGCCGTTGTGCCCCACGCTTCAAGTGAAGGTGTACCTACCTACCTTCCACTGCTGGTCGCCCTTGCAATTTTTTAAAGTGAACAAAAGCTGCTGTACAACTAACTCCAGCTTGATAAATGTTAATATCCACCTACTCATCTGGATCCTACCTGACAGGGCAAGTTTTGTGTACCTCTGTAGCCTCCCTTGAGGTGAATAGGAAATGATTTGTTGTCCCTTGTACAAATGTTTATCCTGGGTTGGTGGTTGAATAGCTTGTAATATCATCCAATCTAAAGTTTCAGTATTGAGAACTATTTCAAAACTTTACCTTCATATTCTCGCTTTTCTTTTTTTCCAGGAATATTATGTTTGTATCTTTAAAAAAAAAAAAAAAAAAGTTAAACACAGAGTAAGCAATGGCCTTGTGGTACAGTAAATGTCTGTCTATGTATATTTTGAGGTTATAATTGGTCCCTGAATCTAAATGCGTCTACTGTTGTCTCACTCTCTTTTTTTTCTTTCCTTAAATAATCGCTTTTTGATTTGATGTTTCTGTTGCCTCCTTTCAAGTGTTTTCATCTTTTCTGTGTTTGCTTTCTCCTTTCCCATCAATTCTGTTTGTCCTGACCGTACTGGCAGGCCATTCACTAGTGACGTGTGGTAATGCTTTGTTGGAAATGTTCCGATTTTTGCAGATGGATTAACCTAGAAATATGAAACTGTGATGTTTTGGTTCAGTTTGGCTTACAGTGCCTTTCAACAGATAAAGTGAAAGTTTGATCTGTAATTATAATAAACCTTATCCCCTAATTCTAGTTATTTGCCAGAAATTCATATGGAAAATTGGCAGTGATAGAGGAGGGACGTTACTGATATTGAATGTTGAATCAGAGTTGTAATGGAAGTTCCAACCAGAAGAAATCTTTTAAAGAACAGGAACTGTACAAGAAAATCACAATGAATCACTAGCTGCTGCCTTTGAGGTCCCTTCCAACCCCAACCATTCTATGATTCTTAAGAGTTGATGTTATCACTAAACATGTTCTGTACTCTTATGCGATATTTGAATTTTTGTGTCACATCTGGAGACTAGGAATGTAATGTAGATGAAACTGTAGTTGGTGGAACTTGAGAAGAAACTTCTGCATTTATTTCTTGACAGCAAAACTAAATTACTTTCTGAAGACATCTAATACAGAAAAGGCACACAAACATGGCTGAAGCAAATTAATTTGAGACATCTCTTAATTTGTAGAAAGTGTTTCCTTCTTTTTGCCTTTCTCTGCATACATATTCCAAATAAAATAATGCTTGTAAGCCAAAGACAGCTTACCTACTGCAGTGGAAAAAAGAAAATACCTGAAAATGTCAGTGTAAAACAATAACAAAACATGGTGTTGTGATCTAGTAACGAGTACTCTTCCTTCTCATTGTAGCTTCTAATGGTACAAATAGGGAAAAATACTTGAAAACTGTAGTAAGAAGTAAAAATGGACACAGCCTGTATTGCAGTCTGTGGTCAGTAAAATAATTCTGCTACTAGAACTGTAAACCGAGTTCTGTGTCTCAGAAGACAATGATGCCTCATGATGTGAAGAAAAAAATCCCCCTCATCTTTGATACTAGTATATAACAGCAAATTTTGACAGCATTACTTAGAGAATATTCTTTTGAAAGGAGTGCAATTAATTGGTGGGACAGTAGGTTTGGGTTTGTGTGTTGTTGGTTTTTTTTTTTTTTCCCCCCTTTTAAGTGAGGGCAGGGATTTGTAGGAAAGTGTGTTAGACTAACAGGACAGGTTAACTTTTACTTATCACAAACACATGTTTTAGAAAGGTCAGTGTCCATGGGAAATGTCCCAGGGACAGTGAATCTCTGGAAAGTTTGAATCAAGATCAAGGGTTGGAGTTATCTGATTCCTCTCTGAGATCCTGACCAGTGCCAGAAATTTCTAGTATATTTTGAGTTTTAGTTAAGAAATGTCTAATAATATATTCTCAAAACCATTGCAGTGTAGTTTTTAGTTAAAATACCATTTAGAAAAAGGTCTGCGCGAGAGCTGTAACATTCAGGCACATGTAGGGATGGAATTATGGGAAGATAGCCTGCATGATATTACACGTGGTGAACGCATGTCTGCGAGGTAGAGAGTCCTTATTACACACTATGATATTCATATTGCTTATCAGCTGCCCACCCTAGTCCTGGAATATTCTAATATACAGTAATACCTTTTTATTATGAACTATTTTTTCACAAGTTTGAGGGCATAACTTTTATAGAAAGATGGATGAGCAACCAGAAATAGAGGTCTATAATGCATGCATCCTTTCAAAGCATGACATAAATTTAAGATTTATTTTTTGTGCCCAGTTCTTCAGTGTATGACAGAACTGATACAAATAGTTCATGCTGACTTATAGCTGTTTAAGTGGCACTCTGCAGTGTTTAAACTAATAGAATTTTGTCTTGAAAGATAGTTTGGGCTTACACAGTATTTTTAAGAATGAGTTTATACAGTTCATTACTTGTACCACCTTGTGAAGGTGGTATAGATGGAAAGATGAGAAATGTGGTTAGCTTTTTCATTGCATTTCTAGCTAACCCAGGAGAGCGTTGTCAAGACTATCCTAGACGATAGGATATTTTTCAATAGTATCGGTTTACACTAGTGCTACAGCAGGTGAGCAAACACTGATATGGCTGGTTTTGGAGTTGTGTGTACATACACAAATATTATTTTTTAAAATAAATATAAAAGGCTGAGTGATGTAATAGTAGATTTGAGAAGAACGCTTATATTGTTATTATTGCAAACAATCATGCCTTGAAAGAAATGCAGAATATCTTTGACAGTGTACATGATGATAAGCAGGCAAATGAGTCTCTACTGACTTGCACAGATGTAGCTGCCATAACTGTGTCTAGGAACAACTTCTGTTACTCGTTTATCTATGTGAAGTACAAGTGATAGAATAAAAGTAATCAAGGCATGCATATGGAAATTCAGCTCATATCAGTGTAGTAAATAAGGAAGAATTTAGAATTAGCGTATGCTGGAACTGACATTGCTTGTGAGAAACTGTTAAAATTTCTTGATGTTCACTGTTGAAGTATTTGTACTTATAATAACACATTTCTCTCATCTTTCCTATATTTCTCTTTTCCAGTAAGAATAAGGCTATATTTTGTATTGGGGGGATGGGATGCTCTCTATGCTGGAAGCTTGCTGTGGAATCTGGACAAATTTTAGTCAGATCCTTCTGATGGGATTTGATTCCAACCTGTAAAACCTCCGTGAGCTCAGTGGGGTTTGTAGCTAGTGAAAAAGTGCTTGCTTCACACAGAAGTTTTTCTCTTAAGAAAAAAACACAAAAATTTCCTCTCTTCTCTAATGATGATCACAATACTTAGCTAGGTCTCCAAGTATAAATGTTTTGTCTTTGAAGATGTTAAAGGTAGAAAAGTGTGTCTGTTCTGCATTCAGTGGCGAGTCACATGGATTTGTACAGCTTACAGATACTATTTGTTTATATAAATATAATGTAGTTTGGCCTTTTTGTTTTCTATCATGTTCTTGATTTGACCCTGATATTCTTATTTTCTTTAGAAATGTATTTTGTTTTAGTCTCCTGCTGTTAGGAGACTGAAAGCTTGTTAATGGATTAATTAATTCTCCCCTCTTTCCTCCCTTTGGAAGCTAGTGTCTATGCAATCACATAAGCTTCTTGGAAGGAATGTATGAATGAATGAATGAGAATCTTAACAGCTGGCAACTTCCTGACCTAAATGGTAGAAGAGCCAATGAAGAGAAGTGCTCTGCTGGACATCATACTCACAAACAAGGAGGGGCTCACTGAGAATGTGAAGGTCCAAGGCAGCCTTGGCTGCAGTGACTATGAGATGGTGGAGTTCAGGATCCTGAGAGGAGGCAGCAGGGCAAAAAGCAAAATCACAATGCTGGACTTCAGGAGAGCAGACTTTGGCTCTCTGACTTCAAAGATCTGCTTGGTAGAATCCCATGGAATAAGGCCCTGGAGGGAAGAGGGACGGGCCCAAAAAATCTGGTTAATATGCAAGAATCACCTTCTCCAAACTCAAGAGCAGTCTATCTCAATGAATAGGAAGTCAGGAAAAAAATGCCAGGAGGCCTACGTGGATGAACTCCTGTCAAAACTGAAACACTGGAAGGAACCCTACAGAAGGTCTTCTATAAGATCCTCGTAGAGAAGCTGATGAAGTATGAGCTAAATGAGAGGAGTGAGGTGGACTGAATACTGACTGAATGGCCAGGACCAGAGGGTGGTGATCACTGGTACAAAGTCTAGTTGGAGGCCAGTAACTAGTGGTGTTCCCCAGGGATTGTTACAGAGTCTGATCCTGTTTAACATCTTCATTAATGATCTGAATGATGAGGCAGAACTCACCCTCTGCTGATGAAACAAAACTGGGAGGAGTGCCTGATACACCAGAAAGTCATGCTGCTGTCCTGAGGGGACCTTGACAGGCTGGCGAAAAGGGCTGACTGGAACCTCATAAGGTTGTAGCTGTGAAATTGTTCATGAGTGCTGGTTAAATTTATAACATACGAAATACAATAAAAGTATAAAAGCACTATCTGAAGGTAACTTGATTTATACCAATTCCTATTTATTGGTAAATAGATGGGAAACATACAAACTCATTTGTCAGATAAAAGTCATAGACCTTAAATCTCTTCTTCCACTTCCCATCTTCCTGCCAACTCTGCTTTCTTTCATGAGAGACTGAATATGATGTGGTACTCGCTTTAAATTATTTCCTAAATAACTCTGTTGCTATGGCAGCAGCTGGTGCTGCTGGAATTTTCATGCAAAGCACTCCAGTGAGTAGATTTACAGAAAAGTCATTGAAAATGGTCAAGTTTGTCAGCATTTTTATAGCCCACCCACAAAGTAGTTCATTATTTATCTCTGCTAGAAACCAGAAGATCTGTTATGACTGGCACAGCTAGCAATGTAATAGAGGAGAAAGAAAGGTCCAAGTTATCTAGTATAGGGTCTTGGTTAATTTGTTTAACCCTTGCAGGATGTAATTTGTTACTGTATACAAACAGTTCCTCAGTTGGGCATTTCCCACCATCAAATGATTAAGTGCAATGTCATTTTGTGATTTTGATTACAAAATAAAACTCAGCTTTTTTAGGATAAAAAAAGAAGACTATACTAGTATACTAATTTTTGATATATTCTAACATTGCTTTTGAAAGAACTGTAGTACTTCCAAACCTTGTACCCTGAGACCTGGTAGCTAAGGAGAAGCCCAAGCATGGCCACATTCACTTGACTTCCAGAAGTGATTTTTGTATATAGGCTGAAGGGAATATGACTAGCTGAGAGGGTTGAGTATGTTTTCCTCTTCCTTCTGAAACTTTGTGGTGAGATTACAGTGTTTTTCCCAAGTAGTAGTAGTGAATGTTGTAATTTTGACTCTAGGAGAAGTAAACTTGTACAACAGCCATTGAAAGTTCATGATGAAATGAAATGATGGATTTGAAGAACTATCTTACAAGTTAAAAGGTTTGTGTGGTCCCTAACAATTAACATTTATTTCCCTTTTCTTTAGCATTCCTTACTTTTTGAGGTCTCCAATCAGTAATCGATTTAACTTTGCGGTGTATCTGTGAAGTGGGCCTTTCTTTGTACTGTGGATATGAAGCAATACATATGGCAGGTACATATATTGAAGGAGTTTGTTGATATCTACACCAGAACAGGGAAGAAAGCCGAGCTGTTTGGGTCTGTTCCCTGAAACCAGAAGCTTTTCCCATTCTCCCCTCATCCTGAGGCGGCGTTGTTCATTCTGATTGCATTACTCACACGGGACAGGCTCATTGATCAGTGAGCAATTCTCTGTTCTCATAGCTCCTATAGAAATTCCATCTGTAAGGGTGGAGTCCAGAAGTTTAGAAGCCGTGCTGCACTGGACAAGAAGTGTCCAATAGCGTGATGCTGCTTGAGCTATGGAAAAAATCAGCTTCACTCAGAGGCTGATTAAGGGGATCAATCTACCTGCTCCAAAAGGAGCTTCAAAGCCTGTGTTGCCCTGGCCAAGGTACGTGTTGATGTTTTTCATTGCACTAAAACATGAGTTAACACCAGATACTTCATTTTCTCTGGTTTAAGTGGTTTATAAGCCCTTTTTTGTATGGATGTACAAAATAAAAATAAAGGTCATATTCTTCAGTGAGGAAGTAAACTTTCCTTTATTTCTTGCTGTGATACAAGACTAGAGCAAATAAATGTAGATCACATCTATCCATTTTATTTATCCCTTAATCAATCCTTTCTTTGAACAGAGGAAAATTTTAGCTATTCCACAAGCCTTGGAATAAAAATCCACTTTAAAAGCCAACTAACTTTCTCTTGAATTTTAATTACAGGTATTACATTGGGATGATTTGAAATTCAATTTTGACTTAAAACTGAAACCCATGTACACATGACAAATACCTCCTGATTTTGCTGAATTCTGAAAAAAAAAATAGAATAATGACATAATACAAGTAGCTTTGGGAAATTACATGGAAATTACAGTCAAGGTCTTGAAATAGTTCTGCTAGTCTTACTTCCTGTGCTTGTCCACAAATATTTGAGATTTTTCTTTCTTTTCCCTGTTGCCTGTCCATCCTTCTTCTCTATTCAATTGCCATACCTTAAATATTCACATATTCAGGGAAAGGAAAAAGTAATTTCAGAGAGCCACACTGTACAGTGTGCTTCTGGATCTATTTAAAATCTGGCTACTGGATTAACTTTTTGCAGAGTGGTGAGTAACACATACTATACTTTGAAGAAGGGGATTAAGTTGTTATTGCATTTTATATGCTCCTGGAAATAAATGTGACCGTTGACAACACTGCATGCACACTTGATAGCAAGATAGCTAGTTATGAATGTTTGTGCTAACAAAACAATGTTCTTTGACCTTGGCATACCCAAAAATCAAGCATTACACAAATTATGTTGGCAGAAACACAATACTAGTTATATTCTTAGATCGGTGGTATAGTATGTAAAACATGTATTAAAATACAAAGGGAGTATATACAGCTTTAATTAGAGACTGAAGCAGGATTTCAGTCTTAAAAATGCGTTTGCGGGTGGAATCATTTGCAACAAACAGCTGTACATCCATGGGGCTGAATGGAATGTGCACTTCCTCAAAAATTGTGAATTACCAATTCTTTTGGGTGTTCTACTTATGCAGAGCTTGACTTTCTCTGCTTGTCAAGGAGCCTAAAACCATGGTGTGGTCACTTTTTACCCTTCCTGCCCTCAAAGTACCACTGTTAAAGATGCTGTCTACCCCTTTTATTTTGGTTTCAGTTCAGCCAATTATAGTTTGAGTCCCATATACAGTAATAATAACAACCTCCCTGCTTTTCATAGGTTTTTGGGTTTGCTTCCAGTACGTGATCCATGTACTTTTGACAAAGATTTCAAAGCCTGTTCCACTTGCTGTGCCTTTTTTTTTTTTTTTTTTTTTTTTAGCCATGCTGAAATGGGCTCCAAAATAAAAATTCTACTATAGGAAATAGATGTACTACTGGTGGAGTAGTTTCCTATTTTCAGGTGTTATGTGTGGCAGGCTTTTGGACAACTTGATAACGGTATAGCAAATTTCTGCAGGGAATCAGAGATGCAGGGTTGACTTTGGCACCTTGAATGTGGGAAGCTCTATGGAACTAGGTGGTGACCGTTGCCTTATAAAAACTTTTTGGTTTAACATGTCCAGCTTGGAAATGCAGGGGGGTGCCTCTGAAGGTAGGTCGGTCCAGATTGGCTTTAGAGGAAACTATGCTTTTCTCCACTGCTGATGGAAGGAAAGAATGTGTGAGAGAGATATTACAATTCTTAGTAAATTTAAAATAAGCTGATTACAAAATAGACTTTAAAACTAACTAGAAAATTTTGACCAGGTGTGTACATGTAGCATTTTAAATACCTTTAAATGGTGAGACATGCTTTTATGAAGAAGTATTTTAATATATATGCATTCTCTAATGATTTTTAAAACTGATTATTTTACAATAATTATGTAATTAGGTAAATGAGAACATTGCAGAGTTTTAGATTGTAAAAAGTCTAGTGCTGCTGTTATATAGTTATGACAAAAAATATGTTCCTGGGAAGGATATATTCCTTTGAGCAGGGCACAGCTAGCATCCTTTTAATGTAATCAAATAATCTTGAAATTCCAATGAACTCTAAAGTTCCCTGCTATACCTTACTGAAAATACAATCAAGATGATGATAGTAATTGTTGGAGAAATTTATTGGTGGTGGCTTACTAAGCAGAATTTTTTCATTTGTAGCTTACATGGTTCAAGCTGTGTGTATTGGAGTCGTATATAGTTCAGTTCAAGTCACCGAATGCTGATCAAATATGTTCTTTATTGAAATAAGCTTGCATTGTGTGTGTTGAAAATTAGAAGACTTCATGCATTCAAAATGGCAACTTGCATCAGCATTCTTATAAAACCTTTTTAGCTGAATTTGGCTGACTTCAAAGGCGATCTTTGAGAATTACGTTATCTTGAATGCTGTAAGGCAGAACAGCTTTATGAGACAGGAGATTGGAATGAAGCCACAGCACACCAGAGCAAATAGGCTAAATACTAAATATTTTACCGAATAATCTCAGTGCTGTTCAGCCTTCTTGTCCTGAGACAAGTATTTCTTCTTCCTCTGTAATCCATTAAGTTAATGGACATAGATGGCTTCTGTTTGTTTAGGTGTTTGGACACATCGTGTCCTTCTCATAATTAATCAGTTTAGAGTAAGCTTGCAGTGTACAAACCTCACAGTGGCCAAAAATTCTACACTACTCTTTCTGCAGTCATTATAAGGCTGAGTAACAATGTAAGGCCAGTTTGTCCTGAGGTTGGAGCCTGAGGTTGTCCTACATGGGAAATAACTGATTAAAAAGAAAGACGTCTGACCTTGTCTAGAGCATGATGAAACTCCATATCAAACCAGAATATTTTTAACAGCTCTCAATGTCTGTGAAGGATTTTTACACACAAAGAAGAGACACTAGAAAAAAAGGTGACTTGCAATTTAAATAGCATTTCACAAAATATCCAAAAAAGCTTTTTCTTGGAAGAGATGGAAAAAGGAAAGGAAAAGAATGAGACTTTCTTAAATAGTACCATGGAAGCAGAAATGAGTTTTTTTCTGAAATAGAAATTTCCATGGTTATCATGTGTAACGGTATGTTAAGAGCAAGAAAAATGGCAAACTCTTCAAAATACAATGATACCAGAAAAAGCTAAAGATAAGAAGTGATCTATTCCAGAAAATCCTACTTTTTATCCTAAAAGCAGAGAGAAGTCTGTGATTAAACTCTTGCCTAAGCTATAGATGACCCAGTTAAAGCTTTGTTCATAACAGAAACTGTAACTTTAATCAAGCCTGACTATAAAAATCTAATTATGTTTCAATGTGTATTTAACATTGAGAATGTATTTGTGCTTAGCTGGGGGCAACAAGTTGCAACTTCCTATATACAATTGTATTTGTGCTTGAGAATGAACGTAATCATGTAGTTTGGTTTGCTTTATATTTTAATTGATTAAAAAATTCTTATGTAAGTCTTCATGTATTTCACTTTGTCATAAATACTTTTTAGCATCTTCTTCTATGTACACAACTGATTTTTCTAAAGATGTGCAATCTGTAGTTTCCTGCAGCTTGTTTTGGCTTTGCAGACAGGAAAATAAATAGGAGCAGAAGAATGTTCAGATCTAAATAATTTACCTGTAAGTAGTTTTATTATCCTTTTTCTTTCTAATGGAGAATGGAACAGATGAGTAGTAGTGGCTATTAGAAGTAAAATATTTAATGACTTTGAAAGAATTGAGCTTTGCTGTTTATAAAACAATACAAAAAAATTAATTTTCAGAGTAGAGTGCATGAACGTTGCCTTGGAGTAAAATTAGCAATGGAATGGAAATTACTATCACCCTGAGAAAAAGAAAACTATAGCACTTAGGTCATTAGACTCATAGGCGATGGTCGTTCAACACTGACGTTGTTAGCTTCGTGGAGCAGTCTCATGAATTCCTTATATTTGCCTTCCATGGAAAGAAATGTTACGTGTCAGATTAGAAGTAATGGGCATAACAGCTATCTACTTATTGGAGGTGGATGTATGAAATGGTTAAATTTCTGAATCAACCTGAAAGCTAAATCAAGTGGAGCCTCAGAACAATGCACAGAAAATGCCACCCCTCCTTCCTTTTTCCTCCTCCTTGTACCGGGGTTGTATTTTGTTTAGTGAAAATTTTGTGTATCAATGAAAGAGTCAAAGATTACAGAAGATGAGACAGCTGGAGATAGAGGAGTTGATGGAGAAGAATAATAGGGTCTTCCAGCTGAACAAGTGAGCGGTGAGACGATCTTTTGTGTGTGTTTTGTCTCTTCCTGCATTCAGAAGAATTGAATTCTTGAATTCATTTTAAGCAGGACTCTAACCGTGATTTGTAGGTCTAATAATTTTCCTACGTCAAGCAATTTTTCATTGTCTGTAATAAGCTTGAAGAGTCTTGACCTGAACTAGCTGATCAGGTGAAATGTGAGAAATAGCACACTTGTCTTTGCAAGTAATTGCTAATTCTGGTGTAAATATATTTCCCTCCATTTCTTTGTGTAAAAACTAGCTTATTTGGCTGAGGTTTTTTTGGTGAGAGAACCCTGCTATAAATGACACTGTGCTTCTTGCATGTTCTCCAAATGACAGATATGACTGGAAAAGGAACGGGTGATTAGAGTTCTCAGCGTGTGATGGCTACCACAAGCGTCTCAGTTGTGTGATGTGATTGGCAAAATGAAGAGGATCCTTAAATCTGTCCTGAATCATAGAAGGGTTTAAATTGCCCTGTGATACATCTACTGATTTGAGGAGAATAATAGGTGGCTGACATCCACTCTTTTTGTCATCTGTAGCAATCTGAACCAAGAATCTGACCTACATTATGCCACTGTTATCACATGGTTCAAACTTGCTTTTTTGCAGAGTGGAGAAGAGAATTGTACTAATCATGGGAACATTCTTTAAATTAGTTGCAGCGTTTATAAAAGTACTTGCTCTCATCTGTGATTGTGGGTAAAAATAAAAAAAAAAAAATTATCTCCAAAGCAGTAGAGAGGAAACTAAAATTGATTTAAAGTCTGCGGCCCTAGTGACTTTCCAGTCTAAATTTGATGTGTTTTTTTTATTCAACGTTCTTTGTTCTAATTGAATAATGTTAAAATTATATGAAATGCAACATCTGGAAAATCTGGAGATTTCGTTGTGAAGTTCAATTGGATTTTCAAGGATTTTTATTTTGCTTGTTATAGCTCATTGTCAGAAACAAGACTTCCACCTTTGGTCAGATAAGCACAGTTAGGCAATTGTTATTAACAGCACCACCTGCAGCTCCCTCCCATAACTGGCAGAAATAACAGAATTACATTTATACAAGAATATATGCTGCAGGGCAACTCGCTCGAGTGACAGCTCGGAGCAGTCTGCCAACCAGTAAAGATCAAACAATCTGGAAGATGCTCTCCACCTCCTAAACTTTATCCACGTTGCCCCAAGGAGGAGCAGCCTAACTCTGCCTTTGGCAACACCTGAGCGTGAAGGACCTCCAGGGACACCTGGGACCAAACTTGCTCAGTTGGATCCAACAGGCTTAATACCCTACTTCTCCTCTTGACTGCTGATAACCACTGCTCCTGTCAGCAAGGGGAAGTAGAGAGAGAGTCAAACTTCTACAATTTTATATTGCTTTTAACATTAGTAATAACTCACAGAGGCAATAAACATCCAAACTCCTTCACAAAGATTCATTATTGCATAGTAGTTAGTGCATGGGCTTCATTGATCCCAACTTGAAGCATGACATACATGACATATGGCCTATATTCTGTCTTTTCCCTCTTCTCCTCCCTCCTTGTTTCCCTTGTCCTAGTATATAATATTCAAATATATAAGAAATAGTTTAATATTCTCATGTCTGGCTTCCACAACTGTAGTAGGCAGTAATTATTGCAAAATGGCAGACATAGTAGAGCTCCAATAACCCCTGCTCCAACAGCTAGAAAATTACAAGGTGTCAGTGTGACACTGTCTGGATAATTACATTGATATTGTAACTTAATTTTCGTACTTTGAGTGAGTTTGCAGTTTAGGTTTTCCAAGGATACGTAAAAGTCAAGCATCAGAGTTAAGGTATTGAGATTTGCTGTTGTTATTACAGCATTTAACATTGTGTATTGTAGCATGTCAAAATGTTTTTTTAACATTTACAGTTTTTTTCCTCCAAAAGAAATAAATAGTAACACAATAATCAAAAGGTGCTTGCTGAATAAGCATTCATTATTTCTGTACTTATTTCTTGTTCATATGAATACAGAGCTGAAGACAGGAATGAGGTTTAAGAATTCATGTCCTTATTCAAATACAGAATTTTCTCGTGTCTGCAGTTTCAAGATTTGATGGTCCCAAAACAGATGTATGACAGAAACATGTCCAATCTGCAGAGTGTAAATGTGAACAGAACTGCTGTCTAGCTTGGGGGTAGACATTCTGGTTTGAATTCCTGAGTGTTCAGCTACAGTCATGAACAGGAGTGCCCAATACAGCCAGTTGAATTTCAGGGTAAAATGGCCTCTCTAACTGGCCAAGTTTCAGGTCTCTAAAATGTTATAGGAATTGTTCTAATATGGACGGAATATTTTTTTTGCTTTTGATTCTTGGAATTCTTGGTTTGTCTGAAATATTTAAAAAAAAAAATCTTTAACACGTCAAGCATTTGGTCCTTTTAGTTCATTGGTTTATTTTGTATCATTTTATGAACAGCTAGAAAAAGTTTCTTATTATGGGAAATATTGGTCAGTCTTAACAAGTGGTGCTCTCACCTCATCCTCTGTTAGGCAGGTTTTATTCTTGACATTGTCCACTGCTGGACAGAGTGGAAATGTTATTGTTCAATTTCGCTAAATACAATTCTATCTCTTGTGAACCATCAAAGCTGCGGAAGTTCCTTTTGTCCCTGCTTTGATACCAACACAAATTAATTTTGTCATAATAACCTTGGCAGACTTGATAAGCAGTGCTCTTACCCCTCTGCTCTGTTAGGCAAGTTTTACTGTAGGATACAGATACCAATTTGCAAAAGTAGAAATTGTGCCCTGAGATGATATTTTTTTTTAATCTTAATTCATATTTTTTTCTAATGTACTGGTAAGTGGAAATTGTTTTTCAAATGTAGAGTTGTTCTGTGTATCTCCAGAATTGTGTTGTCTCTGCCTCAACACAGCCATGGAGACTAACACACTAGGTATACCATGATACTCTTTTGGTTGCTTCCTCCAGTCCATCTCTCTTCCCCGTCTCCTCTTTGCAGTCAGTCAACATTATTCTCCCTTATGTGGCAGAATCGTTTAAATTCCCAATATAAATGGGATAATGCCTTCATAACAAGGGTGCAAATAACTTGGAATTCACTGTGGCTTTCAATTTTGTTGTTGATTCAGTGAAACATTTCAGAACATTTGGACCTGCTTCAGACTTCTTCTAGTACCATTTCTGGACTTTCTTCATAATGACATCTGAAGTCAGATTGTTATTTTGGTTATTCACACATTCTGCTAACAGTTAAGCTTCTTTATTTGGCCTGTGGTAACCAAATCTTTGAAAATACTGCTAATCCGAATCTCACCATCGCTCTGCCCCAAAGCTGTGTACTTGGCTTTGACACACCTTCCATGATAAAACCTCGTCACCTCTTAGAAACAGTTTCTTTCATAATAAGTAAGTGACTGGTGTAGCCCTGAAGCTGCTGTTATCAAAGGAAAGTAAAGTTCCATCTCTTATCAAAGCTGTTTGTCCCTGATTTGATATTACAGCAAATTCATTTTGTCATAAAAACCTGTGACCTCAGGTTTGTGTCCAAGAAGTGAAAGCCTAGATCCTCCCCTTAAAGGTTCACCTTAGATCATTAGATGCTGTAGAATCTTACTCTGCAGAGTACAAAACCAGATAACTCTGGAATTTCAGAAAAATCAGTAGAACGAGTTCAGGGATTGATCTGGCTCTAAGCTTCCATGATCCATAATGTGAACTTCATATTGTGTCTAGCTCATTTGTAACTTCAGTCTAGATTTTCTGATATCTACAGCTTGTCTACTTACAGCAACCGTTAACAAAATCCTTTTTAAAGGAAGGGATCATGACTATATAGTTAAAGAGACCTCTAGTTTTATATTTGTTGAAGGCATTAGGAACTCTATTTGACTAAATCCCATGTTCTTTATCTTAATTATTTTTTCAGAGGAACTCTCCTTCAGTTTTGAGAGAGCTTGCATGCATAAGGTATGCAAAATTTGTTCCTAAATCCCTAGATTGCCTAGGAGAATGCAAACTGGCATCTCTGTCTCCCAAACAGTTCTTCTTGTTGGCATGAGATCCAGAGACTGAGATTTTTTGCTTTAGATTTATCCTCTGTACCAAGAGCCAAGTAAATAGAGAGGTATGAATGTTCCTGTTAATGTAGAGCTGAATTTAAAGCATATGTTCTGCTTTCTGGATTTTTTTTTTTTTTAATTCCTTTTAGGAACTACTTTGTTTTTTGGCATCGCTGAAGCATTTAAGCAAACATGGTGTACATCTACCTTGAGAGCCTTGGAGAATAATGACCAGATCACTTTAAACTGTAACTCAAGATCAGGCTTATGTTTGTTTGAAGATTAAATTCAAAGTGATTTGCAATGAGTACAAACGTCCAGTTCCTGCCAATTTTGCCTCAGTTCTCCAATCGTTTTTAACACCAGCTCCAATGTAGTCAAAGTTATATTTGCTCTGCAATCATACTAAGATTGCAATGGGTATGTAAGGCTCTTCTGAATTTGGCCAAGATTGCTAAGTGGCTGCTGGCACCAGTTTGTCAGGGATTATGGCATGTTTTTTATAGTTGTTGTGAAAATTTTGAATTGCAGTTGGGAAACAAGAAGCTTTTTTAAAATGATACATATCTGAAAAAATATACATTGTGAGAACATGCTGTGTTGAACACTGAGAACTAAGTCTTATGTATTCCCTGAAAGACAGTAAGTTCTGCAGCTGGAGTTTTTTTCATTGATTTCAGACTAAAATGTGAAATTGAGTTTTGTACTGAAAGTTTTGAATATGAATATGAGTAGTGTGATGTCATGTCTTTCTTGGTGATAAAGTTTTCCAAGACAAATCTTCATAATGGCTTAGAGTTAGAAGTAAGTGAGGCTTATTCTATGTAAGATGTAGGAGACAGATTGGTTTGTCTGAAAAGCATATTTGATTAATCACCAAATAGTTAATGGTGATGCTGAAATGAAACTGCATAAATCAGAGATCTTATGTCAGGCCTTCTGCAAATTCAGGCAAACATGACTTCAACAGCTTAATTGCAGTTGATGTTTTTAGGGTTTTATTTCCTACCAAAAAGCTACACTAGAATCATATATTTTTTTTACACTACAGAATCTTGATTTTCCACAGAGATTGTGTGGCAAACTCTGCAGCTGCAGACTTTTAAAACATGCAGGCTTTAGCATGGTTTGTTATTCAATTCTGGTAGTTTACTAATTACACCTATACTCTTTCATAAAAAGTTTGGACTACATTCTTCGGGAAAGTATGCATATTTCTTTTAGAATGTTTTGGTAGATAACAAACTCTCTTTTTTTTCCTCCTATAGTTTTTATATAATTTTTTTCAGCTGTCCTGTTCCTACTGGCAGATGTAACCATGGAAGTCCAGTTGCACAGGATGAATTCTACTTTTCTCATGCCCTGCCTCTCATAATGGTTGTAACTGTGTTTCATTAGGTTGGTTAAGTGAAGGCTGCATACAGCATGACAGATAATTGGGAGTCTTAACACAATTTTTGCATAACTTTACCTGTGTCAAACTATTCTTATGCCTTTGATTATATGACGTGGCATATCTTCAATAACAGATGAATGCCTGTAAGCAGGGAAGAATCTTTGAAACCGGTGAGTCTATTCATCAGGATGATTTGTTCCATGATTTGGCTCCAAGCACTTGGAGCAGAAAACAGCATATTCTTTCCACTAGGACTTGAAATTAGTGCTGTGTATGTAAGTGCTGGTGAGTCAGAGTAAATACAAACATTAATTCAAGTTTGATAATGGAACTGGCCTTGAAGACCTGTGAAGTATGCTCAGTTTTAATTGAGACATAGTAGGGACAGCCAGCTTCTGCTCCCAAATACTGCTGCCAGGTGTGGCTGTCTGTGAAGAGACAGCTAGAATTGAGTTGTAAGAATAGGGTTGGATTTTTTAAAGTTTTATCTTTAACAACATTGTCAACTTAAAAGTAGAAAAATTATTGGGTGAAATTGTCCCTGAAATAGTGATAGAATCAGGCATTTTACTTCAGGTTTAGTGTGCTTCATGCAACACGATGCTGACTAACAGATAACGTGTTTCCTGGAAAATGTTACTTGGCCTAAATGCTAATGTTACACATTATTTAGAGGTAGGAGGATTTGCTATGTCACTTTGGGGGGTTTAGCTGAGCAGGGAGGTTTGCATCACCCTGAGTATTTGGCTTGGGTTTGAACCCGTTTTTAATTTTTACTAATGATGGGATTAGACATGATGATCTGAGTCATCATTGGGCCCTCTCCCACTTCTCAGAAGGTAACTTCATGGTAGGTATCTAGTTCAGATGAGCTCATGAGACAGTTCTCCCTGCACCACAAAAAACATTCCAGCACCTCATAATAAACTGCATATGCTGCCAGATGGTAAAAATGCAAAGCTTCTTCAAATGTATAGTTTTAAATGTATGCTGTCTCCTTTCTCCCTTATTTTTCTCCTCCCTTCAGGTTCTTGCTCACTTCTTTCCCACACCTTCCCCCATACTTTCGTGACTTCACTCTCTAGCACTGATTCTTCTTTTCCCACCCCTTCACCCAGCTGCTTCCATTGCTCCTCCAGCTCTTTAATTCCATTCTCTGCTTTTCTTTTTCTCTGGCTTTTTGCCACTCTCCTAATTTTAAAGCTTTAAATTCTTCCCTAAATTTTTAATCTGGCATTGGAACCCATCTTCCAATTTGTCTTTATAAGCTTCTTCATGAGTTTTCAGTTTAGAGAGAAACTGGAGGGGTACAGTTAACACTTGGACCTTCCTCAGTTTTGTGTGTGTCCAGTGGCACTTAAATTGTAACAGAAATTCATCAGCTTTTGCTTTCTGCTTATATGAGATGATGTAACATATTTATTACTAAAATCAAAGCTGTACTGTACCTTAATATGGATAGCAGATGCACTTTTCAGAAAAAGATTTGAAAGGCTGAAAGACCACTCCTTTAAATGTACCTTTCACAGATTATTTGCTCTGTTTGCATGTCCTTACCAACTAAAAGCAGTTCTAATGGTGGGTGGTATGGTCACTTCCAAATTTCAAGAGACCTGAAATGCATTTGCTTTGTTTTGAATGAATTTCTTAAGCTTTGGTTTTCCTTGATTATATTTTTGCAAAAAAAAGCACCTTGCTCATATCTTCAGTTTTCTCATCTCCCCACCATAAATCCTCTGTTTTTTGCATTCGATGCAGTGTATGTAAACTTTTGCCAGTCTAATGTGCCCATCTCTGTGTCAGACTTGCAGATCTCTGGGCATTCTGGGGAAAGTGAGTTATCCTTTAAGAGAGGAGCATTTGGAAACACAAGGGGAAACCCATTCAATTCAATAGGGAGGGCATCACATGCCTTTTTTTTTAAGGGATTATTAGGGTACAGTGAGGAATAGAATGCCTCAAAGATGACCTCTCTCCATGTACTAGTGTTCTGTCGTGCAGCCACTGTCTCTTGTGAATATTTGTTTTCAATTTCATATTAATCGGCATATATCCATTTGTTCAGTGATCTACCAGTTTAGAGCATAACTTTCTTTCTCTATTTCTACACTGCTATCTTCTCAGCCTCACAGATGAAGACCTAAGTGTAGCTCAACTGACAGAGGCTGGTGCTCATGGAGGGAAACACATGACAAGGGGCGGGAGCGGGAATCCCTCTGCGTCTTCTCATCTCAACCTGATGGTGAATTTGGGCATCTGCCATACAAAGGAGTGTAGATACTATAACTGAAATCTGAAGCAGCTTTAAATGTATCACTGGCCTTTGGAGTTCGATGGATGTGTTTTAAGACTCATTTTTCTATGGAAATTTTTAATCACAAACATAAATTATGACAGGAAACATTGTTTAATTTCAGCTCATTCAAATAGTTCAAAATTGTTGAATAATCCAGCACAACACCTAAAAGTCTAGTTTGAAGTGATTTATTTTGGCTTTGAACTTTAATGATGATCTAGGTAAACCCAAAATATTTTAGACTTTTTCCAAAATGCTTTTAGATTTCTGCATAACAGAAATATGAAGTGGTTTTCCTCCCATTTTAGGACTGACAATATGTTTGAAATCTTGTCTCTTTCTTCATGAGACAGGAAAAGCCTTGGTCTCGCTCTAGCAGCAACTGTCTGGTTTTCTGTTTAATTTTATTGCGTGTGTAAGAGCTGGAATTTGTATGTAAACTTGAGTGGGAGCTGGGGTCTTTTAGTGTGAAGGAAAAGGAGTAGGTACCTGACTCTCCTTGTTTCTATCTTCATGTCTAGTGTCCCATCTCCCTTGGCCAAGTGAAGGCGATGTGAAGCCCTGATTCAAAGAAAAAGTTCTTTTGAGCATGTTGTACATTCCAGAATTACACATTTAGGACTACTGTATTTTTGCCTGAGGAAACCCAGACAGACATGCAGATGGATCTGTTGTAGAGCCAAAACAGTTTCTTGGGGATCCACCCACCATATATACTCGGTGAATCCAGCATCTGGATGGTGCTCAGTGGCAGAATTATCCGGGCTTTGCTAGAATGCTACAGACAAGGGCCGGGATTTTCTGGAATTACTGTAGACATGCAGTTGATCTAGTCCCCCAGATTCTGTTTATGGTCAGTGAGGATAAACAGATACTTTGTGCAATTTGATTTTTTTTCCAGCCAAATGTGGATGTTCTCTTTAGAATAGGGAAATCACACCCTAGAGAAGATTGTTGGGCTAAAAAGAGAGCTCAGAAGGATTAGCTCGCAGGCAGATGTCTGCATTGCCTGATGAAGTCTATTCAGATGTCAGGAAATCCCAGATAAGTGTATTTCTTCAAGCAACCTTTGTAAGAGGAGGCCAAAAGCTTCGTAGTCTTTTCACCCGTAGTCTTTTCACCTCCACTGCATTTCCCAGGTCCAGCATAAACCCTGGTTTACCCTGTTGCTGTAGCTGATCTTGTTGAAAACAAGACTGTGCAATAAGAGCCAGACAATAACTCCATTATCAGACTGAAGTGTTTTTCATATGAGCGCGATATATTTCAAGGCTTTGAGAACCTGTAACTTCCCGAGCAAGTCTTTCACACAGCCTGGTAACGGAATGAAATAAACCACACACCTCAGTCTTTTAGTTACGTGGTATCAGAAATACAGAAGACAGAGGAAAAAAAGGGGGCGAAGGAAGCCACTGGAGCACCACAGTCTAGATGGCAGCCTTGCAAAGGAGCGAAGGGGAAGTGTTGTCTCTGTTTTCTAGAGGTGTTTTTAAAGAACTGAAGAAAGTTAAATTTGTCTCAATGATAGTCCTCAAAGTGTTAATGGGCTGCTAAAATAGCTCAAGGCTGATGACGGGAAGGACAGAATTTTCTTCCTTTGACAGCTGAAAACATTGTCCTTTTTTAGACCTGTGGAATAATAATAAGACTAAATAACATGATAAAATGATAGACTGAAACATTTTAAGCTGCCGTTGACTTTGGAAAGAGGAGTGGGTAATTTCACTCTTGATGAAAATCACATTTTCTCATCGAATTTTAGCCCAGAGGTTGAAGAGTAGATTGTATCTAATAAAATGCAAACCAAATCCAGAATGGGGCTTTTTATATCCTATCAAATGGTGTGAACTTTTAAAAAGGGCATCGCTGCTGTTGTCAGCTGTATAGCCTTTGCTGTCATAACCTAACAGGATTTGCGATGCCACCTTTCCTGCTTTTGAGGAATGCCACAATACCCTACTTCACAAGCCCTGTCATTTACAGGTACATGGAACTGTACAGATGGTGAAAATAACCTTTACTGATGGTTTTGAGAAATGAAATGTAAATGAGCACAGCTTGTCCAAGCTTTTGGCAAGGCTGGGGTGGGAACATCAGTCTGCAGCGTTGAGAAAAGGTCTGTGAGGACAGTGAAACTCAGGTAAGATGTGAATCCCAACCTGATGTGTAAAAAGAGACTGTTTTCAGGGCAGGATATTATACCTGGAAGACCCCATGTGCTGTTTGTGCACACTACATCACTGCTTTCTATGCCGCCTGGTTGTTACAAAGATAACCTAAACTGAAGCATTGATTAAATCCTGAGTAACCAAATGTGAGGCAGCAAATTTTAATTTGTGCATAGTAGCATTCTAAAGGCTTTAAGCCACGGTCTGTTAACTTTAAGAAATGCAATTTACGCCAGTTTCCTTTTCAATGGAGAGGATTTTTTTTTATGCACTGATGAATTAATCTTATGCAAGAGTTGAGGCTTTTTCTGATCCTAGTGCACGCATATGAACCATATGAAACTGCACGCTATGCAGGTCTTACACTTCTCAAATAAATATTTCCCTTTGTTCATATCTCATGATTTAATTGAGGAACAGTTTGCCAGAAGAGTCAGTTTAATATTGCTACCTAAGAAAAATTTTAAAGGGTTTGTATTTTCTAGTTTCCATCTTTTTTTTTTTTTTTCATCCAACTTTTGTTACCGGTAGACCACAGCTGGCAAAGAAAATCTCTATAGCTTGTTTCCTTCAGTCTCTGACTGGTTGCAGAGAGATGTGTGAGATAGGAAGGTCGCCTGGGTTTGTATCTGAGAGATGATACTAACTGTGCAGTAGTAGTCTACCATATCCTTACTTTTTCATGAGGAATTGCATCTTGCTAAGTGAAATTTTATTTGGATTCGTGCATTAGTTTTCCTTCTTCAGAGAAGGTACCTTAAGAAAAAAGGCAGCTTCTCTAGCAAAAGGGTCATTATCAATATATCTGTTTAAAAACCTGTATTAAAGGTGTATTTTTATGGAAGTAGAAATATGGCTGGCATGTTCATTATGCATTGTAGCATCAAAGCATAATGCTAACTAAAAAAGTATCAGAGCAGCCTGCAGAGCCATAGAATTGCTTGCTGACTTGTGTAAGGTGAGCGGACACTGACCCACGCCTCAAGGTCTTATTAGCTGTCCTGTCTACTGCTGGCGTAGTGCTTAACTACATCATGCCACTTACTTTTTTTATGTGGGCTGTGTCTCATAAGTAGAATTCAGATATGTATAGAAGAGTGCATTTTTCAGCTGTTCAATCCATTTTCTTACAAAATGGAAAAAAAAATAATATTAAATGTTTGGCTAGTTGGAGGATGCCAAGGGAACACTGTTGCTTCTGGTGACTCCCTGTCGGTGACATTTTTGTCAGCCCTCGTTAACTTATGATTGTTAGCATAAGCTGTACAACTAAGCATTGAGCTTCTATAAAAGCTCGTAGAATTTCATACTAGAAGAATAGAATTCTTTTGCCCTTATTTCTAAGCATTGTTTAATATCCTTGGGGATTTTCCATGATATGGAATAAAGAGGAAACTAAAGCTCAAATGGAGTTTGTTTTATAGGTGAAAGTCCTCAGGGAAGCAAAGCTGCTTCCAGGCAGTTTGTTTTGTGAGATTATAAAGCAAGGTATGAGAACTGCTTGACTGGGTTGTTTTTAAGGGTTTCAAGGTACATGAGTCTCTTGTTTGATTATGGAGAAATGAAATCTAAAATGCTGCTGAGGGAAACTTGGTTATATTCTGAAAACTATAGATAGTGGGCAGCCTGCCTCCGCATGCTGTACTTGCTCTACTTCTAACTTGTCATTGCTGTATTGGGTGACCTGGTGTCATTTGCAGAGTGGCTTTGTGGGCTTTGGGGAACTTCCTGGTGAGTGAAAAAATAAAATGATCCTTTTTTTTAAATTCAAAATATGCTCTGTGCTATGAAGGATCAGAAACGGAAAATATTCTTTCTGAGATTCTGAACACCTGTAGCCCATTCTTTCTCAATAATGCTACATATATTGTGGAAGAAAATGTAAAGGAGGTAGAGGAGAAGAAAGAAATACATTGTTAACTCACATGCATTCTATGTGACCTGACAGGAACAGTCATCATCAGTACTTTAAACCACAATCTTTTTCGTTTGACATGTGACAAAATTTATTTTTGAATGACTAGATGAAGTCAAATTCTGCCTTCTGATAACTTGTTTGTAATGAAATTTTCTGGGTCATATTCATCCTTCATTGCCCTTTGACCTTGCCTACACTCAAAAATTGTACCACTGTGTTTATACTTGTTGTGTTGGTTTTATAAAGCTAAATCGCAGCGTTATCATGGGAGGACAATTGAGATATTTTGTAAGGCAGTCTTATTTAAATAACATTCCAGGTAGGAATGATACTACTTTTTTATAACTAATAGGTTTAGTCTAAACAATATTATTCTTACTATTGTAAGAGTAGGAAGCCTCAAGATTCTTAAACTGCCAGTAAAACTGAACATATCTTCTGCTATTTACTTGAAACAGCTAGGCCGTATTGCAGTGGTGTCTTCACAGCCATCTATTCACCTAATAGTATTTATTTATTTATAATAGCATTTATTTTCCTTCTGTGGCATTAAATGTTGACTGCCAAACCACTGTTTGAGTAAATCCTCGTAGATCTTTTGTGCATTAATTTTGTCCTGCTAGTTGCTTTTAGGTTGGTTACTACATGGATACTAACTGGAGAAGGACTTGGACGATCTGGAAAAGTTTATTTTCTAGGGTAGGCAGTACTGGTCCCATGGGAGCAGCCTGGGGGAGGTGCTCCCTCCAGGAGTGCACGTGGAGTGCTGCTGAAAATTGGTTCCATGAGGCAAAATGCTTCTCTTGGCCAAGGAGGATAAAAGCTTTGAGTGACTCAAGATCTCCACACAGGGTAGTAGAGGTCAGTGGGAGCAGATCTGTGAAATGAAATACACGTCATACACATTTTAGGGGCATTATTTCAGCCTACCTCTTGTCTGGTCCCATGATGCCATTAATGGTTAGGAGCATATTTTCTGGTTTACATAGTTAGCATAATGAAGTGGAAAATTTGCCTTGGAAGTGGATTCATCATCTGAACTCATCATGAGTTCACAAGGAAACTAGTCATCCTGTTTGGAATAGCCACCAAGTAGCACTTCACTCCAGATATCTTAGTCAAGTCTTGGGCATGGTACATATCACATGGAGCAGGCTCTCTACAGCTATCGATTCATCGGAAGCATAGAAGGTCAGATTCTTGGCATCCTAATGTACTGTTCCAGTTTTGCTCCTACAAATTTCCAGCCAACAAATAATACTAAGTTCTATTTTGTAGCTGAATTTTCATATTTTATGGAACATAAAACATTTATGTTAGCAATAGTATTTTATTCTTCCAAAGAACAAAAATCTTTGTCAAGACCCTAGCCTACTTGAGGACAGTACTTGGAATTACTAAAGTGTGGATAACCTCCAGATGTGAAGCTATACCTTTTGAAACCATACTTAAAAAGAAGCTTTCTGCAAAACAGAAGGTTTTCCTTTCAGGGAATGTTGAAATTTTAAGCATGTTTGTTAAAGAAACTTTATCTGGCATCACTTTGAAAAAGAAAAAAACACTATGAATAACTCTAAATGGATTTAGTAAATTATTAAATTAACAATTGCAAAAGGTTCTTTATTCAATGTATTTTTGTAACTTTTTGTGATGAGTGCTTTTACCAGTCAGGAAGATTCTGAGCATTTGATTTTCTGTTGTCTTTGTATTTTTTGGTATTTCCTTTTCATTACCGCACTGTAAGTTATCTTTGGGCAGCTGCAACTGTGAATTTTCTTGGCAAATAAATTTTTTACAGTGAAAACAGTCAATCACTGGAACAACCTCCCCAGGGATGTGGTGGAGTCTCCACCGCTGGAGGTGTTCAAGATGCGACTGGAGAGGGTGCTAGGTAATCTCATAAGGTTGGACCAGATGGTCTTTCAAAGGCCCTTCTAACCTGGGCTGTTCTATGATGCTACAGTTCTAAAATTTACTGTCAGTTTATCTTGTACTTGATTTAGTGGAAGCTCTGTGTGTGTGTGTCTTATCTATAGTTGCTTGAGTAACAGTTTACTCAAGTTCTAAATTTTCCATCGGATTAAAATATTAGGAACTGATGCATATAAAACTTATGTAGGCTTAGACAGTTTTGTACTTACAAAATACTCTTTCATTGAGCAGTGGAAATATTTTTCTCAATTGTAAAGCTTAATCTTTTTGCTGCTGCTGAGTAATAGCTGTGTCCTCCCCTTGCTCCCCCATCCAGGATGGCTCTCTAAGCAATGTATTTCCGCAAGGTGAAACTTTCAAAGAGCTGTTGGTGGCTCTTAATGGGTTAGATGGAAAATGCTGCTCTGAGAAGCCATAATTTGTGGTGGGGTGTAACTGCCCTTTTTGGGATTTGTTTTCTGCAGTAGATTCATCTGTCTTTCAGATATATCACATTTGGAGAAAATGAGGAAGGCAAAAAGCCTTCTGTTGTGAGAGGGTTTTAGTGGAGAACAGATGTAATTTGTCTTAACTTCTACATGTTACCTTCTTCCAGGTATTAATCTACCTTCGTGGGAAGTCTCTCTCAGATGTCTAAAAATGCTTCTACTACTTAGAACTGGTTTGTGCTGTTTTAAATCATGCTGAGATAATTAGGATATAAAAGATTGTCCCACTGTCCGCTAGACTAGGCAGTAAGAAAACAGTGTTTACTTACCATTTGTTCTGGCAGTATAATGCATTTTTCCTGAAAGGAACGGAATTTGAGAATGAAGAAGGGCTCAGGCAATGTTACCAAAAGCATTTCAGAGCTCTGCCTTCACTGCAAAACCATCATGACTTATTTTAGCAAAGTTTGGAAGCAACTTATGGGAGATGTTTGAAAGGTATATTTAGTAAGTGTTCTTTCCCCTGAACACACATTCATCTTACTGCACAGCTCTTCAATGATTTGTAACTATTTTGGATATTGTGGCTGCCTTTTGGGGGAAAATGGAAAGACAGCAGCTCCTTTTGCTTCTTCCTTCCACTTGTGCATGGTTGTCCAATCTAATAAAATGTTAGAAAACATAGGACGAGATCTTTTCAGAAATTACATCTTACTACAAGTATAAGGTAAACCTGATTGGGTTTCTGAGTTTCTGCCTCAAAATGAAACAAAGGGAGGCTGATAAAAAGGACTGTTAAACCAGCAGTGAATGCATAGAGTGGACAGCTGAAAGGATAAGGTTACAAATGTTTGAAATCTGTCTTTAAAACATGAAGCCCAGAAGGTATTTTTTAAAGCTTTTGTTTTGTAAATATTGTTACTGACTTTAACTGCTCCCTCCTTCCACCATTCATAGTTTGAATTGCTTAGAGTGGTACCTAAAACCTAGGCTTGAGCTGTATCATTTGCAGCACAGTTTCTACTACTCAGCAAGAGCAGTTCAAAGAGTTTAGGTTACAGACCTTCTGGGCCCAAGCTGCATCTAACCAGGTCATTAGCTTCTGGTAGCGGAATGATTTATTTTGATGCCTGTGTGAAAATGGAAGTCTCTTATTCCTGAATATGTGGTGAGTGCAGATGTCAAAATTGTAAGGTTTTTCATCCGTAAGAAATTCTGTGGTTTTAATTATTTATGGCGGAATTTGGTCCTAAATTGCTAATAATATTTTTAATTACTTTCTAGCTGGATATTCTTCTTTTCTCTTTCCTAGAAACACTGAAACGGAATTTTTCTAAATTTTAGCTTTCCCCTTGTGTGCTACAGTTGCTCAGTGACGTTACCAAGACAGCAGCCAAGGGTTCCTGAGGTTTTGAGTCACAGCTCTGCAATAGGGTGCCAAAATCCTTACTAGATTTCCCTAGCATGCCTGATTGCAAGCTGAGGCTCCTAGGACTTCTAGACTGCCAGTGAGAGAAATTCTGGCATAACTTTCTTTCCAGCATTCTGGCAAACCTGGGGTGCTGGTGTCTTCTGTTAGACACACCTGGCACACTTTTCCACAACCCACAAATTTCAGTTTTGAATATCCCATACCATGAACAGTCTGCTTGGCATATATGCCCTACATCTACAGACTTCTTTATTTCACCTGCAACCTTTTGTGTTTGATGAGAATTTTGCAAAGCCCAGAACGTGTTGGAGGGTATCTTCTGGCAGGAGGCGACTCACTTCTCTGTCCTCATTCTTCTGCAGGACACAATAGGTTTTAGAAAGTACTCTTTTAAATTAAAGTGTTTTTCAAGGTGCCAGATGCCTTTTGAATTTCATAGCTAAAGCATAAAACACTATTCTTGGAATTGCACAAGAACTTTTTCACAAAAATATACTAAAAAAAAAAAAAAGGAACTGAGATGTGAATTTTTCAGAAACAAAAGCAAAATGAAGTACTCGTGAATATCAATTTCATGCCTGACTACCTTTTGTCCTTTGAAAAACTCCCCTTAATAAAACAATAGTATCTGACTAATATTGTGTTTTTAAAATATCAAATCCTAGGAAGCAAATTCATACACCTGAAGAAACTCAGGAATCTGAATAAAAAAGTTTTATCAGAAATAATTGGGCAAGTCTAGGACAAAAATGCTAAGAGTTTCTAATTTTGATTCACTTATATCGCTCTGACAATACTTGTTATTACATATCTAAGATGATTATTATGTCTTACAAAGCAGCTACAGTTTTCATGATGTGCCAAGAAGTTTTCTGAGAGCACTCAGTATTACCTTAAGACTGATGATAAATGTTTTAGCATAACGAACACAGACCTTGAAGCGATAGCAAAAGCAATGGCAGATCCACTAGCAGGAAAGTAAAAAAACTGGTTTTCATGATGGCAAATCAATGAAACATGGTAGTTCAGGTCATGGAAACATTTGGATTTCATTTTTCAGTCAAGCTCATATTATTATGGAGCAGAATGGCTTGGATCTAGCATCTGTCTCAGAAATTTTTCTGTCCGTGCACACTAGCAGTCAAAATGCGCATGCTCATCTGTGTGTGTTTGTGGGTGGAGAAAAGCTAGCAAAGAAAGTCTTCAAAGCAATGTCTGCATTTTCTGTTTTGCTGCTGTTATGTAAAAGGCCACAATAATATTGTGATATCATCTGTGAATCTTAAATATGCAAATATGTGTTACATATTTATTACATAACAAGCTAACTGTTGTTTATTTTCTTGTGCTCACTTGTCAGGCTCAGGAGGGTTCTGTTTTGTAGAAGAAAAACTAAGACCCCCAATTCCTAGGTGTTTGCTATAAGCAGCATATTTAGATTCTGTCTATTTCTAATGAAATAACAGAAGTGTGAGTTTGTGTATTTCTGTAGCTCAGTGGACCTCGTTACTGTTATTTTTACTTGATTAAAAAAACACTGAGTTCTCCGTAAATTTTGCTTTTACCCAATGTTTCGGTGGCGGTTCTGGCATCACAAGGCAGTCAGGTAGTTTATGCTGGTGATGTCAAAAGCCAGACAATAACATACAGCAGGTGAATTTGATTCATGCAGTTTATTAAATTGCTTATTTGAAATGTTTAATTGTATCTGACTGCTATAGTGCATCAAAATATAGAACAGGAGGAGTCTTTCAGTGTGTCTGGAGAGCACCTACTGCCTTGATAACAAACTACTTGGAACAGATGGTGTTCACCCAGGAGTGCTATAGGAACTCAAGGGGGAAATAGCTGTATTACTATTGGTGATGTGTAACTTTTCATTTAAAATTGTCTTGGCACCTAGGATTAGAGGATGGCAAACACAATGCCAGTTTTTAGAAAGGACTCGATGTGAAATCTAAAGCCTGTAAATCTCTGTGCTGTAGTAGAAATTTAGATTAGACTTTGTGAACAAGTGGATAAATATGATATAGATATGGTAGATATACTTGGGAATAGTCAGCATGGCTTTTGTGAAAAGAAGTCTTGCATAACAGTCCTTCTGGAGTTCTCTGAAGGACTTGGCATACCTTGTTGGTGAGGGTGACCTGAATGATGTGCTGTACTTGGACATCCCAACGTCTATTGACAAAATCTCTCAGCAGAGGTTTTTATGAAAACAAGGCAGCCAAGACCTAAGAAGGAACATCTTCCCTTTGATAAATAATTAGTGGAAAGACAAAACCCGAAGACGGTAGTAAATTATTTGGTTTGGTGATGGAGGGAGGGAGGGAAGACTTACAGGGTTTGCTCTGGGTTCTGAACTATTCAGTATGTTTTTAAGTGACCTGGAAAAGGGGATAACTGCAAGTTATTACAGGGAAATGGGGCTATGGCTGACTGTGAAGAATGGCAGAGGTACCTTAAGACACTCTCTGAACAGACAACAAAATGGCAAGTGAAATTCTAGTAGACAAATATTAGGATTTTTGTAGTTCCTTTACTTTGTATATTAAATGATGGCTTCTGAGTTGGTCTCCTTGCCACACAATAATGAGTTGCTGTGTAACAAGGGCAAATATCAGTCTGTCATTACATATACAACTTAATGTTAAATAGCAGTCAAAAAAGGAAATAAAATACTAAGACACGTCAGGAAGAGAATGGGGAGCAAAGCAGAACACCGGTGCACTGTTGCAGAAATCCATGGTTTGCCAGCATCCTGAATACTGTGCATGTTTCTGCCCCTCTCTTCTCAAAAATGATAAGTAATGATAGCAGCACAACAACTTTCCTATCAGGAGGCTGTTACTTATGTGTTCCATAAGATGAAACCACAATATTTCACCCAGTGTTTACTTTCTTACATATAAGAATTTAAACTACTACTTCCAAAGTGTGTGAAATTTGATAGAAATTCCAATATGAACCCATTTAATGTTAAAATATTTTCCAAGCAGTTTTTCAAGATGCAGCAGAATCTGAGCTTAATGGCATTGGTTGGACAGGTTCCCGTGAACTGCAGTGGACCTGGAATCAGACATCCCAGAGAAAATGAAAAGCCTGCTGTTAGAATTTGGTGAACACAGTACATTGGAGCAGGGCTGGAGCTGTATTTTATCTACCTTTTCCGTATATATTCCACATACAGTTTGTGAAACGTGATGTTCAGTGATGCAATATGTAATTTTGATTGGGATAGGGTTTGCGTTCTTACATAACAAAGCAGCAAAAAATAAGCAGTGGGCAGTTTTGCTAAATGTCCATTTAATACTTTTTCCCCTAAAAATAATTCTTTATGCCTGCATCGTGTTTCATAAGGGAAAAATAAAAAAGCCTTTCTAAAACCTTTCATCACTCTTTAGGTTGCTCTTATTATTGCCAACATCTGGATGAGATACTGTGCGTAAAAGAATGCAATGGTGAAATATATAATAGAGAGTAAGATTGAGAAGATTTTTGCTAGTTCTTTTAGTAAAAAAACCCCATGCAGCATCTTGAAAT
Organism: Balearica regulorum gibbericeps; assembly: GCF_011004875.1. NCBI lineage: Eukaryota > Metazoa > Chordata > Aves > Gruiformes > Gruidae > Balearica > Balearica regulorum. The sequence continues at coordinate 85,834,609 of NC_046186.1, read as the reverse complement.
GCAGAAAGAAGATATATTAAACATTATATTGCATTAAACCAGTGTTAGCTGCAATAAATGCTTTTGCAAATCTCACCAACTCTGCAGGGTGTCATTTGCAAATAGGATAGTTTCTCCATTTTTCTATTATTTGCAATTTAAACTTGTATTTCAATCACTGGCAGGAGAGGATATTTTTAATAAGTATAAGCAGATGCCTTCTCTTGCTTTTGGCAACTTTAACATGAGGGGAAAAAAAAAAAAAAGATTTACTAATTAATGTTTTTGCCTGCTGAGGCTCCTTACCTCAAGTAAGCCCTGTTTGTCACAGTTGCGTGGCAAGCTTTTCGTCCTGAGGGCTAATTGGCAAGCTAGACGGACTGTGACATTCAAAAAATCTGGAATAGAATTCAAGAAAGTAGAATGCAGCCATAATTTTAAACACTTACGTGCATTTAATATGAGGTTCTCTCAATGGTTTCTCCTACTGTTTACAGCTTCTTCTGGATATTTTATATTACAACAAATCCTGAAGCTTTCTTTTTCTTTCTTTCCTTCCCTTTCCCCCCTCCTCGCCCCCTGCTTAGAGTAAGCATCTGATTTAAAACCAAAACATTTATTTTGGAAATTACTCCAGATTTTTTGAGATGGTGATGTAATGATGGAAAATTAGCAAGCTTGCTGATGATACAAAACTGGGAGGAGTGGCCAGAAGGCTGCGCTGCCATTCAGTGAGACCTGAACAGGCTGGAGAGTTGGGCGGAGAGGAACGAAATGAAATTTAACAAGGGTAAGTGTAGGGTCCTGCACCTAGGGAGGAATAACCCCAAGCACCAGTGCAGATTAGGGGCTGACCTGCTGGGAAGCAGCTCTGTGGAGAAGGACCTGGGAGTCCTGGTGAACACCAAGTTGAGCATGAGCCAGCAATGTGCCCTTGGGCCAAAAAAGCCAAATGGTGTCCTGGGGTGCATTAAGAAGAGTGTGGCCAGCAGGTCGAGGGAGGTTATCCTCCGCCTCTACTCTGCCCTGGTGAGGCCACATCTGGAATATTGTGTCCAGTTTTGGGCTCCCAGTTCAAGAAAGACAAGGAACTACTGGGGAGAGCCCAGCAGAGGGCTACACAGGGACTGGAGCATCTCTCTTATGAGGAAAGGCTGAGAGAGCTGGATCTGTTTAGCCTGGAGAAGAGAAGACTGAGAGGGGATTTCATCAACACTTCTAAATATCTAAAGGATGTATATCAAGAGGATGAGGCCAGACTCTTTTCAGTGGTGCCCAGCAACAGGACGAGGGTCAACAGGCACAAACTGGAACACAGGAAGTTCCATCTCAATATGAGATCCTTACTCTGGGGGTGACAAAGCTCTGGAACAGGCTGCCCCACAGATTGTGGAGTCTCCTTCTCCAGAGATATTCAAAACCCGCCTGGACACGATCCTGTGCAACCTGCTCTAGGTGATCATGCTTTAGCAAGGGGGTTGGACTAGATGATGTCTAGAGGTCCCTTCCAAGCTCTACCATTTTGTGATTCTGTGAAAATCAGTTGTGGTTTCAATATACTCATCCATTTTGTTTTGGTTTTGGGTTTGTTTCCCCCCCCACCCCTTCTTTAGTTTATAAAGATGTTTTATCATTAAGTCATAATAGGCTTATATCAGATTAAGAAAAACTGATTATTTTTACATGGTTTTCAGAGAAACTTCTTGAGGAAACTTTACTGGGATAGTTAAATTCCACAGATCGTCATGTGTTCCTGTCTAGTTTTGACATTACTGTTTGAAGCTGACTTTATTCTTAGTTGATCTAGCCGAAGGTCAGATGTTACTGGTATTACAGTCTGATCCTACTGAATCCATTATGACTGCTGATGATATTCAAAAGAATTGAACCTTATTTAATATTTACTGAAAATTGTGCATTCATTTAGCTTTATCTGGACTTGTTCTGCCACTGTCCTTCCCTCCTCCTTCCTATGCTTTACATCATTACTTGTCTCCTACGTACACTTTTTAGAATTCAAACTCATGGTTGCTTGTATTGCAACAGTGCCCGTAAACCTGTCAGAATCTGCACCGTTGTGCTGTGCGTGACAGAATACGATGCTGGCTTTTCCTTTGGGAATCATCTGAAGGTTGCATCTTGGCTACACCAGCAACTGTAGGTTGGACAAAAATTTGTCAGATTTCCTATATACTGTAATCCTGTTATGTTTTGTGGTAGCACGTTAATGACTAAGAAAATATGAGCCCGGAATACTTTGGTTTGGTTTTAATGGTGATATTGAGATCAAGTTTAATTCTTGGTACAATAAATTTGAATTTGGAAAAGAATGAATTTGGCATTCTTGTTCTTTTTTTAAAAAAAAAACACAAAACAACAAACCTGTTGTGCTAAGCATTGACAAGCAATGAATGGAGAAATGATAGTTGGCTCATGTGGGACATGGACATTTAATCACTTATGCTGTCTCTGAATTTGGACCTGCTTGTTTCAAGTAAAAATATAATGACGCTTCCTGCTTGCATTTTTTCATAGTCTGTTGGCACGTTTTGTTAAGGTATAATCATTCCTTTTGATACACAGATGCTAGTGCATTCAGTATTTATAGTAATTAGAGAGTAAGTCTTTTGAATTTACCTCATCAGTGTCAAATAAAATCGAGTACCTATTGAGCTTTTAACTTTATATCTGTAAAGCCTGCAATTGACGTTTTTTAGCAAATATATGGGGTTTACTGTGTTTCTAAAAATTTAGTAATTTTATCCTTGTTTAGAGGATCCATTATGAATGGTTATCCTGAATGAAATAATAGAAATCATCAACAGACCTGCTTCAGTTGAAACTGTTTGTTTGGGCTTTTTAAATAAAATATTTGCATAACATTTAAAGCATAGGTGAGATGTTGACAAGAAGGGCAAAATTTGGTGCTTAGTAAAGTGACAGTTTTTCAGTTGTTATTAATATATGAAATGCTGGTATAGTTAATGTGTGCAAAATTTTATGTGTGGAACCGTTATTTAACTGGCTGTTATGCCTTGTTGCTTTAAAAACTAGCATCATTAATACAAATTGTACCAGCATACTTACTGAGACTGCCTTATTTACCAGGGATAACTTATATCTTAATCTGCCTCTAGGTTTTCTTGAACAAACAGGTGCATCGCAGGAACTAGCTCACATTAGAAAGAAGGTAAATTAGAAGCTGACCAAATTTAAGAAGCTTCCTTAAATTTATATTGTCTCAAAATAGTATTTTAAAAAATTTTAGGGGATCCTAGCATACCTCAAATGCCTACATGCTTCAGTGTCTGAAATACTGGTGATTCAGCAAGGCTTTTGATCACTGTCTTTGCCTTTATGCCCTCTGCTATACTTACATGTCTACAAGTTGTGCGTGCAGCTTTGTTTCTTAACTTCTTTTGGGGTTTACACTGCAACACTGTTTGTAATAGAAAATGCAAGTGGGACTGTTACAGATTTGTGGACATAGTTTTTTAAATTTTCTTGGCTATTTAAGGTAGGTTGTTTTCTAGGATTTTGCTGTCCTTGATCATGTTTTAATTTTCACATTCCTTCTTCAACCAATTTTTAGTCTGTTTTTGCAGCACTGCAATGAAAAGATTTTGAGGTAAATTTTGTGAAATAATGTCAGTGACATTCAGGTTGACTTGAATAACAGATTTGTGTGCATTAGCAGTAAATGAATATATTGCATATGTAATGTTTGATTTCCCCATGCATTCATGAGGGCTTTTTGGCATTCCTTCTTACATTAATTGGGAAATATGAAGGGGTGTTTATCCAAGGTCCTAAAAATTTCTCAGAAAATATTACATTCAAAGTGTGTGCATTAAAACAATCAACCTTCCCCCCCCCCCCCCCCCCCCCCCCCCCCCCTCCCCCCCATCTGTGGGCTTGGAATTGTACACATTTTAAAATGAAATGGAACTTAGCAAAGTCTACCACGGTCCATGGAAAAAAACCTGTTGACAGCTTCAGTGACTTTTTGATCATCAGACCCCTTAAATACCATTTGTAAGGTCTGTGAATTTGAATACGATAAAGAGAAATTGTACATCTGGCCTATGACTGTGATGCACTTTGCTTTGTTATCTTGAGTGTCCATAGAAAGCATGGAGTCCAAAAATCTGAATAGACATGATCTTTGAGGCTTGATGTAAGTGTGTATTTAAACAGGAGTTAAGCTAGTTGAAGACCCTGGGGCTATTGGTAGGATTACGAATGATGATGTATGTGTTAAAATTAATTTTAAAAAAACATTTAGGAATATCCACTTTGTTCATATCCACTTTACTGGATTAATGCCAAAAAGTTTTGGTTTAGGAAAAAAAAAAATAAATCTGAGTTTTATATGTTCTTTAGTAATTCCTAAAAATAAAATATTTGGATTATGGAAAGTATTTTTATCTATATGTTTAATTGCAATTTTTATTTAATTGAAAGGCGGAGTAATATATGAGTTTATCTGCATTTGTGTTCTTGGTAGGAAATTTTGACACTGATCCATTCCTTTTGTTTTATCCCCTTCCCCTTTAACCCACAGTGTTCCCTTACGATATGGAAGAAATGTCTTTTATTAATTCCTTCATTCACTCCTGAAGTTCACCAGGACTGTCTTGGGTGAACTGAAATTCCTTTCCTTCAGACATCTCTAGTTTCCTTGGGAAGTTACAAAACTGCAAAAGGCTTGTACTGATCCAGAACAGGGTATGGACAAAAAGAAATCCTCAGTGCAATTTTAGGAGAAGAATGTTTATAGAAGAACTAGAAGATTATGTGCCTTTAAAACTTATTCAAAAGACTGATATGCAAACTCTTATATTCTCTCTGAGATTACCTTGAATGCGTCTGTACAGTTTTAGTATGTTCTAACTGGAAGTTATATTTAGTACTTTAGCATTTTCAGTGTCATTTAGAACATTAATAAATTTGGAAACTGTACGAATTGCTTCCCAGAAATTGCAAAATTGCTCTTTCAGTTGAGGATTCAAAGTATATAATGTTCTGACATTAAATGCCAGTATTTACTGATAATAAACCTGATAAGAGGCAACCTCAGTGGGCAAATAAGAGCAATAATGACATGATGGTGCTAAAGCTAAATGACTTCATGAAAAATTGGTTTTCAAGAACACCTTGATGCAGTTTGAAAATTTGGATTCATTCAAATAATAAAATATTTAAGTTACTGACCAGAGATGGTAACAGACTTCTTTTCCTTCTAGATTCCCCCCCCCCCCCCCCCCCCCCCCCCAGGTAGATGGCATCTGATGACCACAGTGCCAAGAGTGACTGCTTTTTCGTTTGGCAGTTTCTTCAGAAATGATGCATAATTTTGTTTAGATTGTTTCTTTCACCTTGTTGCCAGGAAATCTGAAATGACGTGAATGGTTGCTTGGAATGACTTTTTGTTTTTAAACCTTTCTATTCTGCATTCTGTATTTACATGTTTTGAGGGTGTTTTTCTCTTTGAAAAGTGTACACCTTGCTTATGTCATCATTGGATTCATAGTGATGGATTTTAGTTTTGGGTTCTTTTAAAATCTTCTTGGTATATTGGAGTTTTAATTCTGATCTTTGAAGGGCTTGCTCTGAGCTTCAAAATCATTCACAGATGTTATGTATCTATGATTTCTCCATCATGCTTTAAATACCAAAAATAACATTAGCTAATATAGTGGAGTCCTCTGCAGGAAGATCCCAGGCAGACTTCCAGTTTGGCAAGGAATAACTCTTCCTTGAATGTTTAGCATGATTACATATCTTTCCTTCAGTAATTTAATCTTGATTTCCCTACTTGTTTATGAGATACTATGGCGTCATAGAACTAGAAATCAAAAGGGACTTCAGAAGATCCTCTAGTCCCTCTCAAAGTGTGGAAGCAAGGTCAAATATGATCCTAGGCCAACTCTGATAGTTTTTTTGTTACTAAAACCTTCCTCTTCGCAGACTCTCAACACACTTGTTCCAATGCTTAACTATTCTTTGTCGGCATGTTTCCTAAGCCTAGTATCTATTATTTCCTCCTCCTTTGTTAAGTCACCTCATATAAAAGGAAACGAGGAAGCATGGATTAGTTCAATTATTTTGGGAGGGATTCTCAAAAAAACCCCCATACTGGACATTGTCTTATCTTATATGTACCTTTAAGGTTGTTGAACATTGCCCAGTATTTTTCCCGAGTGCCAAAATCTGACTGTCTAGCCTGTAAATCTGTCTATAGGTTGTTCCCTCTGACTTTAAAGGAAAGTATTATGTTTGCGTTTCACAAATCCTTTGGGATTTCATCAGTCTTCCTTGAAGTATCAAAGACATTGCTTTAGCTGACTCTTAAAATACTCTAGATGAATTAATCAGTCCTGCTGACTGAAGTAAATTTAACCTCTCTAAATATATTTAGCTTCCTCATTCTGAACTCTGTTTCTGCAGACAAGAGTTCTTATGTTTGTCGTCACCTGGAAGTGAGTACATGGAGTTAAACAAAGGTCAGGTGCAGAGTCAGAGCAGTGAAGTGCTTGCCCCTTGGCCTGCAACGCAGGAGGAGCTGGCTTGACTGATGTTCTTCACCCAAACTGGAGATTTGTGAGACATAGCAGAATGACTCGAAATCTTGTACTTATACATTGCGTATTTAGATTCAGTAATTTGTTCTGATAGTCTCTGGAATCATTTGACTCCCTGTACAATGCAGCAGTTATGTTTTACTGAAGTAAGAAGAAATATATAGGGCAAATTTTAATCCCAATTGATACTGATGATAATTCTGTCTTCTGAGTAGCCCTATACAATTATAAGGCCATAGTACTAATACAATAAAGCTCAAAATAAAGAAATAGTTATAGACCTGCCTACTCAGTTTTTGTCCTGAACACTGCTGCTGCTTCAGTCCTAGAATCAGATGGTTTTTTCTGAAGCAATCAGCAGTCAAATAGTTAATAAATAATACCTATTTGTTTATCTGAGTACATTGTGACACCCAGATGTGTCATATCTGCTTGGGGGGAAAAGCATTTCACACTCCTTAGGATGTGGAACTGTATTTAGAGACAAAGCCTGAACCAATTTAGAGAGTCACACATGTTGGTTAATGAGTGTAATTCTTGAGTTTACAGTTGGTTCCCTTTCTGGATGTTCATTTTGTGACAATATGGGTAGCAACATCTGTTCATGTTTTTGATAATATAAATTCTGTAGTCATTAAGACATCTAACCTTGAAACATATCCTAAAACTGAGACTAGCAGGTGATGGGGACTCTGACACTCTGCCTGTTCAAATGTTATCTATTATATGGTCTAAATTGTTATACCCTGACATAAACCCATGGTTATTCTAAAACATGAATGTCCTCTGCACTTGTGTTCCTTTATCTCTGAAAGGTTATCTTTAGAGCTAAAAAAGGTTCAAAGATGGCAAGTATGCTTAAAGGTATGGAATGAATTATTTGCTATCAGCCCATTGCTAAATTCTGCCAAACCTGTTTTCCACTTCATCTTTGTCATGATGAAAATTTGTGCTCATGAATTACAAAATAGCAAAGCTTATTTATTATAACAGGTACAGATCAAATGCTAGCATTTTGTTTCCATTGTTCAGACTGTGCTGTCAAAGAATATGGTATTAGAAGCACTAATCTTTCCCCTGGGATAAGTCTTGACTTGGCCCCAGATAAGAAATAGTGGCTCTTTCATTTCCTTGGGCTATTTAGTGTGGAAACAAACTTAACTATATAGTGTTAAAGTCTAATTTCTTGAATGCTGGTGTTAAAATAAAAATCTACTGTACCCATCTTCTTAGAATGCATTGCTGACTAGAATGAGAAAGAAATTCAGAATAAGCTCTCATCTACTCCAGTAACTTCTGTTGGATTTTTCTCTTTTCTCTAAAAAAACCCCAAAACCCACCCAACCAAAAAACTCCCAAACACCCCAAACCAACCAACCGAACAAAACCCCCTGCCAATTTTTACAGATTAGATTCAGGAAGTTTTTATTCATTGCTTTGCTCAAAGAACTTTCCAAATCAACAGAGATCAAGAGTAGAGAAGTACTTGTACATCTCCTTTATTAATGTAAAACTGTAGTATATCATAGGGGAATCATATTTTATTTTAAAATTCCGTAAGTGGCAGCAGAATGAAAAATACATTTTTTATGGGAAAGAAATAGCAGCGGAAATAACATTTTTGTAGACAGAATTTGAAGTAATGTGTATTTTCATGCAGGAAATTAAAAGATTCAGTGGCAGTGACATGGTTCATGAGGCAGTATGTAGGAGGAAAATCATGCCCTTGGAACGAAGAAAAGCGTGAAAATGCCTTGGGCTATGTTTATACTGGGGAAAATGCCACACGTAAAAATTGCAGTAGTAAGCACGTTTGATCATGTGTTAAAATTGTTCTCTGCTTCCCACATGACTCAAAAATACAGTTGATTCACCTAGGCTGCATCCATACTGAACTATTATTTGAATGCCAGCCTGTACTCAGGCTTGGAGAGCTTTGGGGATTGTGAAGTAAGCTCTTAACATAAGCCAAAGAACACACCTATGGGAAGATGGGCAGGGTAAGCATATCGAGTGTGGCCTTCTCCCTGCCACATCTTCCATCTGGCCCTATGCCATCTATAGCCAACCCCCTAACTTGACCTCTCAAGGTATAACATGTTAGTATAGTTTGTCTGCCTAGATGGTTCGATCTATTGTATTACTCCAAGGAGACCTTCAATGTGTTTTGAGTGCATAGACAAGTGTTTTCAGCTTGAATAAAACTCGTATTCTAGACTTGAGTTTGTCACTGGTACAGTGACCCAATCCTCACGATCTGAGTCTCGACACTCCTCATCACACTGTATAGATATAGCAAATAATTAGTATTTGATCCTTAACAAGAATGTCTCCTAAACACGTGCCTGCAGAATAGTCTAGAAGCTTAAGTGGTGTAAACAAGCATGCTGGTCCTTCAAACTAAGTTTAAAGTATAAAATCTGCTAACTTTGTTTTGGTAGATCTTTCCAATCTTTCCATTCTTAGGTATTTCCACTCTTAGGTTTGCAAAGCCACCAATGAGCAAGAGGTTGTCATTCATTCTCATTGCAATTAAATGCAAATGCATGTGGGGTGACCAGGAAAGCCAAGAATTTTGTGTCCTTCTGAACTTGCTGAAAAGCCTATTAGTCATCTATCATTAATACTACCAGTCATTTCTACGGCCTAAAGCATGTAAGAGGAAATAAAAAAAAAAAAAATCAAATTAAAAAAAAAAAATCAAGTGATTTGGTAAAAAAAGTTCTAAACCAGTTCTTTGATGTGATTGAAGATGTTGGAATACGATAGCTGTGGAAATATTTCCCCCACTTTTTAGTGGAGGCAGTGTTGTTTTGCTGGACTTGATATGACTGCCTGTGGTAATTGTTAAAATTTGTTAATATTGAAGAACTGCTTGCTGTGTAGGTGTGTCTAATGTGCTGGAGGCTGTGTGCTGTGACTGTTCAGTTCAGAATACTTAAAAATAGAAGCCAGGTGGTGACAATTGCATGTCAGGTCTCTGAGTATACAGCTTGCAAATCCCTACCTAAGATTTATTAAGGATTAACTAAAACCTGGAAATAAAACTTTATTGGGTCACAAATCATGTGGCAGGGAGAAGAATGCTCATAATATATAGCATATATATGCTGGAATTAATTTTCAAACTGGTGTTTGTACAATGAGCAAGTAAATATGACAATTCATCAATAGAAAAGAGAATTAAATTAGATAATGCAGTAGACTTTAAGAATTACCTCCATCTTCCTGATTGTAATGAGGAAAATAAAAATAAACTCTTCAGGATAGATTTAGAAAGTATATGAACTGTTTCAGTAGAGTTTATATTAACAGAGCCACATACGTTGTCTGATATGTAAAACTGCTTTTGAAGTAAGTGCTGTAGAAGAGTTGGCCATTGACAAATTGAACTCACTTGGTTTTTTAGGCAATTTAATACCTCCCATGTTGAATATAAGGAATTTATCTAATAGCATAATCTTAAAAGATTATGTTTGAAAGGAAATATAATTTGCACACAAATACTCAACTTTCTGAACAGATGTTTAGTGGAGGGAAAAAATGCTAGCTCTGTGACAGAATAATTTGTACAATACTAATTGGAGGTTTGATTTTGCCAAACAGACAAAAGGATGATCAGAAAATGTGGAGAAAGTTAGATCTGAGGGACAGCTGTGCTCACATGTTGGAAGAATCTTCACAGATGTGGATTTATGAAACCCGGTTTTATGGCAGCAAACCAAAGATGCTATGACTCATACAAATTGAAATCTGCTTTACTTATTCATCACTTTAACAGTTTTTTTGACATGTGCATTAGTTAACAAAGACATGGACTATATCTGGTTACAGTGAGTTACTGCAGCTTTTCCTAAAAAAATGCTGCCTATTTTGCCATAGAAGTGCAATACTAGTGTGGGTTACTTACATTCTACAGATTTTTAAAAATTATTTAAGAAAGGTCTTTATGAGGAGTTACTTTTCATAATGCATTACAAATATTTTTTCAATATCAAGCACCAGTTTGGAAAATACATATTAGTACATACTCACACTTTCCATCTGAATATTCAGATGATCCATGGTTATGTAACTGGTGCATACTACAGTTGACTTGTTAAAAAAATTCTCATAAATTTCTTTATGGCTTATATATGTTTATTCATGCTTGCAATTACATTGAAAAGTAATTGAAGATCATAGAAACATAGAATGTTGAAAAAGACCTTTAAAATCATCAAGTCCAACTGTTAACCTAATGCTACTGAGTCCAGCCACTAAACCGTGTCCCTAAGCGCTACGTCTACATGTCTTTTAAATAACTCCAGGGATGGTGACTCAAATGCTTCCCTGGGCAGCCTGTTAATAGATATATAGATGTATAAATAAATATAAATAAAATGCTATATGAAAGTAAGAGTTCTATTTACATGAGATGTTTTAGACTCTCTAAGCTTGCACTTAAATTTGAAGGTGTTTTAGTCTCAGCTTCTTTTTTCTGTTCTCTTGAGTAGTCAACTCTGTAGGAAAGGTTGATATACTATTCTCATTGGGTGTCAGCAATAATACTTAAAATTTTGGTAAGAAAATAATTGAGCACAGAAAGAGCACATCCCGGAAAATTTTAATGGCATGCAATATAGAATCAACTATTGATATCCACAGAGACTTTGTGATATTAAATGAGACTTCTTTACTAATCTTATAAACAGTGTTATCTCCATAAAACTGTTTGTATTGGGCACTGGTTGAGTTCCAATAAGCATTGTGGTTGCTTTTCTAGTTCTTGACTTTTCAAACAGTAACTTTTTAATGCTTTGACTATATTGTTTTGTTCAGAATTATTTGTGTATAATGTGCATACATATGTGTATAATTTACTGCCACATCTCAGTCCTGTTTTATTCAGGACTCTTTTGAGGTTTACATTAAGGTTTACCTCTCAGAATAAGAGCTATAATTCATGTGTATATTCCCAGTGATGTCAGTAGTTAAGATACTCAGAAAAACAAGTAAGCCAAAAATGTAAATCTTTCTTTTATAGTAATTCATTTGTTTAATGTTCTCAAATAATTCTTTAGTAGAGCTTAAAAATATGTAGTCTGTATTTTAATGATGAGCAAGAAGTAGTAAGGTGGAGTCTTGTTTATTTTGACAGATTAAGGTTAGGATGAGTTCTTAGGAAATGCTTTTCATCAAATGTATGTTTAGTTGAGCTCCTGTTCTTAAGACTGAGGACAGAAGTAGGCATATAAAATATGAAATGATAATACCATCAGAGCCATTCAGAAACAATGCATGGTTTCCAAACAGCTTGCATTAGATTTATTTTTTTTATTTTTTTGTCCAGCTTTGAAGTCCCTTCTGCTTGCTTCCTTTAAAAACAATTTTGAAAGTCTGAGTCATCGTCTAAGCAAACAGTGGAATTCTCTGAAAAGTGGAATTTGAGTGTCTTTATCTCTCTACACTAGATTCCTTCTATTTCAACTTATGGCAGGTTCACAGAGGCACAGACCTTTTTCTAACGTGCAAGAGAATTCCTTCACTAGTACTAGGAAAAATTGAACGGCATCTCAGCCATTTCTTCTGAACTTAAAAGCTTAGAGAAATAAATGGAAGAGGTGCCATTTCAGTTCCCAAGAGCAATTTAGTACAAGACTATAGATTCATTCACTTTAATGCTATGGATACTCAGGTTACAACCTCTTCTGGAGCTGACCACATGCAGCAAGCAGTTGTCCTGGTGAGAGTTCACTCTTTTGCACCCATTCACATGGCTTCCACATAGGTGCCTGCTGCGCAGCCATCTGCCAGATTTGTTGCAGTTCCCCTTGTCAGCAGCAAGCTGCTTGCCAGCCTTCCTTCTCCAGCCCGCTCTCATTCTGCCGCCTCTACTGCCTGCGCTCTCCTCGATACGGCTTCTGACTTCGTGCTAATCAGTTTCTTTCAGTGGGCAGTGGTGGACCTCAGCTGTCTTATGGCAGATGATTGATGCAACACTTCGTAATAAGTTTCATTAAAAAAAAAAAAGTTATATAAGGATATTGCTGCATACACACATTTATTAGAGGCCTGCACCAGACATTTTAAATATAGCTGAGTTTCATGATTTGATTGTACATCTAGTTCCTTAGTCTTGGAATGTATCCCATTAAAGTCCTCAATCCAAATATCTTCGAACTCTAATACAGTTAGGGTTTACATTTGATGGTGGTGCCAGTAAATTCTGAACAAACAGCTCCTATCTCATTTACGTGTACTTGTATTTTAGGTAAAAGTTAACCAGTGTGAGTTGCTTTTATTTTTAGGAGGAACTGGTGTAGACTTTTCTTATCTTCCCCTTGCCCATGCAAAAGGAACAATTCTGTTTAGTTTGTTCTTATCAGTTGTAAGGGACTGAACTTGTGTGATTTCCTAGTAGTATGTATGCTTATTAACACATTCTGTTCAAACTTGGGAGTCAAAGAAAAAAACTGTAGGAACTGTCATCCTCTAGCTTTATACCACAGTGTCATTTCCGTATGTTAATCTTATCGATAAGAAAATTTTCTTTAATGTCTGGGGCTTCATGAGTACTGAGCGGCGAGCCGAGGGAATGAATAATAGCTAAGCTATGGCTTTTTCTCAAATGAATCTCTTCCTTTAGCCACTGGTTCTACAGTCTGCAGGAATGTACTGTTCGGGAACTTTACCATTAGGTAGAATGGGGTGAAATTGGCCCTGGGATCTGGAAACTACTAAGGGTGGATGAAAGGGCACAAAACTGTCAAATACATGATAATAACTTCATAAACTTGATGTCTTTTGGAAACCAGCTACAACCTCTCTCTCTTGCTGTCAAAGCTAACAGACAGTAGAAGTCTACAGCAGTTCCTCGGCTCTTTCCCTTGGACTCTGAAATGGCATTTCTGTTCTCAGCTGCCAGTGAAATCGCTCATGGTTCCCCACTGGCCGAAGTGCAGAGCTGGGACATGCCTTGGGCTCTAAAGCTAGCGTTCATTTCAAAAATAAAGTGATGTTCTTTGAAATCATTGCTGTTATTTAGCTTCCATGGCTCATCCTTCTTCCTTTAGATGATCTTCCTTCCTTCATCACTGTTTGTCTGTGGCTATAGACCGCCATTCTTGATCCTCTTCCCTAGTGATAAAGTCACAGAATAATTTTATTTGCGATATGACTTTAGCTACAATTACTATGCCAAATTGATAATCTGTTTTTCTGTTTCAAACTAAATCTTCTTCTGTCCAAACTAAATCTGTTTGTCTAACCTACATATTCAGCTGCAAGCTTAACTAGTAAACAGATTTGTCTTCTAAACCTTTTTTTTTTTTTCTTTTTTTTAATTTTCTTCGCTACTGGAGACCTCAGGCAGACAAATACAAACATCTTCAGTTCAGAATATGAGTGAATCTGGCCATGTCTTCTTGCACAATATTTCTTTTGTTACTTTCCCTCTCCAGCCATGCAGCAGTAATCCCAACTTTGCCAAATTGTTTCAGTTATTGAAATGCTTTCCCCTCTGTTTTGGGAAAGTGCAAGCTGGTCCCACTCAATACCTTTCAAATGCTTTCTTTATTCTGCCTATCACTATATTTCTTTCTTTTCCTCTCACAATCGAAGTTCCTCAAGTGCTTCACATTCACAGACCCTTTTGTTGCCAAGTTTCAAAATAGTTTATATCTTGGTCCCTCAGTCACAGCAAGGTGTTGCTTCGTTCCTCTGCCTGGTTAACAGTGATAGATCTTGTTCACCATTTAATAAAACTCAGAATGAACACTTGCTTGGAAGAACTTGTTTAGTACTCAGTTAACATTTGGATATGCAGATTCCCAGCATCATCTTTAGCTTTTTATGCTCTGTTTTGCCTGTGCTCATACACTTATTTAACATCTGTATCACCTCTTTCTTCTATGCTGTATCATTCTGGGTTTTTCTCTTGGGTACTGTCTCAAAACTGCCGTGGTTCTGTAATTCTGTCTCACCTAGGCAGTTCAGTTTGAAGTATGAACTGAGTTTTTCTAAACAGAATGTGTTCATCATTTCATAGACTTTATTCCAAATACATTTTGAAAACTAGATTATCTAATGATTAATATTTCTAACAAGAAGAAATGCTAATTGAGAAAGAATGTCATATCACAGACTTTCTTGAGTAGAAGGTTTAATCATTTAACTAGAAACAGTAAGTATCACTCAAAGTGTTTGAAAAAGTATTCATCTCCATGTCACACAAGTTGGCACGGGTATATGTCTGATTATTTTCTTTTTGCTGTGATTGCTGTTCAAACAGAAATGAAAGGCTTGGACAAGAATAGGAAGAGGTGAATATCCACAACAATGGATACTGTGTTCTCAAAAATACTAAATATAGCAGCTGTTGACAAGCGAGAAATGTATTTTCCAAGTCAATAGCTGTCATTAGACATAGAGATAACATTAAAAGTTCAGGTAAGTGTAATGAAAACATAAAGGTGATTGAGTGCAATTGTTGTTTGTTCCCCACGCTGCCACAATCTAATTCCTGACTGTGGCTCTTTGTAGACAGGTTCCACTCCTGAAATTTTATTTAATTAAGGTAAGGTGAAACATAACATTCTAGAAAGAACATTGAACTAGAAAGCAAAGAAAAAGAAAGAAAATAAAATTTATTTCTTTACAGGAAACTGAAGAGTTCTGTAAGCACTGCAGTTCTCAGTCCTCTTACTGACAGAGAAAAAGCTGTGTTTATATTTAAAGCACAATGCTGCAGTACTGCAGCACAGAATTCTGTCTTTTCATTAATCACATTTTTTGAAAGTCAACAAGCAGAATATTGGGAAAGCTTCACATCAAGATCTGGACTACAAACTCGGTAAAGATGTTTGAACATCAGTTCAATTAAGCCTAAAGCAATTGACTGGCTTACTGTCCTTTTCTTAGGAATAAACTAGATGTGCGCAGACAACATTGTTTGTATAAAACCGACTTTTGTTCTTGTGCAGTACTTTTATATTCTCAGTAGCATATAAACCTCCCCCCAGTTCTCTTTCCCCTAGTCAATTGGCAGAAATAGTTCATAGTTTTTGTCATTGCAACACTAATGAAAACAGTTTTAAGTAGTTGGTGTAGCAGTTTCTCCATAGGTGGCATTAACAGTGACTGCAGGGAACTCTTGAGAATGAAAACACGTGATAGAAAATAATTGCTAGCACAAACAAAAACTTTGTGTAGAGACGCAGAAGGTACAGTGCACAACCCCAGATTAAGAGCTTCTGATTTGTTGCTAGAGTGTGTAGATTACATAGCAATACATAAAACTTTGCATGCATGTTGTCAGACTACAAGCATTGAAGTTTGTTTGCTGAAATCATGGAATCATAGAATAGTTTGGGTTGGAAAGCACCTTAAAGCCCATCTGGTTCCAACCCCCCTGCCATGGGCAGGGACACCCTCCACTAGACCAGGTTGCCCACAGCCCCATCCAACCTGGCCTTGAACACTGCCAGGGAGGGGGCATCCACAACCTCTCTGGGCAACCTGTTCCAGTGCCTCACCACCCCCACAGGGAAGAATTTCTTCTTACTGTCTAATCTAAATCTACCCTCCTTCAGGTTAAGGCCATTACCCCTTGTCCTGTCGCTACCCGCCCTTGTAAAAAGTCCCTCTCCATCATAGCAGTTACCAGTTACTGCTGGTTTTGCTTGTGAGATACACCCTGCAAATTTATATAAGCTCTATGTCTCAAAGGAAGTGAAATTCAAGGTCATATTTTTTCTGAGGATACAGCATCAGTGTGCTTTTCATAGTCAATCAATGTTTTTTTCCCTTAGGCTTCAAGGGATTGAAAAGAAAATTTGTGTAATCACCAAAGCAACAAAGAGTTGCAGATTCTCAAACAAATTGCAAGAAAGGAGACCAGGAGTCTTTATTAAATATGTAGAAAAAAGGAAACAACAGATAAATTAGCAGCATTTTGTACGCTCTATATTTTCTTAATTGACTGGATTTCTTTTATGTGAAGTATTTGCAGAACTGAGAAGTAAATGAATGAATGCATCTATTTTTTCCTCTCTGTGCTTTCTTGAAGTAAATCCCAGCTTGCCTGCCTCCAGGAGTACTTCCTAACTGACATTCTGCAAACTTTCTACTCGATGTCATTTTACTCTAGTTAAGTTCCCATTATAACTTTCCCAGAGTCTTCAAGTGGAACAGCAGCAAGATTGAGCTATCATTGAGATGGCTAAACATCTGTAGGCCCTTCAACATCAGGGAAATAGCAATATATACAAATCTTAGTGGCACAATTTGCATTACCTATATAGAACCGGTGCATTGGTTCTGGACAGGTTCTGGACATCAGATGTAGACAGAAGAGAAAACAAATATCAGCTATGTCAACACTTAATATCTTTTTGACATTTGAAGTGAGTTTGAAAAAAAATTCTTCTTTTTATGATAAAATGTTGTGCAACAAGTAAAAAATATTTGCTTAAGTAAAAGTGTGATTTTTTTTCTTCCAGAGCTCCAGTTCCTACAGGCATAATACCAAAACTGTCTCCTTACATCTGTTCCTTAACATCTGTTTAATGTTTTGTTGCTTAGTGTTCATCAGGAAACATATTTTTCACTCTTCTGTGTATTTTTAGAATGCCTGCCATTGTTTAATTAGGTTTTTCTCTTACCAATGAAAAAGGTAAAAAAATTAATGTTGTACTTATGCCATAGCGCATATTTCTCCCTCTAATGAAAAACAACTATTATTTAAATGAAGCAAAACTATTTGCTGGTTATAAAGTATCTTAGCTTTTTCTACAGAAGTGTAAGTGTTTTAACTGTAAGTTCGTGATGCTCCCGTAGGTAGTAGCACAAACATTTTCAGGAATAATGTAAGGATTTAGGCTTTTAGCTTTAGACAACACCACAGAAGTTGTATGGCTGCTACTTGCAAGTGCCCTTAAATTACTGAGTAGACCACTGAGGTTTTGCAGTTGTCTGAGCTGCATGCATTCAATTGCAATTTAGTTGATGCTGTTTTGAGCAGGGCATTGGACTAGATGATCTCCAGAGATCCCTTCAGATCTCAGTGATGCTGATACCGTGTCATCATACAAGTGAGCAACAATCAAGTGAAGGTATTTGAAGAATCCTGTAAAAAATTACTGGAAGTCAAGTAGGAGTTGGTGTAGGAAGAATCTGTTTCCACACTTCTTTGCAAATCTCTTTGAAGGAGGAGGAAAGGTGATTTGCAGTGCCTTAGCTTATTGGTATACCATCCCTGAGGTGAACTCTTAGACTGTCTGTTTTTTATTATTGAAAGTATTCTTAAAAAATGTTTTTCCGCCACTTCAAAAAATACCCCACCCAGTCAAAGAAAAATGAAGTAGGCATGAGCTGGACACTGAGCCTGCTCTAAGCCAAAAGCTCTGTGACTGACACGTTGCTACATGACAGGCTCTGAGGTAATACAAGCTGGCTGCACAGAGTTGCTCTTGTCTGCTAAAACAAAGTCCTAAACCAACAAAAAGTTACATAAAATTACAAATATTGTCTTCCTGCCCTTACATTGTGCCTATGAAATATCTCTCATTTAACATAACAGTAACATTATTTTATTTTGGACCTATCATCTTTCCCTTAAGCCCAACCTTGTGTTCCAGTCACCACACTATATCTAATCTGATTCAGACTGACAGCTCATGGAGCAGAAATCTTACCTCTGAAAAGTACTGCTTGTAAGTAAAAATCTTACTAGAGTTAATAGGTGCTTTCTGTGAATTAATCATAGATGTTACTTAAGACTTTCTCCTTAAATTGATAGTTTGCTTTACTACCTACATTTTATTTCACAAAATTCTTGGTTAATCAAAGGTCCTTGGGAAAATAGTATTATGCAAATGTTGCAGGTTTTTAGAAATATTTTCTAGTGCAAGCTTTAAAAAAATGGGAGTCTTTGCACTTTAAAGGAAAACCTTATGAATATATAACTTGCAAGAAATGGCACATAGTTACTTTCTCCAAGGGAAGCAGAACAAAGGTGTCTGGTGTCAAGATGACAGACTGTTCAGTTGCCTGCTCCTTTTTGCTCAGAATATCGTGTATGAGTTTATTTAGAACATAATCTTTCATTTTCTTTACTGATGTGTTGAATGTGTGCAGCTGTCTGGGTGTGTTTGCATTTTTTTCTTTAAAAACCCCCTAGCTTCAGTTCTTAGAGTTACCTAGTGTGTGCTTTTGACTGCAGGTAATTGATTAGTACTTTCAAGAGAAGATTATATTGCCTTTGTTTTTAAAACTGTTCATGTAACTGTAATTCTTTCTACTTATACTGTATTATATTTTTTCTTAAAATTACCATCAGTATTAGCATCTGAAAACATCATTGCATTCTTTTGTGGTGTGATTAAAAAAAAAAAAAAAGCCACAAGGGGTTGGTGAGGGAATCGTAGTTCCTTTCTTTGTCAGTAAAGTGATCAGGTGCAATTAGAGATCTATCTACGGGGTTTTTCTTGAATTGAAACGTACTGTTTGTTTGTGTTACCGAACTGCTACTGAAGAGAAAAGGGTAGGTAATTCAGAGAATTTCTTTTCACGCCATTAAGTTTCTCTTGCATTAGTATTTTTTAAGCACTCACTACCCTCCTGCCCTGTCCTTGGTTGTTGCTTTTCCCTTTGTTGTCTTGTTGCCTAGAACAGCTTGTAAGTAAAGGCCAAAGAGTAGGAGAGAGAACTTTTTAATGAGACTAAATGATGGATGTGTTACCTGAATCGTCTGTTATTTCTATCCTCTTGTAATTATTTTTCTAATTTGCATTGCTTCCATTAGGAGACCGTAGTTGTTAAAATTCACGAGCCACATAGCAAGTTTATGAGGTGTTCCACATTGTGCATCTGAAACACCTTTTTCAAGATATCCTGTTTTCATTATGCTGTGCTATTTATTCCTATGCTTCATGTCCCCTCCAAGGCATTCCAGATACTTTTCCTGTTTCAAAATGTTCTTGAATGTAAAGTTTTCCTGGCTTATTTTTGAGTTTTTCATTTGTTTGTTAAATAGATGGGAGGATTCTGCTGTGAACTCTATTTGGATATTGCTATGGGATCAGGCAGCTCCAATTTCCTAGCTGCCTTGTGCCAGGGCAGGTGTTTGTAGAAAGCTTTGGCAATCCGTTGTCTTTACCCCATGAAGGTGATCTGCAAAGAGGAGTGCAGGGACCAAGGTTTTTATGAAAACAGAGAAGAGCAAGAGCAGGTTCTGTCAGGCAGGGGGAAAAGAAACCAAAATGCTACTTAGATTATTGCAGTAGAGTGATAATCCTGCAGTAAAAATGGTGAACTCTTATGTGTCCTTAAGAAAGGTGATAATCAGATTCATGAGGACAGTGATGTGGGCTGGGTGAGTAGTCCACCTTCTTAGATGTACTGCTCTAGGCTACCTGCAGATTCAAATTGGTATCGGTGTGTTGTTTACACTTTCAGGAAAAAAAAACTTTCCAGCAGAACTAGGGGACCTGCACTTGTTTGGGTTTTGTTTGTTTGTTTGTTTGTTTGTTTGTTTTTTTTTTTTATGCAGGTACTCCTCATACTTGGGATGAGGAGCATGGGCAAAAATGTAACTAGGTGGTGGCACCTCCTGATCCCTAGTACTGACTACAGCTGCTTCTAGTGCATTTGCTACTTAGCTGGCAGTGGTTATTATCATTAATTATCACAGATTTCAGCTGAAAAACAACACCCAAAATTCTGTCTCAAAACATCTCAAAGTACAAATAGCAAACTGCACATGGTTATATATGACACTCCATATCAAGGTAATTTCATAGTAGTGATTAAACATTACGTTTGCATTACTACTATAGAATCACAGTAGTCTCTAAGCCTGACCTCACAAGTGTCTGAAAGGATTTTGTCATGAAACAGCTGGACCCTGTGAATGTCTTTGTATGACACTGAATACATTGTAATTACCTGCTTTACACACATTACAAGTTTTATGGCTTTATAGCCCCCTCAGACCATGCATTCTTTTGTATGTCGAAGGTAAGTCATTACATGTGCCATCGTACTTTTAGTGCCAATTAATAAAACTCTTAATTAGGCAGGTCTCCTAGGACCCCGCTTTGTTTCTATTTGTATGTTTACAATGGCAAACGGGCAAGTCCCCACAGCCTTTAATGAAGGCAGCGCTCATTAGCAGCTGCCTCTGCATCTCCTGTCTCGTGCCATTTCCGCTTTGGCAAGAGCACACAGACAAGTGTTAGGTTAAGTGCTTTGTGATGCGTTTCTAACTGTGGCAGCAGAAGTCACCTGTTTCTCTGCAGGTAGAATATCTAAAAGCTTTTACCTGGCAGAGCTCTTACCATGTTTCTGTACCCTGAAGAGATCTGCTTTAAGCAGGTCAGCTACAGAGTTTCTCATCGCCGCCTCCCTTTCTGTGCAGTGGGAGAAGAGGGAGATTGCCTTTTACTCCACCAATTCGGTACGCAATCTGGAGTGACTTACACTTAATAACGATCAGTAGCCAGTGGAAACTGGCATCACGGCTGACTTTTCTGATGTCTGTAAGAGAGCAACCTTACTGACAGCAGTTGTTTGTTCTTTGGTGATGAGAAATGCCAAATCCACACAGAGTTCTTTAGATTTTGTGTAGTTTTTATTGAGCTTTCCTTTGGGTTTTCTTTGAGCAAATGACCACGAATAAAATTGCCTAGTAAATGACTAAGAGCTAGATAGCCTGATACGTTTAAGCATTTCAACTGAAATGATAAAGGTAAGGGAACCAAGCTGAACTTTTTCCCCCTAATGCATTTTGTACTTCATAATATATAGTAGATATGAAAAAATGGGCTGTTCGCTTCATATCCAAAAGCTTCAAGAAACTTTTAGCAGGTGTTGAAACTTGCTAGATTTGTGTGCAAGATTGGATAGACTTAATTACTTTTTCTGCAGTTCAGACTTTTGTCTTCTCTAGTACTCACAGAAGGCTGTAAAATCACATCTAAGAGTATTGCAGATTTTTTTTTGTAATAAGAACAGCAAAAAGAGAAGCAGCAGAAATGTATTCATCCTTAGGTTTATGTATAAGAATTATAATTTGTAAAAGCAGAGTTGCACTATAGCTTTTCCCATCAAAAATCTATTCCATTCTAATAATACACTAATGTTATTTTATTTTGATTTTTGAACTATCTCCATTTATGATTGTGTTGTTTAAACTTCTGAACAGTTGAAGATGTCTTTTGAATTTAAAAGGCTATTTTGACTTTGTTTTGAAATGCTCTCTGAAATTCGTTGCTGAAAAATGATTTTTAACCTGGACTTCTAGACATGCAAGGAGTGTTGGACAAAAACTCAGTACTGCCAAAAGCAGTAGAGCAGTAGGCTGCAAAAAACCTATGGAGTTGTCAGCTATGCCTCACTGTTTTCAGTTAGTCTTTCACCTTTTGAGGTGAGGCAAAAATAGTACACTGTCATGTTCATGTCTGAAAGGGAGACCATGAGGGCAGCTAGGCGGTGCTGTGCTGGGAACTCTGATTTTGGCTTTTTCTGTTTTTTTAAATGATTGGATGACAATTTACATTATTACTGTTTAACAGTTTTTTAATACATATGCAATGATAATATACACAGTTGTATGATATAATAATCATAAGTAGATGAAAACCTAATAATAATTATTATTATTAAATGACTTGTTTGTGAAAGAAATCACAGCCCTGTTATAATTTTGTACTATTCAATTTATCTTTATACTTAGCATAGCCTAAGAGATTTTTAGATGTTCATTATTTGCATTTTAGATGTTCCTTCATCATTTTGAGAGGTGAACATGGTGTTTGTGAATCCTCAAACTGACATTAGAATTCTTCCAAAGAAATTGAAAAACAAATTGGACAATTTATAATCTCATACATAAATATTGGTGTCTTTCAGATGGCAATATAATCTGGAAGAAATTAGATGTCGTTTATTTCTTTGAAATGTGTTTTGGTAAGTGACATTTAATAATAATTCACAAAGAGAACATTTGCTGAAGAAGGCTTTTTTTAATTTTTTTTTTTTTTTCATAATTGGGATGAACATTATTGGAATACTAAGATGAGAAAATCAAGTTCTCAGTAGAATTTAAAAAGGAACTTCCAACATGGCCTTTTCAGTTTCTATCACTTTGGTATCTACCTTAAAATAAAGTCTGCAGTGTTTCATGTATAGTTTTGCATTAATGGACCAGGTATAGAGTACATGTGTTAAGCATAAGATATACCTACACATAAGGTAATAAGAGCAACGCGGTATCCGCTACTTTGTAGTGCTGAAAAACAGTAACATACCTATGGCTGGAAAGCATTGCACGTTGCTGGTGTTCTCAATCCTGCATTGTGAGATTTTTTAAAAGGAGTTTCTGTGCTTATTTTGGGTGACAAGCATAAAGTATTTGCAGGTTTAACTTTTATGAATAATACCACCATTCCAAACTTTGGCAGTACATCCTGCTTAATGCCGCATCATCTGCTTGCGCAGTACACACTTACACTGTTGACACACATACATGCAGGTCATACAAGCGGATGAAAGGTGCTGTAAAACTCGGTGGGGAAACATTTTAAATATCAAAAGCATTTGTATATTGAATTTGATAGGAATCCTTGAGATTACCCATTTAAAGGAACTAAACCAGGACAAAGGCTTTCCTTCCTCAACTACATCATCTTCAGCACAAAATCTGCCACTAATCCTTTTTGTTATAAGCAAAGCAATTGCTGTATTCTAGTGAAACATCAGCTGGATGCATTTGTTACACACCAGTCCTTGAATCTGCGATGGTTTTCATAGACAAATCAAACAGCCATTAAATCACTGATAACAACCCCTCCCCCCAACTACTGATATAAATGCAAACTCATTGTGTCTTTTAAATATTTAATTTTGCATTCTCTAAGATAATTTTGTATCAAAAACGTGATGATATTCTAAACTAGCTTAATTGGTGTGGGTTCAAAATAGTGAAGAAACTGTAGAAGCAAAACAATAGAAAGTAGTATAAATGTCCAAAGATTTGTCACAATACTGAGAATACTCCAAACGACATCATCTTTGCTTTGTCACTGAGATGATGGAATTAGTATGCAAACCATATTAAATCAAAATGCCTTCATGTATGTTTTTCAAAAGTCAAAGTGAGATTTCTGATTCAGTTAAATATCAGTGCTTCTTTCTTGTGTAGATCAGGTACTGCTCTGCTCTGACCTCTGACTAAACACTGGCTCAGTCTGTTTATGAAAAGTCACTCTTGGGGAACAATTTCACCATAAAAAAAGAAAGCAAATCAGACAAATGGAGGTGGAAGGTTTTCTAAATGTGGTGCTCTGCTGCTTAGGCCTGTCTTTGGAGAGGAATACTTTGAGTGGATGTGAATGGTTTTGTAGACCTTTCCGTTGTACAGGAGAAAGAAAGAAGGAAAGAGAAAGGGCAGGATATCAGAGTTTATCTGTTGTGAATCCCTCTCTGGAGTTTTGATACAGCAGTTGTTTTCATCCTGTCACCAACAGATTTGTGAGATGAACAATGTAACCATTTGTCACTGAAAATGGCACAACTAGAAACAAATAGTTTTGCATGTGAGGTATCCTTCATCCTCCAAAGACAATTCCTTTTCTTCTCCTTTGACAGTTCTAGATGGATTAGGAGTAAAATAATATTAAGTATTTTCAAGACCACTGAAGTGCCCCCAAACAGTTACTATTTTTCTTTTAATGGAGCTCTGCAAAACTACACTGCCTTTTTTCCTTTAGGGCAGTGTAAAGACGCAGCAATATCCACTTGCTCTGGCTGGGGTCCTCCATGGGCTGCCAGAAATCCCTGCTCTGGAGCCTGAGGCACCTCTCCTGCCTTCTCCTGGGCTGGCCTGGATGTTCACAGGGCTATTCCTCACACTTTTTTTCCTCATCCTCTTTGCTCTTCTGGCATTTTTTGCCCTTTCTGAAAAACCCTTTCCCTGAGGTGCCCACCCGTGGCTGCGGGGCTCAGCTGTGCCCTGCGGTGGGTTGGTTGGAGCTGGCCGGATCTGGCTGTGCCCGGCATGGGGCAGTCCCGGCCTCTCCTCACAGAGGCCGCCCTGCAGCCTCTCCGCCAGCATCTGGGCATGGACACCCAAAGCAGACTATTCTTCCAGCAGCTGAAACATCAGCTCATATTGTATTCTGTCATTCTTTTTGGGGAAAAAATAAAAAGCGCACTGAAAAAGGAATCTGCCATTTCAGTCATGGAAGCAAATGGCAGGCTGGTAATAATGGCGTTGCCAGCCAAAGGTAAGGTACATGTGCTCTCCGCTTTGGCTGTGTTCACTGCACCTGATGAGGTTTCCCTTGGGCATCACATCACCTGTGTTTGCAGCTGAGTGATACGGAAACACAGAAATGTTCCGGGGTTGAAGCAGAGGCAGGACAAGGAGACCATGGGCGTACCGGTGCTGTGAGCGCGGGGAGGGTGTCCCTCCGTGCGGGTGCGGGTCTCCAGCTGCAGCAGGCTGTGGGCGATGGCCGGCTGTGTTGTGTTTGCATGGCAAGGTTTTGGTAGCGGGGGTGTGGGGGGGGGGAGCTACAGGAGCGGCTTCTGTGAGAAGCTGCTAGAAGTTTCCCCTGTGTCTGACAGAGAGCCAATGCCAGCCGGCTCCAAGACGGACCCGCTGCTGGCCAAGGCCAAGCCAATCAGCACCTCTGTGATAACATATTTATGAAAGAGAAAAACAGTTAGAGAGAGCTTTTGTAACCGGAGAGAAGAGTGAGAAGACATAAGAAACTCTGCAGACACCAAGGTCAGTGCAGAAGGAGGGGGAGGAGGTGCTCCAGGTGCCAGAGCAGAGATCCCCCTGCAGCCCGTGGTGAAGACCATGGTGAAGCAGGCTGTCCCCCTGCAGCCCATGGAGGAAGCATGAGGGGGTGTAGAGATTCCACCTGCAGCCCATGGAGGACCCCACACCAGAGCAGGTGGAGGCACCTGAAGGAGGCTGTGACCCCGTGGGAAGCCCATGCAGGAGCAAGCTCCTGGCAGGACCTGTGGATCCGTGGAGAGAGAAGCCCACACCAGAGCAGGTTTGCTGGCAGGACTTGTGACCCCGTGGGGGACCCACGCTGGAGCAGTTTGCTCCTGAAGGTCTGCACCCCATGGGAGAGACCCACGCTGGAGCAGTTCGTGAAGGACTGTAGCCCGTGAGAGGGACCCCACGCTGGAGCAGGGGAACAATGAGAGGAGTCCTCCCCCTGAGGATGAAGAAGCGGCAGAAACACCGCGTGATGAACTGACTGTAACCCCCATTCCCCGTCCCCTTGTGCCGCTGAGGGGGGAGGAGGTTGAAGCTGGGAGTGAAGTTGAGCCCGGGAAGATGGGAGTGGTGGGGGGAGGTGTTTTAAGATTTGGTTTTATTTCTCATTCCTCTACTCTGTTTTGCTTAGTAATAAATTAAATGAATTCCCTCTCTAAGTTCAGTCTGTTTTGCTCATGACGATAATTAGTGAGTGATCTCTCCCTGTCCTTATCTCGACCCACAAGCTTTTCGTTATACTTTTTCTCCCCTGTCTGGTGAAGGAGGGGAGTGATAGAGCTGCTCTGGTGGGCACCTGGCTCCCAGCCAGGGTCAACCCACCACACCAGTGTGTTGTGCTGGACCTTGGCACACCATCCTTTACCTTGGCTGAGTTTAGCCTGGGCATCTACCGTGGTCGGCAGTTTTTAACGCATGCGTGGCTACAGTGCCAGTTAATTGTTTATTGAGCTTGAGACAGCTTTATAAAATGTGAATTAATTTTTCTAACAAAATACCACTTCTTTTTAGTATTCCTATCCCACTGATTACATGACCTCTTGAAAAAAGAGGCTTCCATACCTATTAGTTTTGCTTTCTCTTATTTGACAGTCTGACGGTTCATTTATCTGTCAGCAAAACTACAACTTTTTAAGCTTTAAAAAAAAAATCAGAAAAAATCTGTGTGAAGTGCTATGCCTGGTTATGGCAGTTACTAAGAAACTGGTAACATCTTAGAACAAGAAATGGTAGAAATGTTTCCTAGTTGTAATATTAAGGCAAAGGCTGTTTTCAGTTATAATTTGCTGAAGTGGTGTCCACGTAATTTCATATAACTTGCCATCAGACTCAAGTAGAAAGCCATGGCCCAGTTTGAATGGATGGGCAGTGGGACTGAGGTCTTGGCTTGAGGGGCTTCTGGTAGTGAGATAAAGACCAGGAGGGCTTGAGAAATTAGAAGGTGAACATTTCCATGTCACTGGTTCTTATACATACAGCATTGGTTTTAGTTCAAGAATTACCTCTGGGTCTGGAAGAGCTGGATTAAGATTGAGAAGAGAAAACAAATTTTGTTAAACATAAGTCTCAGTAGGTGACTTGCTCACCCATTCAGTAAGTTTGCTCACCCTCAGTAAGTTTGCAGATGACACCAAATTGGGTGGGAGTGTCGATCTGCTTGAGGGTAGGAAGGCTCTGCAGAGGGATCTGGACAGGCTGGGTCAAGGGGCCAAGGCCAACTGTATGAGGTTCAACAAGGCCAAGTGCTGGGTCCTGCACTTCGGTCACAACAACCCCATGCAATGCTACAGGCTTGGGGAAGAGTGGCTGGAGAGCTGCCTGGAGGAAAAGGACCTGGGTGTGCTGGTTGACAACTGGCCGAACATGAGCCAGCAGTGTGCCCAGGTGGCCAAGAAGGCCAACAGCATCCTGGCTTGTATGAGGAATAGTGTGGCCAGAAGGAGTAGGGAAGAGATTGTGCCCCTTTACTTGGCTCCGGTGAGGCCGCACCTCGAGTACTGTTTTCAGTTTTGGGCCCCTCAGTACAAGAAGGACGTTGAGGTGCTGGAGTGTGTCCAGAGAAGGGCAACAAAGCTGGTAAATGAACTGGAGCACAAGTCTTATAAGGAGCGGCTGAAGGAACTGGGGTTGTTTAGCCTGGAGAAGAGGAGGTTGAGGGGAGATCTTATTGCTCTCTACAACTACTTCAAAGGAGGTTGTAGTGAGGTGGGTGTTGGTCTCTTCTCCCAAGTAAGTAGCAAAAGGACAAGAGGAAATGGTCTTAAGTTGCATCAGGGGAGGTTCAGATTAGATATTAGGAAAAATTTCTTCACTGAAAGAGTGGTCAGGCATTGGAAAAGGCTGCCCAGAAAGGTGGTGGAATCACCATCCCTGGAGGTGTTAAAAAAATGTGTACACGTGGCACTTTGGGACATGGTTTAGTAGACATGGTGGTGTTGGGTTGACAGTTGGACTTGATGATCTTATAGGTCTTTTCCATCTTTAAGATTCTATGATTCTATGATTCTCCTGTCAAAGACTTTTTTTTTAAAAAAAAAAAAGGGCATTTCTACTGTTTAACAGTAAGTGCAAAGGCATTATAAATTATTCCCCATAAATCTGGGTTCACCAAAACCTTGGAAAGGTTGAAAAGCGCTTGTGTGCTGCAATACCTGTGTCATTTCTTTATGCTCAGTATTGGTGCATATAAATGGAGTTTCACACTCCTTCCCTCCTTCAGGACTGTTAATGACTTATCATTTCTTTTTCTAATTCTTTGTTTTTGGATCTTAAATTTATCATGTTTGCTTTCAAACAAGATGTGGCTACTGTTTGCATATGGTGGGGCAATTCATTGCTTTTTTGAAAATGAGTCAGGAAAATTTTATTACTAAAATAACTTTGAACCACTATTGTAGCTTGGTAATTTATGATAAACCCTGAAATTTTTCAGAAAGCTAGAGTGATTGTGAATACTCTTTTAGAGACCCAGTGAAAAGAGATCATTGATTATTAAAAAAATTTTGAAACCTTTCCTAACTTTTTGTACTTGTAAAAACAAGCATGCAATCTTTTAAGGATTCTGCCTTTGCACTTGTGTTTATAGACACCTTGGGAAATTTGAAAGGGAATGCCTTATCTTTCTACTAATTAGTCACAGTCAAGACTTCAGGTATGTGATTTTAATGAAGCAATTTAAGAAGAATTCCTACTATGTTGACAGCTTAGCAAAGAACTAACGTTCCTGTTGCCTTGCTTCTGGTGTTTAAAAATGTTTGAAATTCTGTGCATGGTGATAGACTACTGCAATATTAGGTATATAAGAGGAAAATCTCAAAACTCAAGGCATTGCTAGGTTGCCAATGCAGTATGAATATATGCATCATTACAGGGCCTGTTGTTATGAGCTCACATACTCTTTTTCTCACAGCATCCTCGCTCATTGAGTGTAGTAAGTGAAGACCATGTGGAGTAATTCAAGGTCTTGCTTACATAGACTTAGGATTTAATCAGGACGTATAGTGTGGCTCCAAAAAGAAATACATTCGTATGCCATCTTTAAAACAGGTACTGGTTTTTACTTTAACTAATACTGAAGTAAAGCAATTCCCTCATCTTGGATCTTGGAAATATTATATTCTTTGACAGAAAGAGGCTAAGCAGTCTCTTTCTGTTTCAGTTTTTATGGATAAACGGGGTTTAAAAGGCTTGCCATGTTTCAGTTATATTATTACATTTCATATTATAATAGATATTATAAAATACCTTAGTTATTTTTTGATGCTGTATATAACCATGCATATATAACATATAACCCTGGCTATGGTGAATAAACTGTGTCCATAAAAATCTGAATATGTATGTAAATGAGAACAATTAATTTTCAAATGTAAATGTAAGAATAGCCAGATGACAGACACAGTACTGCCACTGGCTTACACTGGAAGTCTCTATCACATTGTCTCTCTGACTAAACTCCTATTTATTTCAGTCTTGTTTGCATAGAAAATGCAAGTGTACTAGCAAAATGCTCACTCCCGTGTAGACAGATTAGTGGCTGTGGGAATTCCAAGAAGCAGTTGTATTAGTATGTTTCTATTTTCATAGCCATAGCAAGGTGTTCTCTATTACCATCTGTTCTTTTGAGAGCTTGACATTGAAAGATTTATCATACATCAAATTACAAATGACACTGTGCTTTGGATTTTTTTTTAGTAGATTATGAAAGGACTGATATCTAGATATAGCCCCCTCTCACTAAATCTGCTTTTACTTTTGAGATTTTTCCTGGGGATAGTAAATTGAAGATTAAAGCTGATAGTCTTATGACAGAAGAAAAACGTGTTCTGGGTGTTTTAGATGCGTTAGAGAAATAGAGGTAATGAAAATCCATTAAAATTCAGAATTACAAACAAATGAAAGTGAAATAACACCTCTAGTCTTATTTCTGCTGACAGAGCCTCCTGTTATCATCGCATAACTAGGTTGGATAGAATGAATAGTTCTAATGAATTAGATGCTAGCACTCTGTACAATATCTATGTATTGATTACACAATGTTGAATAGGAATGCAAGTTTTTGCCCCACTAGTTTTTCCTGACCATCATCACTGACTGAGCTTTCTGCCCCTACATTAGCACATGCATCATCAAAGTGATTGATTTGGCACAGATAAGGATGTGAAAATCACCAGCAATATAGGAAGGGTGGCATGAGAAAAATGTGTCTGGTTTTGGAAACCTTCTAGATAGATAAAATAATAAAAGAATAGAAATGGACTCCATCAGTGGTAGCTCTACTATGTAGCTGTCTGATTCTCATACACTGAAGGTTTCCACCTCTTAATTTAGCTACCTGCCAAATCAGCTTCCTGGTTGGTGATTTTTCATGGTCTGGAAATCTTGGAATAAAGTCAAAAGTGAAATAAGATTTTTCCATCAGTATCAGTGGTACCTATGATGCTTACAGCCACAACACTGACAACCTTATTACTCTTTTAAAGCTCTGGAGTACCTGCAGTCACCTTGCGAGACAATGGGAGGAAGGCAGGGCGTACTGGGTCCATCTCTATCTGACAGTGGACATTCAGGTTCCTTAAAATTTGGATGGTGTCTGTTTGGAAAAAATCATTAAAGAGAATTTGCATTATTCAGGTTTTCAGTATGCAGAATTATTCACAGAGCTTGTTGTCCTGCTACAGTATTTCACTTCTGTTGTGGAGACACTGCCTATGTTGCTGCAAAAAAGCTGCAAATGACCATTTGCATATTAATTGATTGTAACAGGTTGAAGTTCAGAACTCCTTAACACAATTTTACCATTACAAGCTGAAATTAAACTTGAAATAAAATATTCTTCTCTTCCATCTCTGTAGTTCTGAAATAAATTAGGCGAAACATATATTGTGAGTTTGTAAAATATAGAAATTATTTAATACTTAATATTTACATTGGGATCTACTTAGTTATTTTAAATACAGTATAATTAAAAATTTAAAAAATCAAAATTAAAATTGAAGTTTAAAAAACCAAAAAGAAACCCTTTTTCAATGGAAGGAACAGAAAATGGGAAATTATTAATAAAAGCAGGTTCTCAGCTCTAGAGAAGAGTTAAAATTGTCATTGAGAGCCAAGTTTATGAAAATTCATTGCCTGATAACAGGATTCTGATCTTAATGATGGATTTATTTGAGATTATGCATCATGAAGCATATTTATCTTACAGTAGAAAAATATTAAATTGTAAAATTTGTTAAATGTCTTTGCGAGTCTGACTTTAAAATACCATACACACTTACAGCTTTAGTCTTTTGATATGTTCATATTAAGAGTGATGATCCTCCTGTAACTGAGCACAAATATCTGAAGATATTTTGAATATATATTTCCTTTTTTTTGGTGAAACATACTAAATGCATGATTTTTGTCCAACAGTACTAACTTGCCATTTCCTCTCCCTCTCATTTCTGCTCCTCCTTCTTTTAAAGCTAGTCTCTGTAATAATTTGGATAGAATAAGCTGGTTGCATGGTTCAATTGTGGAAGAAGTGAGCAGCAATGACGTCTTCAAGCATTTACAGAGAGGCCTGAATTAACACAAAGAAAGTGGAAAACTTCTAGTGTGAGGCCTGAACTGACATGATGGTTTCCTGAGGGGATTCATCATCATTACTAATTTAATGTATTCCCTGTCCCCACAATTTGTCCTCCCATGTATGCCAGTACAATTCTCTCCAAGTCTGTGCTGAAGTCCAGTTTCACAATCAACATGGCCTGCCCACACCTCTCAGGCACTCTTTTTCGCAGTTCTTTGTATTTAGGAGAGTGCCCTCCACTAATTAAAAAAAAAACAAAAAAACAAAACAAAAAACCAAACAAAAAACCAAAACCAAACAAAAAAACCCAAACAACAAACTAACATTTTTATGCTATTTTAATCAGGCATTTTTTTTTTTTTTTTCCATTTCATTCTGAAACAGTATGCCCTGCATTATGAGGACTCTGCAGTGTTCATTAGCTGGCTCATCATCTGTCAATAATAGCTTTTTTCCCAAACACCTAAAAGAAACTGCAGAAATCAATCTACATAACTCAACTACAAAATCATAATTAAGCTGGAATAGAGCATGACCATCTGTCTGCTGGTAGTTTACTGAATCCCAAGATGCTGCTTGGAAGATATTTATGTATAGTTTACAAACAAATTATTGTACTTGATTTGAGGATGTCAATTATAGTCTATACCTGAGCAGCAATCAATGGCATGGGGGACACTTGCTATGTGGAAGCCTGGCAATGTCATGACCTGAATTCTGAATGGCAGATCGGGGTTGTGTTTGCTGTTACTTTGGCTCAAAAGCCCTGGGATTTTAGCTGGGTTCAAGGATGTATACCAGTAGCTAGAAGGCAGATAGGGAAATGAGAGATTGAACGGAAAGAAGAGTAGCTTATATCTCAGATGGAAAAGCAGAGAGGGACAGAGAGGAAAAAAATTGCTGAAGTTGATGCTCAAACAGATAATGGCACACTTTTGAATAGGCACTGTTGAGAAGACTACTGTTGAGAAGATATAAATGGTATTAGGTTTGAATTGTACTGGGCAAGGCAAGGAATCCTGCACGTATCTAATAAACCATACCTGTAAAACATCAAATAAAAAACTTGCAAGAATTGCTAGGTATTGTGTTAGGAATTGATCATCTCATTTAAATTCCTAAATAAGCAATCATTCTTGTATTGCTTTCACTCTTATCTGTTGCTTGGTTCATTTACACTTAATTGATTAAAACAGCTGTTTATGAACCCAAATGAAATTTAAAAAGAAATTTGCATACCACTAGGTGAGAGGCTCTGTTGCCACATTGCCAAGTACAAAAGAATTTATGAATTTTATAAGCCCTTAAATGCCATGGGAATAATTCTTTATTATGACTGAAATAAAAATGAATTCCATCATAAAATGTGATGCAGTATCAGCAAACCATTTCTTAGTGAGTTTTATTTTATTCCTTGCACTGTTATTTAACAATGTTAGTTGTTTATCTAACTTACCTAATGTGCTGAAGGTTGAGCCTCAAAACAAGAGGTATAAGCTACAAGCATAATATATGAATAAAAAGCAATTATCGCAATATATGTAGAAAAAGCCCCCCAAAGTCAAATTTGCAGATTCAAAGCCAGGACAAATGGAAGAAGGCTTGAGCAGCATTACTCAAGGAGGTACAGAGGAGAGTTTACTATCTTGCAGCTTTAAACAACAGTAAATGAAGTGTCAGGGAGTGGACAGAAAATAGTAAATTACAAATAACGTCAGTGGAGTTCGTAGAAAGATTCCTTGTGTAGTTTTCAGACAAACTATTCAAGGGCAAAGTTTTGTCCCTCAAATACTGTTTTAAAAATAGGCTTTTAACATGGAACATCAGATAAGAGTTGATATAAACAAAGAAACAAAACAAAAAATTAAATGAGAAGTAGGCAAATGAAAAATAAGCAAAGGAGAATACCATCAAGATCTGGGATCAGCTTTAAGAGGGACAGAAATAGAAAGCGGACTAAATATTTCAAAT
The DNA here is from genome assembly GCF_011004875.1 of Balearica regulorum gibbericeps. Classification (NCBI taxonomy): domain Eukaryota; kingdom Metazoa; phylum Chordata; class Aves; order Gruiformes; family Gruidae; genus Balearica; species Balearica regulorum. The sequence goes on along the minus strand of NC_046186.1, from coordinate 85,801,224 downwards.
TAGGTTTTGATGTATGTGTAGTAATTCTTAATTGTCAACTAGAAAATAATTTCCCTTTAATGACAAAAATCCTTCATATGCCATTTATTTCACATGTTCTGTTGTAATGACCTGGTCTTTAGCTTAGCATGGTATGGCTTGAGTGGGAATGGCTGAACTTCTTATTACACTATCAGCATCTTATTTGCATTACAGCTGAAATGATCTTCATTAGTCCTGAAAAGTGGTTGTAAGGGCTTAATCACAGCAACACTGCAACCAGAATTCACGAGTAAATGTATGACAGTTTTGTAACTTTGCCCACAATTCCATGATCCTACTCATGAATACAATACTGAACATTTGATGGCCTAGGGCTCTTTGTTCCTGAAAACTGGGATGGTAGCTAGAATCCATTCCAAATGGAATCCCCTTTTTTATATGACATTTGTGTGTATGCCTTGGGAGAAGGATTATTAAATTAAAAAAGTCCTTTTGGCACTTGAGAGATTGAGGCTGATATTGAAGATACCTCTTGTCCAGTTAGGAGTGGAAGAAAGATGAAAAATCTAAATAGCAGAGATGGTTTCTACATTTTATTTTATTCTGCATCTCTCAATTTATGGCAGAACTTTTTAGAATTAAATTGATTATCTCAGTCTTTGCGGTCTGTGTGCCATAGGCCCAACAATTACAGATTGCTTCAACATGTGGTGTAAGATAATGGACACAAGTATTTACACCACAAGAAGGGGAAGATGGTTGACTTGCTTATAGTCTATCCTTGTGAAGTGTGGATTAAATTTATTGCTTTTTTGTATTTATTTCATGACCTTCATCAAGTCACTAATAGCACAGATATACTGTCCTTTGTAGGTGAATGTCAGTGAGTTGTGCCCATGCTGCCTGGAGGCTGCGCACAGAGCACAGACCTAACCATGTGCTGAGAAAGGTGTGAGTCTGGCTGTGTCAGGCTGCGTCAGGTTGTTGCCTTCATGCTCATGTGGCTCCTTGGCTTCTCCTTATTGCAGAGCACAGGCAGGGCTTTGCTTATATTTGCATGGGTAAGTTTGCACAGGTACATTCTCTCTGTTCAGTGGCTTATATGTAAAATCAATACATCATTTCTCCGTAAAAGGTTACTGTGAGGAAAGAGAAAGTCCATGGTATGAGGTGATCCACTATTCTTATGTTTGCCCTGCAAATACATGAGAGAGAGTATGAAAAATAAATAATATTACTGGAGTGTATCTTAGACCCAAGAGCCGTATTGGAGAGATAGTGTCTTTACTGATAGATTACGCTGCTTCTCAGAATACTACCCCTCCTATATGTTGTCCCCTCAATTTTCAGCCTTAAACTTGAAGTTAAATATATGTGAACTTTGAATCAAAGAGTCTGAGTGGAAGGGAATTTTTTTTTTTCTTGGGGAAACTATTTTTTTCTCAGGAAAAAATCCAAACTGATCAGTTATAGATGAGCACAAAGTCAGCAGGAAAGAATAAATGCACCAGTGCACTGATGAAACCCATTGTATAGCTAAGACGTCATTGCATGAAATAACATAGCAGCCAGAACAGATCTTTTCAGATATCATCTGACTGATTTTTATCATTCAATCAGATTGCCCTTTTATACTACTCTTAAAAAAAAAAAAAAAAGTTTCATTATTATACTTGAGTTTTGAGACTACATAGATATGTTTCTATAGTTTATGTCTGGATATACATTGACTGGTTTCTTGCCACTTATTTGGGCTAAAAAAATAATACTTCCACCAGAAAGACATGAAAACATTTTAAAATACTCATTAGATAAGTATTTTTTAAAAGTCTGTGCACAGTGTCCAAAAAAACTACATACCTTATGTTTGTGTATGAAATATTTTCTTGCTGATTACACTAACAGAATAATCTGAATAAATTTTCCATTCCATGCATGAAAATAAAATAGAAATAATTTGTTAGTTGCGGAAAAGCTTTCACCTGTTAGTTGCTTGAAAGCCTTCATTTTGTCAGTAAGAAAACCAAGTAGGTAAAGTGCTGAGCACCTTTATCATCTCAGGGAGACCCTGAAAGATGAAGGCACTCATAATTTTGCAGGATTTGGAACCCACCATTCTTAAAAGCTTTTATCCAGAGCATACCAAGCTTCTCTTCAGGCATTGTGAATCCCTTAGCGCTCATTTATAGCCATTCCTTGATGTGTACAGATATTTCATTCAGAAATACCTGCTAGCAAGAAAGGGTATTGTGTGTGATGCTTAAGAGTGTCATTCAGCTTCCTGAACCACCAGAAAAGGTTGAATGGCAAAGCTTGTTTGTGTATAATATCTTTCTACTTCCCTATAAAATATAATAAATAAGGCAATTGCAGTTTCTTTGTTGTCTTTGGGACTGAATGACTTTGTCATTTAGTGAAAACAAACAAAAAAAGTAAGCTAAAAATTGGAGCAGTAAAATAGAAATTTTACATGTATCATTGAATCCTAGGCTACTTATGTATCTTCATGCTGGTGCATCAGATAACCATGGGAATACTATTAAGTAGTAGCCTAATCAAATGCCTGGTGAAATCACTGAACATTTGAGGCAGGAAGAGACCTCTGAAGATCATCTTGTTCAACCACACTGCTCAATGCAGTGATGAAATGGGGTTAACTAGAGCAGGTTGCACAGGATTGTGCCCCATCAGGTTTTGAATACCTCCAAGACTGGAGACTTTACAAGCTCCCTGAGCAATCTGTTCCAGTGTCCAATCACCCTTACATTAAAAGAAGTATTCTCTTTTTTTCCTGGGATTCCTTTCTGGTAAAGACTGAGGCAAAGAAAGGGTTCTTCCATGTCCTTTGCCACCAAATCCCATGCCCTATCAGCAGCTGGCTCACATTTTTCTTTGTCTTCCTTTTGCTTCTGATGCACCTGTAGAAACCCTTGTTGCCCTTCATATTCCTTACTGGATTCACTCCAGATGGGCTTTCTATCCCTGTCCATCTGTGTGTGTTCTTGCATGATCTGACTCTGCTTCCATCTCGTTTGCTTCCTTTTTACCCCTGAGTTTTGTCAGGAGATTCATCCATGAATGCCACCAGCTTTTGGTCATTGCTGCTGAGGTTGCCCCCAACCAGTTTTTTCTTGAGAGGATGTGAAGTTTAACAGGGCGCCTGCCCTTGTTAGCTTGTTAATCACCTCTGTAGGAAGTTACCATCAAGGTACTCCAGAAACTTCCTGGATTGTTTGTGCCCTGCTGTGTTGCATTTCCAGAAGATATCAGGGTGGTTAAAGACCCCCTGAGGATCAAGGCCTGTGAATGTGAGACTGCTTCTTCCAGTTGTCTGAAGAAGGCATTATCTGCTCCCTGATCACATGGTCTGTGGCAGACAGACCGTAACATCACCCCTGCTGGTCTGCCCACTAATCCCGACCCATATGTTCTCCACTGGCTCCACATCCATCTAGGGTAGAGCTCCAGGCATGCCCATGGCTCTCTCACGTAACAGGCAACACATCCTCCTCCCCACCTTCCAGCTTGTCCTTCCTAAAGAGCCCATATCCACCCATTGCAGTACTTCCACTGTGTGAGCTATCCCACCATGTTGGGTTTCCAACATTCCAGCAAGTTGTAGCCCTTCAACTGCAAGCAGATCTCCAATTCCTCCTGCTTATTCCTCTTGCTGCATGCATTGGTGTACAGGCACTTCAGTGAGGCACCCAGTCGTACTCATTTCCCAGGAAAGGTAAGAGAGATTTCCCCACAATGTTGTCCTGCAGACACATCTTTACTTATATGCATATGCTTAATGTGGGCTTCCTTCAGTCCTGTGCTGTTGATTATGAGAACTCTTATGTCTAATAAACCCCCCCCACCTTTTTCTTGCCAGCCTTGTCCACCACTTCCTCACTTGGTTGTTGCTCATCCTTTCCCTCCCCTGTTGGTCTGAGTTTAAAGCAAAGATACTTTTTCCCCATTTTGTCAGGAATGACTTAAAATCATTATATTACTATGTCTGTAAAAAAACATGAGCAGTGGGTTTGCAACGAAAATGTGTTATTTTAGGAAATTTTTCAATTTTATTAATTTAAAATAGAATTTCTAGATAAAGATTTAAATAAAATGTTTCATTTTGAAAATAAATAGTGTTACTTAAAATAGCTTTTGAAGATCAACCAATAATTTTGTTCTCAGAGATTTTGATGGGGGTAGGGAAAGGATGAGCATGTGATAAACTTCTGGGAAAAAAAATACTGAAAACATGTTTTTGTGTCCGTGCACTTCTATGTGTCAGCATGCCTCTGTAGGTTCCTTTAGAAAATGTTTCTAATTTTTTTTTGTTGAATCACTTTTCTATGATTTGAATTCAGCATAAAACGACTACCTCATTTTCTTCCTACCTCATTTTCTTTCTTCTTCCATGTATGAACTGTTTTCGTTTGTGTGCACAAAAGACACAATATATATAACACTCCTCTGTCACATATCATCCTAACTGAGGCATTAAATGGTTATCAAGGCTCTCAGAAGCAAACATTCGCACCCTGCCAACCTTTTTGCAGTGAAGTTTTGAAGCTACCAAGGATGAGGAAGCATGACCTAAATTTGAATAATGCATTTAAAATAGTATAGTGTTGTTTATGCATCTTTAAAAACTGTGACTGAATGCTGTGCTTTTCTCCTAGTACAGCTGACATAGAGCTCACGTAAAATTTAAGAAGTCTCCCGTGTGCTGTAGCAGCTCTAGTACCCATTGATTTTATTTAGCTAAATTGCAGTTCTGTCTCACAATTTGTTTATGTATACATTTAATTCTTCATCTGAAGCCTTTTGTCTGATATAATTTAATTTGATGTCCTTAGTTCATGTGTCACGAGAAATAGTAATTCTCCCATATTCACTTTTTCTACCTTTCATAAATCAGTAGAATCACAGAATGGTTTGAGTTGGAAGGAGCCTTTAAAGATCATCTAGTCCAACCCCCCTGCCATGGGCATGGACATCTTTCACTAGATCAAAGCCCTGTCCATGTCTTTCACATCTGTCTTCTCCCCGTTTGGTCATCTTGATTCTGATTTTTTTTCAGTCCAGATGTTTATCCCCTTCCTCCACGGACCGCGTTCCATAACTTCATTCATTCTTGCCCACCATTCACTTTTTCTTCACTACATCTTCTCTAGCCATTAATACTAATTCTTTCTGTCTTCTGTATAGTCAGAAGAGGGAATGCTACTGTTGATTTTAATTTACCTTCTAGCAATTAAATTTAAAAATCTAGAGAAGTTGAATGTTTTAAGTGCTGTTAAGTTTATAGTCAACGCAACAAAACTACTGTGAATGTTTCGAGCCTGTAAGCCTTGCTATATGTCTGAAAGTAAGGTTCACATTAAGCACCTATTAATGATATTTATTTGATTTTTAGTGCTGGAGTCAGGGATGTGACAACTCCTGAGATGACATTAGGTGAGCATTAGTGAGGTTGAGAACTAATTATTACTTTATGTATGTGCTTGGCAAGGATGCAAGACAAAATGCAGCAAAAGCATTTTGCTGCTGCTTCAGAGCAGGAGCCCTTGGGGTACTGTGCTGTCCCAGCTGCCTACATGTGAACTGCAGAGGGACTGAGGTAGAACCGTCCCAGTGCTGAACCCTCAGTCAGGTTTCAGGGCAAGGCCAGGGAGGGCTCAGCCCTGTGTTACCATATTTAGAAAACGTGACTATGAAGAACATTTTGATTTAGATGTTGGGCCCTTATCTAGATGTAACATGCTACATGAAGAATCTCATATTCTCCTGTGGTGAATTCAGGGAAGCAATATGTGTTTTTTGGAGGTATAACGGATACCTCAGGAAATGGAACAGAAGCCCTGACCAGTTTTAAAATTAAATTGAAACTGAAGATTGAAGGCAAAATTCACATTGTAACTGCTCAGCAGTGGTAATTTGTGAACAAGGAATGATGTGGCATGGAGGGCAAGGTGGTCCAACTGCAGAACAAGTTAAACTGGCTGGAAGCAGGGATGCCAGGCGAAGAAGGACTCCGTGTGAGGGAGTGAAGTTTCTCTTGCTGATGAAATAAGAAATGTCCAGCATTCATTGTCTTGTAGCAATCAATCCTGGAATGGGAGTGCTCGGGGGCCACTTTTGGTAAACAGCGCTGGCACTGGGGGATGAACAGAACACCGGGCTAAGGAATCAGCTTGTGCCACATCTTTGCAGACTCCTTGTAGAACTGCTTAAGGCAGCAGAACTTGTTTCAATGCATTATTCATTAAATCTTTTTATATTTAAGTACAAATGTGTGTTTAATTAATTCACCTAAAGTGGTACAATAACAATTCACCCACAAGAGGAATCCAGTCTAGGTGGTTTACTTCCATGTAGTTGGTATCAACGCTGTGTTGTCCTATATGCTGTGCACACAACATGCTTCTCTGGCTGCTGATACCACAGTGGGTAGTGACATTGTGTTGGTAGAATGTTTAACGTGCGATTTCTGGCTACTTACCCAGGCAAACAGGGCCAAGCAGTGTTTATCTAGTCACATATGCAGCAGCACAAGTGACAGGCTGGAGAATGTATTTGTGATATGCTGCAGGAATTAGTGAGCAGAAGGTCCTCTCTATCTGTTTGGGGTTTTTTGTTTGTTTGTTTTTGTTTGTTTGTTTGTTTATGTTTTTTGAGACCTACTGTCACTCTACTATTAGATACTGTTGAATTGTGAGGACTCCAGTTCATTAAATTTGGGTTTATCAGAAGTTAGTCATAGTGCCCTCAACAAAACAGAAGCTTTGAGGCGAAAAAATTATATCAAACTGCGGACAAATAACACGAAAAGATGGAAAGATTTTTTTAACTACAGAGATTCCATTTTTCAATATAATTACATTTCAAAATGTTGTATTAAAAGTATGCCATCAGGAAATATAATCTCAAGTGACAAAGAACAGTAGTTTTATTGTAAGAAGAAATTACATAAATTATATAAATTTAAATACAATTAATTTTTATTTTAATGCCAATAATGCATGTGAAATCTTTGAAATTATTTTTAAAGTAATATGGTATTGAATGAAAATGTCAGAATTCTTGAGAAATGTCAGTGTTTTTCAGAATTTATTCTGTGATCGGATCAGCTTTTAAGGAAAAATAAATTCAAGGAAGGTCTGTAGCTTTTTTCAAATGTGATTTCTAACATTATATTCTCATTTCCCTATCTGTTCCCTTCTATTCACAGTTCATCTGCAAAAGTTAACTATTCTTCTGTCTGCTTAAGTGATCTCCATGTCCTTTTTAAGTTTGCCTGCATCTCTACTTGGGCATATTTATTGTCCATGTACTTACTGAACCTACTTAAGCTATTTCACTATTGCTTTTATTTCCCTCGCTCCTTCTACGTGAAAGTGCCTGCCCATATGCATTACACCTGTTCAGTAAAGCGGAAAATCTCACTGCTGTTAAATACTGAATATGAATTTCTCTTGCCAGCTGAAGTATTTACCTGACTGTACCTGCAAAAAGTGATGGCTTTTCCAGGCAGGGATTCCTTTATGCGTTATATGACTCAGGATGTTCACTTTTGTGTTGACTAGAATCTAACTCGTTAGTGTTTTATTGGCTAGTGTTTAACAGTATCGCTCTGTTTTAACAGTATGAAGAATAACTTTCTGGGGATATGAGCAAGGTGTTTTGGTGCAGTAATCTTCTAGGATTATTGCTTTGAGGACAAAAATATTCAGTAGTAACAAACTATGGAATTATCATGTGTTCTTCTATCTGTGGTTTACCTTTTTTTAACGTTTTAATCTCGGTGGCTCTGAGGGCTGCCAAAGGACATGCAATGTGCTGCTTTTAAGCTCTTGGTTAGCAATTATAGTTTTATGATATGGAATACTTAGTCATTGGAATGACTTGATCCCTAGAACAAAGGCTAGATTCTGAGATTAAAAACTGTCATTCTTGCTAGTTCCTTGGTAGTAGTAACTCATTTCACTATGTATGCTGTTGAACAAATTCTGATTCACACTTTCCAGTTGGATGTTACAACTCCTTCAGAGGCTTTAGAGCACAGAGTGGGGATGCTTTGACGGAATAGTAAACCTAACTGGCATAACAAAAAAAAGGAAATAAAGCAAACCATCATTGCCTCCCTTTTGCGGCAAGGTGCAAATTGATCTCCTATTTATTTCTAATGAGCCTTCTGTGTCTGGGCATTTCTTGCATGTATTTTGTTTGGAAAGTACAGTGTGAGTGATTACTGAATGAATTCATAAATATAACTTAGAATCTAGAATGTTAAGCAGATGGTTTGATAAGAAGTCTAAAAACAATATTTCAACATCCCCAAGCAAGCCCTTTTGCATCAAATTTTGCAAGATATTTTTTTTTTATAATATGGAATAAAAATCACACTTAGATGCATCTGTGTGTACATGTATGTATATATGTATATCTGTACTGTATAAAAATACTGGGATAAAGATCTATTCTGCAAAAGTAGGGCTGGAATTTGGTTCCATGTGGAAAGATTGCACAAAATTGATGGTATGTAGAGAGCAGAATTCAGCATGAACTGTGCTGTGTGGAAAATTTCAAATATGCTGTCTGTGCAAAAGACCTATTCCTACTGCTCCAAAAAGCACAGTGCTTCATGAACCATGATGATACACTCATTAGCATCATCAAGACAGGTCCACAACTACTTGGGTATGGAGAATGGACTGTTGCTTTGGAATGAATGTCAGAGTTGAAGTACTGTAGGAATGTATGATACGAAAAAACCCCATAAGTTAAGCAAAGCTATTGATATAACATATTTGACCAGCTTTAAAATAATTAGAAACCTACATGTAGTCCCAAACCTTCCCACCCCCATACCTATGATTTAGTGCTAAGTGGGACTGGTAAACAGTAGTGAATCACATTCTTTTGGACAGAGACTGGGCAGTTGTACAGGAAGGGTTAAAAGCAAATTTCCCACAAAAGGGAAATAATTTACAGTTCATTGCAATGGGCCTTAAAGGTAGTTTACCAAATAGTATTTGTTGAAGAGGCAAATTTGATTGTGATTTTTAATTTATTAGTGTAGATCTCTCTTGTAGGGTAATCCCTCTATATAGGAACATATGTTTTTTTCCAGTAAACGTCTCATTTCTTCTAGCAATTATTCTTCTCTAATATATTTGGAGTCTGAGATGGGTCCTTCCAAATGCTGTCTAGCACAGATACAGGACTATCTGAAGTAGTGATTGGTTTGTTAAACCCTGTTAGTTTCCATCCTTTAAAGTGGTAAAACAGATAAACTGGTGTTGGAAAAAATGCTCCTAAAAAAAGAGTTGGGATTTTTTGAGTGAGGAATGACTGTATTACAATCAAGCTTCTTTCTTTCTGTGAAACTTGTGATCCCAGGTTTCTAAGACCCACATTCAAGCTACCAGTTTGATCCGACTGGATCTAGGATAGAGATTCTGACTCCTCCAACTCTTAGAAAGTCGTGTATGACATACAGACTTGGATTATGTCATATATTCTACTGACCATAACTAATACCTAGAATGAGTCTGTCCTTCTGGCAAAATAAAATTTGACTGAAAAATACCATTTCTCACTTAATTATTTCATGCAGTGTTTTGCCTAAATTTTTCCAGAGTAAAAAATAATTGCACAAATTATTTGGTGGGCTTTAATCCTCATTTTTTGTTAATTATTTTTAATTAACTCAAATCTATTTTCAGTTTTTTGTTCTAAATTACAGTGTGTCTGATTTAAATATTATACTCATCTCATTGTATACATATAAGAGTATGTGAATACCAAAACTGGTTTATAACGGAATATTTCCTTTCCTAATTGTGTATCAGATAGACTAAACAAATGGTTTTGTAGCCATCGTTCACAATTTTCAGAGTTCACATATTTCAAATCTGTTAATGACTGCTGCTCTACTTTCTTTTGCGGCACAAACATGATTTGACAATAAAGACACAGAATATTTCTAATCAAAAAGAATATGACTGCAAAGGAAAATAAAATGTAGATATAGTAAATGTCATGACTATGACTAAATTGGGCAAGTACAGAACATTCAGACCTGGTTTGCTTTAAAGTGTCTAAATCATCAGAGTTCAAAAACTAGTGTTTTGATGGTAAAATAGCCTTTTTAAATGAAATTACTTTCTTTATCCTAAAGGAAATGAAAGTAAAGTTGGATTTTCTCTAAAAATATAACATGAATTCATAAGACAAATTCATGTTTTTTAAAACAGACCAAAATTAAATAAGACAGAAGGAGATAGGTTTTAATTTCATAAATTCCTTCTGACCAAGTCCAGTGGAGTGCTAGAGCTGATGCAATTGCTACATACAATTGAAAGGAATTATCACAAAACGTATTCTACTTTTGCTGATTATACTGCAGCTGGCCAAAATATAAACTAGGAAATGTCACATTGGAATGGGCTCCTATTTCACAAAGCACTGGAATGTACACACTCTTCACTGTTACCTGCTGTCTTTTGATATGCCAGTCCACTGGTTTTTAATGTTAGGTGTTTAGTTACTTCCATTTTCTTAGAAAATTTCAGCCTTAAAATTTACCAGCTCTTTAAGTGCTTTGATGAATAAGGCTTTATTGTAATTGCTCCTGTACCAACACATGGGAGAGGATCCTTGTGAAAATACAGCAGTGTAAAGTGGGAGAGAGAAAAAAACGAGTCCATCTATTAATGGAGAAGGGCAGGGCTTCTAGAAATCGGATAACTTTAATTTTAAGAGATGAAGCCAAGAAGTCAGTCTCTGTGTGTGTGTGTGTGTGTGAGGTAACTACGTATGATGGAATTAGATGCTCTAATGGAGTTTGATGGACTGGCGCTATTGTACCTTATCAGAGATTCCTTTTAAGAAAGCTCCTGGGAAAGCCTGCTTTGATAAAAGAGTATGCCTAACTTAGCTTTCATTTTTAAACAAGGAACTTTCATTTCTGTTTTGGCTATTCATTGTGTAGAATCAAAAACCCTTATCAAAATTCTAACTAACTCTCTTCTTCCAGATAACTGCTAAAGGAAGCAATGGGCTACGTTCTGATAATCAAGTAACTTTTGCTATGATTTCAGTAATTTTTAGGAGAATGCCAGAATTTTGTGAATACCATAAAAACATTTATTCTCTCTTAATAAGATAGGATTTTAAATTCATCTTAGAATCAGGCTGATATAGGTACAATCCTATACTGGAATAATTCTGTAAATGTTGAGAAATTATGAATCAAATGGTGGCAGTTTTGGCATTCTTTGCAAAAATTGTTTTAATTGCTCTTTTATTTAATTATACTCTTCAGTAATAGATGACAGAAATACCTTTTATTTCAAATTAAATTGTTTGACCTGAAATATTTGTTTTCATGATTTTATTTCATAGCAAATACTCACATTTTGGGATTTTTTTCCCATTCAAATTAAAATACATTTCAAAACTGTAAAACTCATTGGATGCCCCCAATATTTTTTTCAAAAACTGCATGTAGAATTTTTTTTTATTACTCCTTGCTGAGTAAGAACACCTATGACCTATTTTTCTAAAATTTTGTCATGTTCTAATGAGAAGCTTGACTAATTTGTATAGTTATTAAGAGATGAAAAAATGTTGCTTGACATGGAGAAGTAACTCATTTTGTCACTGAAGGGCAGGCTAATACTTGTATGCTTTGCTTATCTTACATAAACCTATAGTTTGCAGTACAGGTCCCAAATTGCTACTAGCAAGACCTCTACCTAAAAGCTCTTAGGTAGGTTTGCTTTTTAGCATGAAAACTACTAGCGTGTCTGTGATGCTCTCAAAAGTGGTAAAAAGATGAACAGGCCTGGAATGTCTACTGGCTCAAAGGAGATGATGATAAGATTTTTAATAAGGAGGGAAAACCTACTGGTGTTATTGGAATGCTGGTAGCTAAATTTTCATGGAAAATGGTTTAAATGCTATGTTTCATTTATTTCAGTACTCTTCTTGATATGTTTTTTGCATATAGACTGTACCATGACTGTATTTTCTGTGGACATTATCTCTTCTTTTTCTGTATTGTTCACTTGGCAGACCAGTACTTCAGTATTTAATTTGTTTTCTTTTCTTTTACATTCTTAAAGTGAAATGGTGAATTAGAACCAACACAGCCAGAATATCCATGACTGTCTAGTTTCTATCTATTCAGATTAGGTAAAATAAAATATTTGTTTTCAAAGAAGTTGTGTAACAGAGGGTGAACAGACTACTGTGAAACCAATCCATCTGTCATACAGTGCTACATTACCGTATTACATCAGCAGCCCATTTTTTTAAAATGCCAAATTTAATTGATACTGAAAGCTTACCATACTGTAATACAATTATTAAGAATAACTTTTTTACAAGAGCATAATTTAGAAATTACTGGTAAAAATCTGTTTTGATGGTAGCAGTTGTATTTCTGGATTTAATGGATTTTAACGGCTTAGAGCAATTTAAAGGATCAAGAGAGCTAGAAATTTAGGTTTTATACAGTATCTCAGTTCCCTAGATGCTGAATTAACAGAAAACCAGCTTGCCTCCTTCAATCTTCCCCTGCCACAGGGCAGAAAGCAATGCAGAACTGGCCAAACTACTTAGGCTTTATCTTTTGCGTATGTTGGTGAGGCACTGGAACAGGTTGCCCAGAGAGGTGGTAGATGCCCCATCCCTGGAAACATTCAAGGTCAGGTTGGACAGGGCTCTGAGCAACCTGGTCTAGTGGAGGGTGTCCCTGCTCATTGCAGATGGGTTGGACTAGATGACCTTTAAAGATCCCTTCCAATTAAAACTATTCTATGATTCTATGATACAAGTGTTCCTCACAGTTTCATTGTGAATGGAGAAGTAATCCTGTGCTTTGGTCAGGTTTTTTATTAGTTATTGTCCAGAGCAGGTTCAAGAACCTTGAAATATATGCAGGCTCATTTTCTGAATTCATAATCCATTTTCATAACACTGTTTACCCTGAAATGTTATTTCTGTCAATGTAATTTTAAACATTTCTTGTAATTAATTCTTCCCTCTTCAGCATTTGAAGGATAATGATATCACTTTTTTTTTTTTTTAAAGGACGACTCCTTACTTGACAATAGCTGCTTCTAAAATGATCCACTGCTGTGATGTGGCTTTGTAATGTTTGGTATCATCTGACAAGCAAGGAAAAGAGATTCTAACCAGATAAATTTAGATTTAAAACCATTAGTAACAGATGACGTAAGAAAGCTGTACCAATTTAGAAAACATCTGGTTTTGTGGACTTTAGAATTAAATGACAATATTTTGGAGTAAATGTAAGTATTCTCCTGAGGAACGTCACTTTTATTAGGTAGATGAATATATCATGACTCTGCTCTATCTTATAGCTAATATTTTCATGACTGTGTTCTGTGAAGGCAAAATGCACCATTAGCTACCTTTCACTTTTTGTATCTGAGTTAATTATGTATAAGCTAACTTAGTCCTTGTTTTTAACCTCCTACAAAAAAGTGTGCTTGTGTTTTCTTCTTTAAAATCTCAGCCTGTATTCTGACCAGAGTACCAGAATCTGTTCTGGGTTTTTTTCTGTTGAATTTTGAAATTTTGCTTTTGTTCCTCTCTGGAAAAAAAAATCCAACCCTTTTGAACATTTTTGTAATATTGTTTCAAAAAGTGCCTGTGACATCTCAGACGTCAGGTTTTGTGTTGAGCTTGTCTGTTTCTGAAATATACAGGAGACCCCATTTTTAATGTCAGAACCATCATATCACGAACAACCAGTACAACTCAGAAAACACTTGGCTTTGAAAAAAACATATTTTAAAAATATGTATTTTGCCTAAGCAACAGTGTTTCTGTCTCTGGTATCACAGTTTAGAAGGTCAAGTCATGGTCTGACAAATTAATAAATATTATTTATGGGTTTAGTTGCTTTAAAAAATATCTAACTTATTCTGATTGAAGTATTCTTACAGAAATCCCTCTATTAATATAAATACTCTTTCACCAAGACCTCCTTCATCAAGCTTGTTTCCTTCTCAAGTACCCATGGTGATGCGTCCTTTTCCTCTGTCATTCTAACCAGTATTTTGCACCTGTGATATAAATAATGATTTTACTGAAAGCAGAGATACCATTTCTAAAATTATCATTGATTTCAGTGGTTTTGCAATTTCACCATCTGGATGTGTTTTTCACCTCCTTTGGATAAGCTTTCTCTCTCTGGTTTGGTTGTGCAACATTGGTGTTCAAGGTTTGAGAAAGTTGTATTTCTAATTAATTCTAGTTACAATTTCTAAATTACAAGAAAACCAGATAAATAAACTGAAATGTTTTTCTTTATCTATCTGGAATTTAAACATGAAACCCATTCATTTAAAGTGGTAACTTTTACATGAGTGCATAGATTTTTATATTTTCTGTGTTTGATTGTGATATTTCCTAAATATAGAAAATGCTTCTTGGCTTGGAAAGGCCAGAGTAAAAGTAAATTACAAAGTATTAATAGTATGAAACAATTTTAAATAATAGTTGAACTATTTTTCAAATACTTAATTTTAAAAATACAACCTTTGTCCTTACTTGATAAGGTTTTTTGTTGTTTGAAATTGCATTTTCATGAAGGCTAGGGAGCTAGAATTGCCATGTACCCAATTTTTTGTATAGTTACTATAGCATGTTCTGCAACCTTTTCTTGATTCCAAAGCTAAATTGGCATGATATATTCCCCCAAAGTTATATGTTTTTTTTCTGTAATACCAGTTGAGTAGCTTTTAGAAACTACTTCAGTCTGCTGTTCACTGTCCAGCCATATAGCATTCATATACATAGAGTGAACTGGATGTATGTCCTATATATTTAGATGTAGGACTCTTGGGTGAGACAAAAATTAATCTAATTGAAAAAAATTGAAGTAATAGCCCATGCTGTGCTATGGGTTTGTGACATAGTGCTGACATGCTGAATTCTTCAAAAAATATAATGTCAGAAGCAAACTTGTGAATAATTTTTGTGAATTAGCGTAAAGAAGCATGGTTTGTTTGGTTTTTTTGTGAAATGCAGTATTAATTAAATATTTTCAGTTCAACTTATCCAAAGAAAGCACAGTAAGAAATAAATCAGATGGAACTGTAGAGTGATGGTGGAAATGGAAGGTTACTGAGAGATCTCCAGTTTACTCAGTGTATGAGGCAGAGAAAAAAGTCATATTGTGTGACATGTTGATACATCAAATCACTAGCTCAACATTAGCAGTCCCTGGGAGAAAAGAGAATAACTTATTGGCATAAATCACTATCTACAGAATGTATTACATGATATCTTCAAGATTTTCCGTTCAATATTGTCCAGTTTTATGTGATGGGGATTAACCTTTATCCATCCTTTATCTAGGGATCACTGACAGTTGTAGCTTCCAAACAGGCCACATGATTACAGGTTAATCACAGTGGTTCAAAGTATGCTTTTAAGTTATCCTTCTTCCAAAAAGTGTTAAAAAGAGGTCATCAGGTCTGTTTCAGCAGACCATTTATTTTATTTTTTTCAGCATTTTTAATTCTGAAATTGTATTTCTTCCTCAGATACTCTCTTCCAAATTAAACATTGTAAAGTAACTCTGTAGAAAATTCTTTGCTATGCAGTAGTTATCAATATCTGAACTGCCAATAACTTAAATGATTTTGCGTATGCTATGCGATTTCAGTAAACTTTACATGAAGATTGTGCTTTTTTCCCCTTTGAGAGAACATATCTAAGAAGGGATTTTCATCAGGTTTATTCTTAGATAGCACTACTGTAAGGTGGATGCTGCTTCGTTTATAGTAGCCTAGCTGTGTCTCTGTAAGTGCACGTTCATTCATTGTCCCTAGGACTCTGCTTCTATGGGTATTGATATACTGCTCAAAATGAGCAAGGCATGGGAATGAAAAGCGAAAGAACTACCTGTATGATTTGTAATAAACTACCAACACTTTTTAAATGAAATGCTGGTTTTGTTAATTAAGCATTTTTAGATGCATAAGTAACACAAGAACATGCTTAAAATTATTATTCCAAAAGCACAGATCTAAATCGGCAAAGTGTGCAGAGTCTGTCATATTGATGCAAGTTCAGTGGTGAACATGCAGTGTTGATAGCAGGGACAAGCCCAGTGGGACTGTTCATCTAGTTAGAAAAAACTCAGGTCTCAATAATAATTGCACAGAACTGGCATCGATTTTCAAAAAATTCAAAATAACCTCAATTATTCTTAACAAATGACAAAAGCTTGCCTTGCACTGATTTAATGTAAGCACAGGCTGCTAGTATATACAGTACCACCTTTGTTTTACAACCAGTTTGGAGCATTACCTATTTGCTTTATCTGACACAGTATAGATAAACAGGCAAATAAATTTGAATCTTAATTAGAAATTCACAAATTTATAATTACAAATGCAGACGTAAGAGTGATGACAGATAATGCTTCAATACAGAGTTTTGTGCTACATGCAAAGCCAGAACAACTTTGGCTCTCCGTAAGTATTCTGTTTGAGGACAGAGTATGAACTCTTTCCTCACACGAGTGACTTCAAGGGTGTCAGCGTCATAGGTATATGTTGTAAATTAGACTTTTCAAACTATCTCCATGGCATCCATTTAATATGATTGGAAACTTTTCTGTTGATTTGTCATTGGATTTTATGGTGTCAAATAATTACTTCAGCAAACAGAGGTTCTGAAAAGGATGAGACCGGTGGTTTTTGTATTCTTTTCACTGAGTAAGTTATTCTCTAATTTAATGTTTATCAGAGAATACTTAGGGTAGTTCCCTGCATTGGTAGACCAGAGAAGCAATATTAGACTTAGAGGAACTCCTGACTGCTTGTTTTTCAGCAAGCTCAGATAGTTCATGCATGACTGTTATTAACAGTTTGATTAATCTTGCATGTTTTAAGCCATCTTTCAGCGTTGTACTTTAGTCAAAAATTTCCAGTACTTTTCCAGACCTGTGAATCTTTTATACTTTATTTTCATCCAAAGTAGGAATGAACAGTTGAAATAACCCAATTCTACATGCAATGGAAAGTGCTAAAATCTTTGATACAGAGGTGTCAAACCATCTCATTTCTACATGATTTAGAAAAAGAGTTGTCAGTACTCCTGACCTGAGATGATTTGCTTTAATTTGGTGAGCAACACTGAAATATCTTATCTGGCAATCAGTTTGCCCATATCTGTGCTTGTCAGTGCAGCCTCCTGGGATTTGTATTTCCTGTATTTGGTGCTCTTTTCTTCTCTGTGATGCAGCTTGACTAACTGAACAAAGCCCCCTGATTCACTGAGGTGGGCAGCTCTCAGGTGGCACTGTAATGGTTCAATTAAAGAAGGATATTGCAGTGATTGTTGGCATGTGTAGTCCAGCCAAAGAGCCGTTCACATAGCAAGACAGAGAGTCTGAGGCTCCTAAAGTGTAACTCTGATGGGGTAGTTGAGCCATTCATGTAAATATAAAGATTTTTTTGCCTCAGTGAACCACAGCAAAACACTTTCTTACAAATTTTCTACATCCTGCAATTGAGGGCTTTTTAGCTGATGGAGATCTCAACAGAAAATTTGTAGTATAATTGGCAGTGTGTGAGACAGAGCATATGTAGTACAGTGGAGTTTCAAGAGAGGAGTACTGATGAAAGTAAGAGCAATTACAGGTAATTCAATATCAGTATAATACAACAAGATGAGAATCTATCTATCTATTCTGTATAGTTAGCGTATGTTGGAAAACAGAAAAAAATGGCCGTTGCCTTGTAAGGAACCTTGCAGCTTTCTCCTACCCTGCTGGTTTTGTTCAGCCCATGTAGCTTCGTGTACATCTGTGCGCAGGGTGGGGGAGGCTGGCTAGGAAAAGTCTCCTGCAACCTGCTGGGCAGCTGCGCTAATGACCCTGGACTCTGTAACGTGTTTAAGTAGGGAGGGGAAAAAATGTCTAGGGAAACTTGTTGTGTAGTGTAAGAAATTATTACATATTGTAACTTGTTGTACTTTGTTAACAACTTTGGATGAGGTTTGTAGTTCGTTCCACTGGGTTATTCCACCCCTGCATTTGGGTAAAATGAAGAAGAAAGATTTCAGCAAAATTAACAAAGCTGTAGTGTGAGCGGACCCCAGTACAGTCAACATAAGAGCAATACCCTGTTCTGATGTACAATAACTGAGTACAAAATTATGCTTAGTTTCATTCCAGTGTTCCTGGGTATAATTTTAATTCCCTGGCACTGAAATATGTTTAAGTAACAGAAATCAAATTGGGATATCTGTAAATGTGTAAGTAGGTCAAGGCTTCAAGCTTTTACCACATATCACTTGAAGCTTAGTTAATTCCAGACCACTGCTTTCTTTTCCTAGTCTTGGAATTCTTGTATCTAGTGACCATCTTTATGTGGAATTGATTTAGGCCTGTTTTTAAGTGAAGAAAAATCTCTTGCCCTGCACTGATAAACTTTTTGATCTTTTGACTTTTGTTGTCTTTGAATTAATTAAAGAAGCTTCTTAAGAAACAGTGATACTGAATTCTGGTGCAAGGGGACAATTATTGCAAGATGTGTGGATGATTAGCAATGACACTGATATTTAGATTTAGAAATTTAACTGTCAAGGTCTTCCAAAACCACAAGGCACTGAAATTTAAGGAATCATAAAAATTGTTCTCCTAGGAGTTGTATTTATTTCACCTAGCTGTAAATAGATATGGATACTAGTTCTGGTTTGTTGTCAAGACTTCCACTGTGAATAACGGAGAAAGACAGATACCTTTGGGTAGTGACTGATGATTAAAGATAGAAGAGGTGAATTGTACCTCATATGGCAGAAACCTCTTATGATTGCATCAAAGAAGAGAAGCCTAATAAGCTTAATCCTTCAATGGACTTTTAGCAATACACACGACTGAGAACCATCACCTCACTTCATATTTAATAACTTTTAATCTCTCTTCCCCGTGGTCAGATACTACTGGCTCTGTGGGCTTGTTAGCTCTCTGAGGGTTCTGCCTCTGGGGTAAGTCATGTGTGTCTCCATGCCTAGCTCCCAGTGCATTTGGAGCAGTCAGTGGTCATTATTAGGCAATGGCTCCTGTATCCTGTAGCCTTTCTATTACAGGATATTGCTATCTTCTTTCTTTTTGCTTCATACAAGATGCATTGTCACTGTTTTCATAGAGTTAGTCTTTGAAATAGATTTGACAGCGTCCTTACATGTCAAGATGAAGACTGCAAATTATCTTCACAAGGAGACGTGTGATGTTTTAAATATTAATATTGTGAGTTTGGTCTGAGTTGCCTATGCATCAGAAGGTTAGTGAGTTTTTGTCAGGGTTAGAATTGCCTCACTGGTAAACAAATGGCACATTTTTTTGAAGAATACATTTATTTAGAATCCTTGTGGTACCTTGAATTTCCTTCTAGCTACATTTTCCCTGTTGTGTATAATGATGACTGAAAAGCTAAAAGATGTGCTTATATGACTTCTTTTTCTCAAGCACATTGATCTTCATTTGCAGAGTGATCAGGAGGCAGTTGTTTGTGGATTTGTTTTCACTGAGGTGGTTTAGGCTAAAAAAGATCCCATTGCATGATCGGAGCCACTCAAGTTTAGCCAGGCAAGCACATAAGAACAGAACTGTGAAAACCTAATTCTGAGGTGAAGTGAAGGAGCTTAAATTTCAAGACTGAGCATTGGGTCAGGTGACTCAGAAGCAAACAATGATACATCAGGAAGGAAAATTATTATATCAGGCAGCAGCTTGTGTTTCCCAGATTAGACTTCTTGAGCAAAATTAGAAGAAGATTTTCTTTCATCATTCTAATTAAACTATTCTGGCCTTTTCATTGTCTTAGGTCATTGTTGATGAATGACAAAGAAGTGCCTTGAGTGCTGCTTCCCAAATATAATTAAATGAGATGTTTTTCAATGGAAGAGATTATACATTTGCTGAATTTAAAGCAGCTAAAATAGAAATAGGGAGTATGCGTATTGAAAGTTAAGCTGTGCACCTGTGTATGTTGGATTAGATGGCTTTGAATCTTTAATTGAAGCTTTTTTTTTTTTTTTTTTTAATTTGTCCTTCATTTTTCTGAGTTCTCATGTTTAAGATTTAGGATGACCACAAAACACAAGTGACCTTTTAGATTTCTGCACAAAAAGGGACAAGACAATTAAGAATTCTGTAGTCTAACAGATAACATACAGAATCCCAGGTCAACTGTAACTAATTAGGAGTCTGCTGTTGTGTTGTATCTTGTTTCAGAACATTCCAACTCATTTATGTAGTAATCTTTATACACTGAATTAACCAGGCAGTTCACAATGATGCTGTCTGGAGTGTGAGCTGCCTTTTGACAGAGGGTGTTTGCTCCTAACACAGAACAATAATCTGAGCTAGACGTGCAGGGGAAGGTGTAATTTTGCAGTGCAGGCATCCTAGAGCTCACTTTGCTAATCGAAACCAAAGAACTCCCCCAGAGCTACAGTCCCTATCAGAGTTAGGTTTTATACAGTTCAGATTAAATCTTGTCCATGAAGCAAGTTTAGGAAAGCATATGTGAATGTCAGTGAACAATTTATTCCATATATCCTCAAAAGACTGATTACTGACAGCTCTAGGAATGCTAGGCATTAAACCTTTGCACTCTTGCGCGTTCCTGACAAAGAGGTAACTGCATATCACTACCTATAATATTATGTTCCAAGATTGTGTCCTACATTTGTAGTAATCCTTATTATAAGGTGAATATACCTTTGTCATGTTGCCTTATGTATGAATTGTCTTCTAAACTTTGTACCAGTGTATCATACATTGTTATTCACTCTGGAGTTCTAGCAATATTCTTATAAGCTTACGCTGCATGTATGGAATTTATCATCAAATTTGCTTCAGTTCATTTCCATAGAAGACCATGCATCTATGGTTATAATGTACTTTATTGTTTAAAGCAAAGATATTCACTTGAATTTGAGTGTGTTATTTATTTAAGGCCTCAATACCGACCGAATTTAGAAAGAGTTGAAATAAGCCTTCACTTATTTTATGGATAATAAATGTAGGGACAGATTCCATTTCATAGACAACAGTTTGCTTGCTTGACAGATTCTTCAGAACATTATTAATAGCCTTTTCTATTTAAATAATTAAATTCCATGTCAGATGAAAGTCATTACAATGAAAATGGTACTTTTCTTCTGTTACATTTGTACATTCCTTAATTGTGAGCAATAGACTCGGTCTTCCACATCTTGCTAACAGTATCTACTTCTTGTGTGTACTTACTGGTTTGGACTATGCCACTAGATTTGTGTTCCTTGAGTTCATGTATGATCCATAAGTACATGGAGCATGTGAATCTCCAGGCACTCTCTGTATAAACAGGTTTTTCATGAGCAAAGTAATCAATTTTGTTTTCATATTTGATATGGATTTTTGTTGTCCCTGTGTACACCACTGGTGACCCCAGCTCCCTTTCCTTCTCCTGACTCTATACAACTGCCCCATTGGGCCAATTAATGCACAGAGGCAGCTAACACTGATTTGCTGTTTGCTGATTTGGATCATCTGACTTCTGTGGAAAAAAGAGGTATAACAGAATTTTGCTGGTTAGTCTCTTTTCTCAACACAACCCTGTCACAAACTTTTAATGACTTCTCTGGGAACTTCTTGGGGAGACAGAGGCGAGATAGAGAATTTTTTTTAAGATTTGACTAATAAAATAACATACAATGCTCTGTCACACAGAGTTTTTGGTATGGAGTATGTTGGTGATTTAAGGAAAAAGGAAGGATAGCTGTAATTAATTTTATCACAGTATTGTTGGATATTTTGAGGGGTTAGATATCCCAAGAAAGAAAGATAGAAGTTATGTAATGTGTAAACTTCAATTACAAAACGTGTAAGAATAAACACTGGCATTGTCAGCGAATGACTCTATCTAAATATTTTTTGTGTTTTCCAGTAAAAGGGCTTGCTGTTCATAGTTCACATGAAAGTGAACCTTTGGGTTGGGCATAATTTATAAAATGTATGGGCTAAATTAGCCTAAAAAATTGAGTTGGAAAAAAATGAGCTAATGTAAAAATATTAAAAAAAAATACAGCTAAGTGATTTTAAACATTTTTATACCCACTCCATTACCTACAAAACCTCTTATGTTTCTGGCTCTGCTGTCTCCAGGGATGCAAAATTACATCATGTTGTATTTTTTTCCTCCTCTCAAAAGAAAAGAAGGAATTTTTGCTTTGAACTTAAAAGCTCTATTTTTGGTTTGAAGAGCCTTTTTGAGAACTGTGTCAGTCCCCTAGAAGCCTGTGTGAGTCTATTATGTTTTTATATGTGGTACAATACCAGTAATACAATCAAAACATGAAGTTCTATATCCAGCAATGGTTTTTAACTGCTTCTTTTAACAACTTTTAACTACTTTAAATGTCTTTGTTCTGTGTTGGTATTTCTTTCTCAAGAGACTTTGAGCATATAGAATGTTTTACTATTGTCCACAAATAAATTACCTGCAGTTTTTTAGACCATTCATTAAAGTTATAGAATATAAATTATAAGTAAAATGAAATAGCAAGAGTGGTGGACCTGTCATTCTGAGACATTGATCTAGGATTTCTTGGAGAATTTTAGGAAATAATTCTGGATTTCTTTATTCTTTCTTTCTTTTATTTTTTTTTCTGTGTGTTCAGATGGAAGACGTCATAGCCCGCATGCAAGATGAGAAAAATGGGATTCCTATTCGTACAGTCAAAAGTTTTCTTTCCAAGATCCCCAGTGTCTTTTCTGGTAAGAGTCAAAGTGAATTTCATACTATTTAAAGTTTCCAGTCTACCTTATGTAAGGGAATACTCAAATGGGAAACGATTTTAACCAAGTGCTATGGGGAATTCACTGTCATCTGGTCTGGAGGAGACATTCACTATCCTTTGAATACTTTAATTACAGAAATTTTTCTCTCACATTGGAGTAGACTTAGAGATGTTTTTGTTCTGTAATTTAAGTGAAGGGAATACTTAATTTACTACAAATAGTCAAATATCTGAAGATGGCAATATTTTTATTGCAGAATTTCTGCGTTTCAGATCTGGTTTTTAGCCTGTTTTCATAGCAAGTATGAGTTCAGTGTATAGGCCAGTACATGAAGATAAGAACTGCCATGGCAGCAGCACAAAAAGAAAATTATCGCTGCACTCTGCAACTGATACTGAATTGTGGCTGTAGACATTTATTACATTTATTAACTTGCATCCTATGGATTTCAGATTAGACAGACTATGGTTATTCGTATAGCAGGAGACATTATTTACCAAAATGAGGGTTTTTTACTGGAATAGATATCATACTTTTTAAGGCTGTGTTAGAATATATATATACAGTAAGTAGTACATAGCAGTCACTGATACAACAACTTTTGTATTGAGATGTGAACTTTATCAACTGCAGGGGAAAAAAGCATAGGAGCATTCATTTTTTTCCCTTTGCAGATTTTCTCCCTCAAATACAAGGGCAGTAATTTTTGCTACACATGACTAAAAAACCCACTAGAACAGCACAACTGTCATTTTAGTTCATTTAACCTACTTTCCTGTCGGTTCTCTGTCCTGGATGAAATCTGAACTCTTCAAACCTTCGTGTTGAGAGTAGCAGGTTTCCTTTAATGTGCTAGGAGTTTGTGTATATGTAGTGAACGAATCTCAGCTTGAACTCAAAACTACTGATTGCTAGGAAACATGGGAGTATTTTTGTCTAAGAATGGTGTGGATAATCATGAAAATGCATATAATAAGAGCTTATAGTACTGTTATTACCCACAAAAGCATCCATATGAAAATGATCAAATCAAGAGCAGATATCTCCAGTTAAAAATTACACATATGTCTATATGCTCATATATATATATATCTCTGTGTGTCTATGCATAAACACATGTATTATACCCAGCTATCTGTCCAGGATTATGTCGCATAAATACTGGAACTTTGCAATTGCTTGTTTGTGGGGAGAAGCAAAATGGGTAGATCTACCACAGTTAAGTCATATTCCTGCAAGCACTTAGAAAAGACCTATAAGAGTTCTTTAAACAACTTGTAAAAATTAAGGATGTCCATAAATTGTCTGTCTGAACAAAGTGTTATGGGCTAGCATTTTAATTATGTTGTATAAAACCCAAAGAGGTATTTTTATTTTTGTTTACTTTTATTTCATCGTATTGCTTCTAAAAACAGCAAGTGAAAAACTAGTTGAAAGAGCAGTCACTTTTTAATGCAGTTACCGACTGCATCTATTCAAGGATGACTACATTAGCAAAATCAGCCTGGGGAATGTTATCTGAATTTAACCTTTTAATAGAATGTTGTGATTCTAATAAATAGGATGATGCGATTATATTATCTCATTTACTGAGTCTTCCTTAAATGTTTTTACAAGTTAAATATCTGCACAGAGGAACATTTCAAATATGGATAATTCTCTATAGGATATACACATTGTTGTGCTTCAGAAAAACACAAAAATAATGCTAAGTTAAAGATTATTTTACTTCGTGAAATTTTGAAAAAATGATTAATTATATTGCTTTATATTTCATATATTCATAGAGAGCAAATAAGTTGCTAAATGTTGATATTTGTACATTCGGTTTTGTGAGCAAGCTACTTGAATTCAAACACACCATTTCTGTTCAATTTCTTTCTTGAAATCTTTCAAAAGCAAATCCTTTAGTTGTCTTTACCTGATTAAAATATGCATAAAATTGGTTTGCAAGCTGTTTGATAAAAAACAATACAAACCCATAGATGTGTGCTTATTACTCTTCATATTTGTATGCACATTTAGGAATGTATCAGATTGACTTTATGCAACAAATTCGTCTATGGTGTAAATTCACTAGAGATGGTGAATTGCAGACTAATTTGGATGATAGCTTTCCAGTCACCTACAAGCAGGAGGTGAAGTGATTTGTGACAAAAATCCAATCCTTGACTGAGCTCCAGTGTATCATATATGCCAAGATCGAAATCTCTGAAAACAAGGGGGTGAAAACAAAGCTTTTAACACCTATCCTGGTTCTATACTTCATTTCTTAGTGCTGAGAGATTTTTCCTAGCTGTTCAGCATTAATGATATTAATGATATTCACTTGAGTTCTTTTGATAAAGAACTCTATAACATTATACCTCTTTTTATGCAAATAACTATGATGAACAACTTAGTATATTGCAAAGTCTTTAATATAAATGATGGGGCTTATTTCACCTAGAAATAAACAATTATTAGAGAGGGAAAATGTTTCCTTGTCTAACTCCAAATGTGATTCAGCATAAAAGAATCAGTGGAAATACAACATTGGGAGCTGACTACTCTGACTTTTACTTGTGTTGCCTGCAGACCTGCAACCTGTTGTGCTCATAAGTGAATATCTGTGATGTATTTTAGTATGTCATGACAAGCAAGAATAAGTATCAAACACCCCAGAATTATTCTGTACCGTAGCTTGTTGAGTCTGATGAGCTAATAGTTTCATTGGACTCAAAGCTTTTTTTACACCAAGAGCTGCATCATTCAGTGTTGCAGAACAGATATTTACAATCTTCATGCCTGTTTTTTTGTTTTTTTTTGTTTTGTTTTGTTTTTTAATTTGAGTGAAATAATTACTACATATGGCTTTTTCAACGTAATTCTATAGTGACTCATCGTGACACTAGCTCACTGCCTTCTGGGGCCGTTGTAGCAGTATACTATATGCCTATTATGATTTCAGCAAAAAGTATTTTTGGTAAAAGACCCTAGCCTTTACAGAGTCTCGCTGAATTATCCAGCTAGTGCTTGTGAGGGTAAGTACAGTTAGGTCTTTGAACAGAGAGAACATACAATGTGCTGTAGCAGATGGTCTTTGTAGTGATGGTTCACCTCAAGCTGAGTCACCCACAATCTCACTTGCAAGTAGGCTCAGACTGGATGCATCAAAAAGATGAATTTGCATGGATAGCTTTGCAGAAAACAGACTAATATACCTATGTATCTACTACACTAATGGCTGAAATCAGATTTGCTAGATCATATTTTAGATCCTACACCGGTCACTGTTAGTGGAAATTCTGCTGTAAATTGTAGTATTGCTTTAGTCTTGGCTGCTTAAGCATGTAAGTAACACTATGGTGTAACCATCATTGCTTGAGTAATATCCTCCTGTCTTTGAGAATGGAATAATGTATTTTTATTATGAACAATACAGTCTGCTTATGCCCATTCATATTATAATCTTGAGTGTGAAAACCACACCAGAGATTGTGTTTTAAAAATTGCATTGTTCTAAAAGTGTATCCTCTAGCAGAGTCTGAACTCTCTCTGAACTGATTATACACCAGGTGAACTGGAAGTTTTTTGAAGGAGAGATTGAGTCAGTTTTCTCAGTAGCTTTAAGCGTAGTTACATGTCTGGCCATCTAAAGCTGGGCTTGAAGATGACACTGAAGTAGTTTCCTGTGTGGTTCTTGGGAAATATGACTGTTTAATGGCAAAATTGTAGTTATCCCTGTCTATGGATCTAAGTCACCTTCTGGATTAATGCTGATGACCGCAGCCATGGGCACTCAGTTTTCAGATGCACATGTTTAAAACAGTTGTTGATGGCTGACTAGGCTGCAGTAATGCAGGACCCCCTGTACGCCTGCAGTGTAGTCATAATAATGTTATTCATCAGATATATATCGTGGCTTTGACTGGAAACTTTAAAGGCTCCAAGGAAAAAAATAGGCAGGAGAGTTTGCTCTTTCTATGCGATTATGCATTTCAATGAACAAGAGAAGGGCTTGCTGTTGTTGTCTCCATGGTTTTAAAATGTTTTGGAGGAGTGATGAAGATAGTTTATATAGACACCTTGCCAGTCAAACAATAATAATTGCATGAAGGTTGTCATGTGCATTCTTTACTAACACTGATTAGAGCATTAGCAATAAAAAGAAGGCATGGAACATGGTTCACCATTGGGCCTGGAAATGGATAAAAAAATCTTTCTTGAAGTGATGAATGTAGGGAGTCTGACATATGAATCATAGGGATTAGATGGAGCTCTAAAATATCATTTTTATTTTTACTAAGGAGAGACAGCAAGTAAATGCCAAAGTTTTGCTGTTCACTTTCAAGCAAAAAGAAGCATTCAGAGTTTACAGATCAAGGACTGCAATAGTCAAGGGTTTCTTTTGGGGGTCTTTGTGGGGTGGTCAGTATCAGTACTGAAAGCTTCATAAGCTAATCATAATGTGGATATTTCGTTAAATCAGAGGTAGTGATATAGCGGTGTCTTATGGTCATTATGGAATATCAGTGTGATGCTTTATAGAACTTTAAAGTATATAATACTTGGATATGCTTGGTGATTAATAAATCTGGGGAGAATGTGCCAACTGAGTGGTGCGTAAGTGTGAATCAGGGACACCGTTTAGCGTTTTTATTGAAGGAGCGAGGAGAACTATGAGAAATCTAAGTTCAATTAAAGAATACATGCAGAGAAAGAATAAAAAGTATTCAAGGAAAGCATGTTCATACTAGTTGTTACTGGCTGTTTCTGATGCATGGCTCAATAATTTTGGAAAGTAGTCACAGCTTGAACTAACAAAAATGCAGGAGATAAGTAGAAATGTGGCTTTTTAACATCTCCTTCTGAGTTAAAGAGAAAGCGAAAAGATTCATTTACCTTTCCCAGGAAAATGTAATCCATGTGAAGTCTTTAGTTTTTTCTCATTCCTAGATGTGAAACTGGTATTGTGCTTTTTCCATATAGACATTGCATTTTACTATTTTTCAGAAAGATTATTGCCATCATACGCCATTTTTATTCATCTTTTTTTCCTGATCTCAGAAAATGCTTATTTCTCTTCTACCTGGGAAATTGTTAAGATAATGAGATGTTGCACTTTGATTAGCAAATGTATTAATGTAACCATTAATTACCAGTCTTTATTTAAGTACTTGTACTATGCTTGGTAAAAATAGAGAATTTATGTGTTTAAACATAAAAAAATCCTGTTGAAAAGCAGACCAGCAGCCCTAGTAGTCTGGTCAGATGTAGTGAGAGACCCCAGAGGAAAGCAGTGTGATAGTAACTCATCTCACCCACATATCACAGGTGGATGAGCCCAAGGAATGAATCACAGGAGCTACCTGCAACAACAGTATTGCTTGGTATATGGAGGCAGGCAGCAAAAAATATAGAGTGGTACAGTGGGAACTGGATGACTCAGGGGACTAATAACAAAAGAGTGTTTCATCTGTCATTAGTTTTGATCTTGCCCAGCTGAGTAATGAGTTGTTAGCATCTGATGACTGTTCAGTGTTGCATGTGGAATGAGTTGATAGGTTTATCCACTTTAGTACTGGAGATTATCTACCTGAAATACAAGATAAAAGAGAAAGCTCTACTACTTGGATTGACAGAAAAAAACCACAAAAGCATAACACCTCAATCATCTGGTACCTTTGAAGCAAAGTAATGTTGCATCATAGGTAAATGCAAGGATTTTTGAAATTCCATTATTTATACCTTTTGCAGAATAAATTAACCATGTGGGAGAAGCTAGGATTCCCATCTCCTAAGCCCTTAACTTTATGGACTTTTTTTTTTTTTTTTTTTTTCTTCAGTGTCTCCAGTGCTGGGTTGCTCAGAGGTTCCTACTTTCTAGTTCTCTCCATTCCTTCATTCCTCTTCTGCTGCATTCTCCTATAGGCATAATTTAATAGTAGAATTGTTGCTGGTTTCTTTATGCCAAATCAGCCTCTTTTTATTTGTAAACAGAGCCTTCATTGTTAAAACTGCAAGCTCGCTGCCTTGATGAGGTTCCAGTCTTAGTAAAAAGCTTTGATGAAAAGATCTCTGTCAGTACATGAAGGACAGAAGCTGGCTCATTCCCTCTCCTCTGCTGGTTCAGAAGGGCGGATATAAGCAGGGACTTGCCATCTTTACAGTTGCACTTTTCAAATCAGAACTTTTGAGAACAAAAAGTTAATAATGCTCTGTCCCCAAATGACTAGTAGGTTTGAAGTTAAAACACCAATCTCTCTTGTGTGTCATTTCCATTCATCACTCTGTCAGTGACTGATTTGCATTCGAATGTTCATGGTCTTTTGGGAGTGGATTTTTTTAAGGAGAAGGCTGGTTCTCTTATTTATTGATATCATGTTCATGATTTTTAGAGTTATGACTAGAAGAGAGTGAGATATAAGAAAGTAAAAGTAGTGAGATAATTACCTGAATAATGAGTGGTGCTTTTTATGCATTTCAGAAAGCCAAAGTGGATATCTGAGCACTGTCTGCATACCTTCACCTCTTGTTTCTGTTTCTTTGCCTGTCAGTCTTGGCTGCGTCACTGGGATTGTAGCTATGGCTGGAAAAGGGTGCTCTTAAGATGCTTAAAACTTGACAGAACTTTTATACTTTGTGGAAAATCAGTTTAGTGACAAGGTTGCAGTTGTAAAGTTCAGAATGGCCGAGTGATGAGCTGTGGTGTGCTGGGATCAAATAAGAGCTGAATGCTCTTATTCACTTGAAATGAAAACTGAGTGAAAGAAATGAAGAACTGTTTCCAACAACTTTAATGCTCCAAGATAATTATGCTCTCCATTTTCATTTTAAAGCATGTGTTAACATCAGACATTTATTAAATCACTGTCAGAATTAAAAGCTTTTCAAAATGTGAAAGTATTTTCATTCGTTATTTTAAACAGAACAACAAATTCTCACTTAAAAGTTATTGCTTCCTCCTAACTAAACAACATAAAAAAATTGTATTCACGTTTACCTTTCAATTCAGTGGTGGTTGCCATTGGGAGCATTAGTAAAAAGGAGAAAATACAGTGAAGAAAGTCTGAGGCAATTTTGGAAAATTGTACTAGGAAACAAATATACTCAAAACCCATTGAAAACTCTTTTAAAGTAATTTGTGTGCAAAACAGTCATCATAAATGTCAGTTCCCTTAAAATCAGTAGATATGAAAAGCTTATTTTCACAGACATTTGCAAAAGAAATAGGTCTAGAAGTCATGCATTGATGGGCAAAAAATCTGAATGATTGTTCTCTTGTTGTGAGATGGGAGATTGCTGGGAACATTCATCTTATTTGTTGTTCGTCCACATGAAGCGCACAGTTTGAATTAGATGATCCCGTTTCCCAAACACTGTGTAAGGCCTTACAGCTCAGCATGTTTCCAGAGAAATAGCTCTGGGGCTTGTTGATCATAGATACTAATTTGTTCCTAACTTCCTATTCTGTTGTTTTGTCATAAAAATACTTCCCTCCCTTTCCTACACCTTCTTCTTCCTAGCCTCCTCGCGTGTAAGGTTTTACTAGTGTTTTTAGTGGAACGGAGTTGCACCTTTGAAGTGTGAGTACTTTGAGGAGGAGTATGGGAAAACCTACTGCATTCACTATCGCTAAAAAATTTACCTAGTTGGTCACCCTTGACACCCAGTCTCTGGACACTGAACATGTAACGTTAATGGAAAATATGAGGTGAAAATGGAGCCCTGAATCAGCATCACATCAATCTGAAATTAGCAGGAATTTTGCAATCTATTGCAGCTTAACTTTCGGTAGTTTGCCATTTATTTTTTTTTCTGGCATAACACCAGTTAATAATTGTGTTTTGTTATGCTGTTTCTTTATCAACAACAGTGAGTAGTACTTACAGAAAACAGAGAAAATAATGCCCTCCAACACACACATAAACATACATAGCATACATATCAATGCCATATGTGTGCCCATGGATGCAATGCATAATATATCAACTTAAGAAAAAAAACAACTTTAAAGCTGGTATAACCAACAACTGTAGTAGTGATTAATAACATACACTCACTGAAATCCGCTATGTGCATAATCAAAGCCTTGTAGGAAGACAAGACTAGAATATGTCTAAGGAAAAGCAACTCTACAGAAATGTATTATGGGGTTCTATGAAAATGGTTTGCCTTCCTGACTCTCTCTTGGAAATCTCTTAGAAAGAAGTACTATTGATGTTGCATAACAATGATTAGAACTAGTGAAATAAAGATCAGTGAGAATTTTTCAGGTATCTGTATTTTAAGTAATTAATTAGGAAGCAGAGAAAAGTATACTACTTGACTCCACCAGTTCATGAGTTACCTCTGTGACAACAAAGCTGTTTAAATCACATTAAAATTTTTTCACAGACCAATTTGAGGTACAGAGAAGTGTTTTCTGAGAAGAAAGAGTTGCTACTGTGTTTGCTGTCACTAATTTCTGAAACAGGAGGGAAGTTTGCTGCTCATGTTAAGAATGAGGAGAGGAAGTATATAGCTGAAGACAAAGGAAGCCCAGCATGAAGTCCTTGTTGAGTGTTAGTAGTGGTCTTACCACAATGTGAAATCTGTTTCATGATGCTTGATAGTCTCTGGAAAGTATCCCAGAAATGAATATCCACTTAAAGACAAAAAGAAAAGAAACCCAATCTGGTTCCTCTAAGGTCAGAACCCTCGAAGCCAAAAAGTATCCATTGTCTTGCCAAAAATCAAAACTTTGCAATAGTACCTAGGATTTATAAGTGTGATTTTGTATGAGCATAATGTACTCCTAAAGCTGGGAATATATGTTAGTAGGTTTAGGTCTTGAATATATAGTCAATTAGAATGGAACAGAATAGTTACAGAGAATATCTGTGTACAAGGCTGTAGTTAGGCAGGTACTGGAACTGTTTTATAAATAGAGACAATAGATATTAATACAACTACATTCTGGAGTATGCGTTGAAAAATATACAACTTTTTAATGCATGTGGCATTGTATGCTGTTGTCTGATGATATGTTTTTGCTTGACTAGTGATTATTTATTATATATGTATAGGAAGCAACATAGACATGTGATAAGAATTGCTGGTACAGATACAAATAATATATTATTTAGAGGTGTCCTGCTATGTGTAATACAGTGTAAACATATACATTTGCTTTTCTTTTTAAGATGGTACAGATGCATTTGGGATAGTAGTGCCATATTCCTCTTCAATGACATCTAACATTAACTCATTTTGTGACTTTTCAAGCAATGTAATTTATTTCTGCTTCAGTTTTACCATTTTAGTACAAGAAATTGTATCTTATTGTCTTTAAATCTACCATTTAAAAATGATTGGAAATATTTAAATGAACTGCATAGAAAGAGAAAATATGCTGTATGTGCAGATTACAATCTGCCATTTTTACAGCCAGATAAATATAGTTGGCCAGCAGGTAAAATAATAAACCTAATTAAATAAAATAATAAAAGTCATTCCCTGGAGAATATGCCTCTTAAGCAAGAAATCAAGTTAGCAGGGTTTACAAGATGACTTGTGATTTAGCTCCTAATTCTGTTGGTTCCAGCTATGAGGCAAAAGACTTTGTCATTGCAGTTGCATCAGAAGACTGCAGATTTGTCTTTGCAAAAGGACAGCAAGGAATAAATTCTAATAATTGTAATTGTTTGTATTTCTGTTGCTGCTGAAGTTATCCACAGACTAGTTTTGCATGGTGCTATTATCAAACAGTAGACGTACACTTTATAATAACAAATGTCACCGTAACATCAGGATTTTCCATATTAGTGGGATGTCATTTGATGACCCCCACCTCACTACAAGTAAGCTGCATTCAGTCTCACTTTGCTTTACTAGGAGTTAGTGTGCATTGGGGTTGTCTGAAACTTTTTTCCAGAGCAGTTGCCTGGTATGGGTCTATTTGAGTGTTTGTTTCAGCTTGGACACGTTTATTGAAGTGATCGATCATGACACAGACTGAGCAGTCCATTTTATCTGTGTAGTGTATCTGGATACATGAAATTTCTATTTGTTGAGGGTGCTGGGTATTTGTGATGGTAAGAGAAGCAGAATAGCAAGATCTGAGTTTTCATTTCTTGGTTGTTACCGCATGTTGGGAGCCAGCTATCTGAAAAACAACAAAATAGTTATTAAGGCTTCCTGCTTTTTCTAGAGCTGGCAAGACATCCTGTGCCACAAGAATTTGAAATACTAAACCCACTTTCCTTCTGACTTAGGACAAGAAGCTAAATTGACAGCTTTCTATGCACCAAAACTTCCAGGTTTAATTAAAAAACAAACCCAAAAAGTATTCCAGAGTAGAATGAAAAATGGAAAGTTACTTTTTGGAAACATTGAAAATGGGACACAAGACTCTTAAAAAAATTTAGCTGCAAACCCAGGTTTTCCAAAAAACCCACCCCTTTGACATTGAGAAAGTCCTGAAGAAGTTCTCATATTATTTCCTGCCAGCTGTGTTCCTGACAAAATGTAAGATACGTAAATTGGAACGTCACCCACACAGGAAGTAAAGGTAGTTCCATGCAGCTTACTGTGATTGGCAATCTATCGTTATGCAAATAAATGGACCATAGATACTCATTCATTTTCACAAATTATCCAAATAATTTTAAATGGAACCATAGGATCAAGAGCGATTTGTTAATGGGAAATAAGAGTGCTCAAATGTGTGATGAGTGTTACTTATACCGCTGCATGCATTTGGCAGAGCCTATTATAGGATGCTCCTGAGCTTCACAATAAAGGTCAGAAATTGAGTTTATTGTTTAAAAATCTGCTTTCTAGTCTTTGCAGTTGGAGAGTGAGCATTGACGTTACAAGAAAAACATGTAAGCCGGCAGGACTTACTCTGTTTTCCATGATCCCAGCCCCACAGACTCAGCAGTCCCCGAGGCCAGAGGATGTTGGCAGCTTTGAAGGCACGAAGCCCAGCATTCCTGCTGTGCACCTTGCCATTTTGCTTCCCACATAGCATCCTTTTGCCATAGGGATGGAAGATCTCGGTGGAGATGCTCTTGGTTTACTTGTTTCCCCTGTTAGGGAAGATCACTGGAGTACAAGCTGCTTCCCTGCGCTGCTCCACGGAGCAAGGATGTAGACCATAGTAGGAAATGGGTAGAGCTGTTGCAGCAGGTGCTGGGAAGTCAGAAGGTGTGGGCTGGTGAGTTCGGTGTCCGAGGAACAGAGCAGAAACCCAGGACTCCAGGAATCCAGTTAGATGTCACAAAGAAATTACTTGCAAGGTCCTCCCTTAGTGGCAAGAAGGAGGACATAGACATTGCCAAGACTTGGGTAGTAGAGTGAAACAAATGGGAAGCGTTGAGAATATTAAAAAAAAAAAAAAAAAAGAAGAAAATGAAATTCGTATTAACCTCCCCTCCCCATACACACACTTTGTAGGATAATATTTTTTATTATAAGGCCCAGTAGTGTTTGAGTGTAGGAGCCGGTAAGTGGAATGGATGGGTATTTGATGAGTGTTGCACTGTTAGAATAATGGAATGTCTATGAACGGTTTGAGTTACTGAGAATTTGGTTCCATTGTATCATATGGAAAACACCAGACATGGGGTATTTGCAGCAAATTCAAGCACTTCAGCCCTTCCTGAAATATCTACCTTTTGAAGGATTTTGACAAAGTGTTTTGAAAATAAAAAACCCTGTTCTTAAAATAGTGTATATATATTTTTACAGACCTACAGAAGAGTCTGTAACCTTTTCTAGTACAATATGTAGTTTTGATATACAAACACCAGCAAGGTATATGCATTTCAGGTATTTCAATATACCCATTTGGATCTCAATTTAGCCATCAATGCATGGAAATATTCCTTTTATGCATTAAATTGTCACAAAGCGCATGGAAGTTAGCCATTTAAAACACAGCTTTTCAACTTGGGCTCTGAATATATAACAGGCTTGTGAAAAATATTGAGAAGGTGGTCAATGATTAGGTTGTATTTTTCTTTCTCTTGAGAGCCAAATACCAAATTAGTATGTGCATGTGGGGGTCTCGTGGATATCAGCAGCCCATGTGCTTGACTGATGCCAGAATTTTTGCCCTTTAAATTTTATAAGCAACTGTGAGAGAGCTAAAATGTGGAAATACTTTATAGACCTATAAATCTCTTTAGACTCTTTTAAGTTTTGGACTTCCTTATTATGGAAGGAAAGGCTTGCAGGTCTGAAACAAAATAAGCATATAGTAAAATGCCCGATTTTTGCCTGAATGTCTTTATTTCTAGAACAGGGAATATTTTATGAATAGAGAAATGGCACTGGGCCAAACCCGCCTGTTAATGGTTTGTTTACATAAATTCCACCTTCTGCTTTTCTTCCTACCCCTTTATCCTCTCCTGATTTTTCTAATTGCTTTCGTCAGTAATCATTTCAAGTTGAATTGACCTTGCTTTCATACTCTTCAAAGAAAAATACTTCTATCATTGTTCTCTATTCACTTGTTTTCTGAGTAGTAGTATTTTTGTGTTCCTACTAACTGAATTCTAGAAGTGGGTGTTTTTAAACAATTTTATCAAGTCCTTTCATACTTATAAAGGCATCTATTCAATAGAACATTCTGTCATAATGGAAGGTGGAGGTGGAGTGACTTGTCTCTTTTGGTTTTGTGCCTGGGGTCAAATATTGTTTTACAGAAATACTTAGGCCTTGCATGCTACCTACATCTTTTCAGACTGTTAATATATCATCTAAAAAATTTATATATTATCTAAAAAAATTATCATGAGTTCTAAAATGACAAGCCAAAAAGACATAGTTACAATGGTCAGCATTTGCAGATGGGCCCCAGCTGCTCTGCTTGTCCTATGTGTTGGTTGCTCTGGACTGGAAGTAGACAGAAAATATGATTGTGTTACAAAGAACATCATGTTGTTCAAGCAGGATTTAGGAGGCTAAGCTTGATTTTGTGTCATGCTTGCATGGAAACTTCTGGCAGGCATGAAGTCCCCAAACTCTGGAACATTTAAAGGCCAGTAATTAAGTCTATTGTTCCAGAAAATGTGTAGAAAATTGGTCATAGTAGAAATGCACTCTTCTAGGACATTTGCTGAAAGTAAATACAAGAATGTAGCTTGTCTCACTTTTTTTCCTCTTGCTCTTAAAAATACATCTCTTCATGTTTAAAAATAAAAAACAAAACAAAACCAAAACAAGTGGGATGTCCGTCTTTCTCTGTGTTTTGGCTGTAGCTCTTTTCTCCTTTGGGCAGCCATGCAAGGGACAGGGAACACAGCTTCAGGAAGCAGTAGTATGCTGTCCAACTGCTGAGCAGGTACCATTCAGAAGTAGTTGTCCTGAGGTCTGTCAGACCAGCGCAAAGGTGACATATGCATGAGTTGCATGGTCTAATATATTGTTTAATTTCATGTGATGTCGCTGAGATTTAGGACACTGCTTATAAATTACCTCTGCAATTCATTAAATGAGTTCTGTAAATTAGTCTCAATTAGCAAAATTCTCCTCCTTTTATTCTGAGAGATGATGTGCCATGTTTAATCGAACCAGTCCCCTAATTGGTTTTGGATTTAGTCTGATATAACTACACATTTCTGATGATGTTTAAGCATGTTATTTCTTATCATTAATGATGGCATGTAAAATAGAAGTAAAATTAAAAAAAAAAAAAACAAACAGCTGAAGAAATCTGTGTAGAGACAGCTATATAAATGGAATTGTATATTAGGCAGAAGAAAACCTTATAGGGCAGTTGATGAGCTGTGAAACAGATGCTATTGTAGCAAGCTAGAATGTACCATTTCTAGAGAAATACTAAAACTGAGAATAAAGTGAACATCAAATACCTTTTGAAAATGTATTTTAGTAGAGCCAAGATAAACTGATAGAGTAATAAATTTAAGCCTGCATGCTTACTGGAAAGTCCCAACTGAGAAACAGAGGACCACCTACATTTGAGGAATGGGAAAGGGACTTGTGAGCTCTCAGTTACAGGGAGGAATTGCAACAGACTCCTGAACAGGAAATGTGTTGGGAAGAAGGCAGAATTAAAGCTTTTTAATGAGAAGAAGAAAAGCATTACCAGGCACTACTAGTTCAAAGGCTCCAAACTGCTTGAAGATATTCCCTTTTTGATCAGAGGCCTTGCATGTTTTTGGAAATAGTATCTGCTTGGATTATTTGGGAACAGTAATTATTCATTTAGCGATCAGAAAATAGGAAAAGCCTTCCTCAAAGAACATAAATTATTTAATGATGTGGAATGAGGGATGACTTCTTGTGGAAGAAGCAGAATTTTGTAGGGAAAGTGTGTCTTAACTTCTCAGTCATGTGAGTTTTGAAGGGCTTTGATGTTCTAAATCAGGCTATTTGAATTATGGCTTTTCCGGACAAGGTGTGTGCTAGACATTATCTTCAATCTCTGTGCTAATCTTACTAGATTGTAAGAATGGCCTGTCTCTTTAAATTACTTTGGAAGAGAATCACACACATGCATACTGTTATCCATTTACACTCATTCTTGGGTTTAAAATGTAATATCTAATTAATTTCAACAGAAAAGTCACTACTTCATAGTTGAAAAGTTTGAAAATGGAAATTTCCTTCCAATGTTATTTTTTTAAAGCAGAACAGAAAGCAAAATAAATAATATTGAAGTGAGAGAGTAAAATAGCAATTTAGTCCTATATATAATACATCTATTTTAAATCAAATCACAATTGTTATTTTGAGAAGTGGTCCCCAGTTGAAGGGGTTGGTGTGAAATGTTCTTGGATCCTTTGTTATAAAAGATGAGCTAAAATCTGTAATTCAGTGTTTGTGGAATGTTCTTCTGGCACACCTCTAGAGCCTGGCTATTCAATCCACACCATCAAACTTAGACATCAATATTTGCTGAGTCTCTATGCTCAGTTTATTACTAGTCAAGCCAAGATAGAAACTGTCTGTACTATCTGTACTCAAACATGGACTCCTGATGTGGAGGTAGATGTAGTGAGAGATGTAGAAGGCTAGGAATAAGAGGACTAAATAAAATACCATTTAATGATTGACAATTTACGATCTTCTGTAGAAGACACCAGGTACAGATGATATAGATAATGATTCGTTTTAAAAATTGAAATATCATTTGCAGTTTAGCAAGAGAATCACTGAATTTAAATACTGCTTTTTATAATGAGCTATCCAAACAGGACATTTAATTTACAAAAAAATAGCAAGCAGAAAGAAAACGGGAGGCTGCACAGATCACAAGCAAGAGTCCTTAAGTTTTGCATTAGCTACAGCAAGCGTATAAACAGGCAGAATATGTAGCAAAAAGAAAAATGGAATATATTAGTTGTAATATTTGCAGTAGATGTCCTCAGTCAGCTGAAACTCTTCTCAAATCAACCTATCTGTCAAATAAAAAGGACATTATAGCCCCATGTCTCAGATCTAATAAAGATTTGGATCAGTATTGGAAACCTTGTTGGAAGTATCTTTTCTATTATTTTGGGAAGGAAAAAGTTCTTCTTGCTGACATAATTTAAAAAATAAATTATGCTTTTCATCTGTGATTAGTAATGAAAGAAAGAAGCAGAAACAGAAAAATCCTAAATCACAAATTCTGTCTTAAATCAAAAGTACCTTTTTTTTCACTGGGCATTACATTTTCCAATACTTGATTTTTCTCCTGTGAAATGAATGCTGCAATTATAGTACTAGTAGAAGGAGTAGATTCATTTGAAAGATTTGTATACACAAAAATTACTTAAATGTCTTTTAGAGGAGGAAAAACTTTAGTAAAATCCATGCAGATTTAACAAGATCTCTCTTTCCTCAGAATCTAATTAAATCACTGCATTAAATATATACCTCAGCACTGATATTTGAAGTATGTGTCTCAGGAGCTATTAAAAACAAATCTAGTTGTTATGATAATGGGTAAACAGTCTGAAACTATTAGCTGACTACAAATGAGACAACACCCTGCAAGGTCAGAGAAAACCAAGAAAAAAGCCACCCACTCCTGTCATCGGGTCAGGCCCTGTGCTGCTGCTGTGCTTGAGGAGATGGGAGTCCTGCTCCTTCTCCTGCCAATGCCAGGAGCTGGGGGTCCGCAAACGGGTACGTAGTAGATGAGGCTTTGGGCAACCTGGTCTAATGGAGGGTGTCCCTGCCCATGGCAGGGGGGCTGGAACTAGATGATCTTTAAAGTCCCTTCCAACCCACACCATTCTGTGATTCTATGGAGCTACCACCTACGGAAGTGCAGAGCTTGGGATCCCCAAACTACTCTCCTCCAGTGCTGCACTCTGTGCCCTTGTATCAAATACAGGCTCCCTCTGTGGCTGCATTAGAGGCTTTGTTAATTATACCTGCAATCTAACAAAATGTGGGTGCACTCGCTATGATCTGGGGTTCTGCGTTGAGTTACCAAAGGTGTTTTCTCTTTATCTGCAAGGTTCTTATCTACAGTTTCCAGTTGAGGGTATTTATTAACAGTGTTAAGCCTGGCATCGTAGGGCACAAATTGTCCTTTAATGACCATATGTAACTGCAAAATAAGCTTTTTTTTTGCAAACCAGTTTCTGCATAATACAGCAGACTGAGTGTATTTAGCACTTTGAAAAATGGAAAGGATATGCTAGGAATTAAAGTACAAGGAAACAGTGATCAGTATTATATACATGCTGTATTTCTCTCATGACCTTTGTATATGGCTGATACTTAGGGTAAAATATGGTTATAGCACAACAAAAAGAGAGAGAAAGCCTGAAGTTAAACTCTTTTCATTGCTCAGGTGTTCGGTTTATATTCCCTCTCACCTGCTTAAGTAACACCACAAACAGAAAAACCCAGGAAAACAGTGTAATGACAGTAACTTTTGCAAAAAATGTTATGGATTAGGAGAGTATTTGATATCAGCACATTTAAAAATGACTATAGAAAATGAGAACTAGTGAGTGCAAATTAGTTGGTTCTATTTCATCAACACAGACTCTGATTTGAATCAACATAAGTCAAACATCACTACTCAAAAGCTACCTTAAGAAAACAAACCCAGAAACATTCATTTTCAGAAGCGTGACACAATTAAGGAGTAAGACATGGGAAAACATGTGTTAGTGTGAGATAATATATAGCTCAAGGGTATTGTTACCTAGGAAGCATGCTATCTTGCAGTACCAAAACCTTTGGAGAGTCTTATTGTGGTTAATGGCAACCAGCATAGAGAAAAGAATAAAGAATTAGCTACACGAGGCAGCTACAAGCAGTCCTTAGCTGAAGTGTTTAAGACAGTACCTAGTAACAACAAAGTACTAAATTTATAAGAAGAAAATGAGTTATGGGAGAGCAGACCTTTAAATGAGTGCTATATAATATTAATATATATTCATTTCCAACACGTATTAACTCTAGAAGGGTAGGTAAACAATATTCAAGAAAAATATCTCTTAAGTTGCCCTAGCAGACACTAGCAAGTCAGCAAAAAAAAGATATGTAATGACAGATATTGTTTCATGCTTTGTAGTGCAAATGGACAAATTTACTTGGAAACACTTTCAAGCTACTATATTTAAAAGGAAGACAACCTAACAAACGTCTTAAAAATCCCTTTCCTGGAAGGAAAACATAGGATAAAATGTGATGGATTAAAACCAAAGATTAATTAAAAAATCACCAAACCCAAACCCCATTTATCTTATGCCCAGCCACCAATGCAAATAATATGAAAAGTTTTCATATGAAATAAAATCAAAACCAAGCCTGATATGCTTAGAAGCCCTGCCTGAATTTAGTATGTTAAACAGTGACCTTTATCTGTATGTTTCTTGTAACTTGTATGGCTTTTATAAATGAATAGACTGAGGCTGATTCATTATTAAAGAAGTACTTGTGATAGCTACCTCAGCACTCTAAAAATCAGTATTTTATTAAGATTAAATCTTGGAAGTGACAGGAAAATTTGTATGTCATTCTTTAATTACATTTATTTAATATTTTGAATATAGTACTCCTCTTGTAAATGCACCCAAAAAAAAAAAAAAAAAAAGAAAGAAAGAAAAAGAAAACCACCTTCAGTCTTACAAGTGTTGTCTACGATATATTAGCATAACCTAGGGCTCATAAGTGAGACCTGAAATTAAGTCTCTTGGATTTTCATCATTGACTTGTCCATTCTGTCTTTATGGCAGCAGGCTATCCATTTGGCCTCTCTGGTCACCACTCCCATAGCTATAAAGTGAACTGTGTCTTCATCAGGGTAGTACTAGGGGAGTTAACATTGCTAAAGTTCTTTCACATACTGTTGTGCAAGTGGTAAATCAAGTAAATTATTTTCTGTAATTCTTTGCTGGGCACTTTGTAAGTTTTATGTCTTTATTTTTAAATGGTGTCTTCTGGGACAAACTGAATATCATTGTCCCTTTCCCTTGCTGAAAGGCTTTTTTGATCAGTGATCGTTCTTCTGACAAATCATATCCCTTGTGCCTGATATAGGTAACCAGGCTTGGAGCAGGTGACCGCATCA
Source organism: Balearica regulorum gibbericeps (assembly GCF_011004875.1). Taxonomy (NCBI): domain Eukaryota; kingdom Metazoa; phylum Chordata; class Aves; order Gruiformes; family Gruidae; genus Balearica; species Balearica regulorum. The sequence continues at coordinate 85,759,894 of NC_046186.1, read as the reverse complement.
GTCAAAACCAAGACAACTGCAGGTCCTTCAAATATCATGTCCTTCAATAGTTTGTTGTCCTACTTGTTTGTACATACCAGCTTTTCTTTCTTGCCTTGTTTTCAGCAGTCACCTAACTGGCATCTAAGACACTCCCTGTCTGATGCCCCAGAGACTAGTGCCCCCTCGGCTTCCCCGTGCGCAGGGAGGAGGGAGCACAGCTGCAGGATAGTCCTCCTGGATTTTATGTACATGACTTCAGTTACAAGCATTTGTCCAGGTTTCCTTGTGAAGGCACCAATTGTACCTCAAACAAAGGAGGCCTTTTTGATCAAAGGAGGGAATATCACCATATTTCTAATGCTTCCAGTAAAGCAAATGTGTTTCACGTCAAAGTAGCCTGAACACTGCTTCTTTACAGATAGTGAGAGTTGTGTTGATGTCCATTTTAGAGCATGGATGCTTCAGTTTGCATAGCACAGGAAGCTGCTTGAGAGCCATTCAGGACATCTTCCTGAACAATATGAAGAGTTGGAGCCTTGTTTTTGTATATCCGTTTCACCTGTCAGGGGTAGCAAAGGTGCAATTGAGGATAAAAATGTACAGTACTGTATAGTGAAGTTCTTTTTATGTTTGAAGTAAAATACCCCTAGACTGTTGTGGTTTCAGTACAATTTTTCATACATACTAATCTTGAAAAGAAATAGACTTTAAGTTCTAAGCAACTTTGAAGCACAATTTTTTTCTTGCTGTAAGTCTCAGCATATGCCATAGTTGAGAAGAATTTGAGACATGTTTCAATAGTTTGGTCAACCACTTCCTGAAACTGTGTTGATTTGAAACATTTGAAACATTTTTAGCGACCATAGTGGAATTACTTTGGATTTTTCCATTGCAACTAAGACAGAGAATTGTTTTATAATATTGCCTTTGAGTCACAGTCGATAAATAGAAATTACTTTCAAACATAGCATTAGAATGAAAAATATACCTGAAATTAAAGCTTAAAAGGACATGAGTCAAAATGGCCAAAATACTAAGTTCAATCTACTCTTATTTTCAAAGAGAATATCTTTTAAAAACTAAATTCTAGAGCGTTCCCAAATGTTTTCATCCCCACTGTATATAACTCACTGTCCAGAAACCGATATAGTAGTTACAGGAGTTGTGATTTTACAAATGTATTTTCCAAGCAGTATTTGCTATATGAAATTGCAAAAAATGTTTGCTTTTCAAGACTCATCTATTTTCTTTACTACATGGTAGGAGGAGAGATGACTCATCATCAGTAGAGAGGCATGAAATAAGCTAAGCAGAACTAACACTGCTATAGTTGTAGTGTTTATATTACACAATAGGAATCTATATCTTTGAATTTAGTTTAGGTTAAAATGGGAGCAGCATGTTATTAAAGACATATAGTGGAATAAAAATTTAGAGTTAGTCATTGACAAGGTAACACCTTAAGAGAAAAAGGTAGATGAGATTGCCCTTTATTGTCTTTTTATTTTGTCTCTTGTGTCTAAAATCATCAATTGATTTTCAGTGTAGCAGAACCTATGGCACTGTCCTCTGGTCTTGTCAAAGAGATGAGACCATCATAGCATAATGAAGCACATCCATCTTAGTTCTGTTCAAGCTTTCTACATCTGCTTCATTTAGAAGACTTGTCCATTAAGAGCATTTCTGATGCTTTGTGTGGCAAATCAGTTTTCTGCTGGGAAATGTTTTCACAGCCACACTTTTTCATGAGAATTTTTTTGACGTTGTCATTATCTGGAAGTACTGAAATACTGCATTTTGGTTTTATTGTTTTATTATTATACTTCTGTTAAAAGCTGTCTTATGAGTCAGAAAGATGAAGATGAAACATTCTGTTTGTTTTATACTAAAAAAAAGGCTTTGCCCCTGTTGAATTAAACATTTTGATAGCATTAAAGGGAAATATTTTGGAATTTTTCAGTTTGTGCAAAGGTTTGATGTTTGGTGTTGGGGTTCCACTTCACAACAAAATGAAGTTTGAGAGCCTCAGAATTTGTTGCAGGGTAGAAAGTCGGGTGTCTCATGAGTTCCGTTGTGATTCATGAAGCATCCTTTTGAGGATGTGCTTTTAGCTGAGAAAGCTCAGAGAACAATAGAGAAGTTGGGGGCTATATTGAACAACGATAGAATTTGATCAGCACAGAGAATCTTCATTATCCAGTCAAATTGTCACATCAGAAATGCTGATTGTGGGGTCATTAGCAGAGGGACTTGTTGTTCCAATGTGTTTGAATAGCAATTAGTATAAGATGCTTCCATATTAAAATTACTGATCTCCGCAACGTCAAACTGCAGAGTAGCTTCTGCCAGATCATCTCCCTTCCCTGATACACTTGGCTTGGTGATCCTCATCTTTACTAAGATTAGAGGACAGCAAGTTTAGGCAGCACTAAAGGATTACATGTATGTATTTGCTTTATATGTGGCAAGAGTTACTTGTGGGTGCTTCATCTTAAGAACCTATGCTCAGAGCTATAATTTTCCTATTTTCTTAGTGCACATGTATTCTTGTTTGATAAAGAAGTTGTCTGTCTTTGTTAGTTTACTTGCTAAAAAGAAGAAAAAGCTAACTATGAAGTACGTTTCTCATAAGGCAAGCTAAATGGTGATTTTAAACATACAGTAAGGAAAAATCACTAAATTTAAAGGTTTATTGACAATGGTGGAATCTTGTTGCTTTCTTTCCTTGAGTGACAGTCATTTCTAGAAGTGTAACTTGGGAGAGGAGCCTCATTACTATTATTAAGAAATATGGAAATCAAAGTTTTAAAGTTGAATCTATAGAGCTCTTTTAATATACTCTCCCAAATTAATAAACAATAGCTTTCTGTAAAAAAAAAATATAATATCAGTAGCATATAAATGTATTCCAACAGCAATTGCTTAAAACCATGGAATGTCTGTGTTCCAGAAATAGCAATGGTCAAAGATAGGCTCTTTGCAAATCAATAAAAGATGAGAGCTAGTGAATTTGAGATGAACAAAGTCTTCTGACTCTTGCTGGCTGGTTTGAATTGCTGCTGTGTTTGTGTGCTGCATGAAAAATTGACTGGTCATCTATCGTTTGAGCAGCATGTTTAATTAGCTGTTAATGTGGCTAGAAAAAAAAAGATCCTGTTCCCTAACATACTGCTCTCCTGTGAGTGTACAGAAGAAACTCTGGACCTTAAACTACCATATTTCCCTGTGCTATAGGGTGAGGGAATCCACACCACACAAGCAGGGTCAGGCAAGCTAAGGTTGCACCCGCTGCTAGAGCCTGGCGAGCTCTCAAGACGCACAAAGCAGACGAGTGGAAGCATTTGCTAGTCCAAAAACTTTACAGGGGAGGATTCATACCGTTGCAAGTTGTTGCTGTGAATGCCATGCCATCCACAGCCGTGCACTCTGCTGAGCCTGTGGAAAGGATCGACAATGCCAGTTTAGCAGCAGTAAAGATAAAAACATTGCAGGTATGAGGAAACAAAGGAGGTTATGTGTAAGCAGGAGCCTGTATTCCCATCCATTGGCATTATGATTCTATGATTCTATGATTTGTTGAAAACAGTACTGTGGGAGGCATTTATTTGTCTATTGGTATTTGACAGGAGCTCATTTCTGTGCAGGGTCAAATAGTAACAGAAAGGAGGACTAAAACAGCCTAGTGTATGCTTAGTTTCTAAGTATAAACTTGCCTCATGTAAAGTGAAGCAGGAATTGGAAGGGGATAATCTACTTAAGTCTTTCTTCCTAAGTGTCCTATATCCATCCTGCTTTGCATCAAGAAAAACTCTTACCAGTCATATTACCACTCCTCCCTTTCCCCTGTATTTTGGAGAGGAGAGCGGCTCCGTTCCCAGGCTATCAAGCCATGGGAAGTGATCTGCCTACTGCCATCGTCAGGCTATTTATTTGCTAATCCAGGCACAAGTACCCTTTGTGGCTCTCCTTCAATTTCTGTCAGTAGGGTTACCAGAAGTATATTAATTGCTGTTTCAAGATTGAACAGGGTATCATTATTTCATGGAAAAATAATTTAATTTGTAAATTTTGGTGTTTTGTTGTCTTTTATTTCCAGTTGCAGTAGAGGGCTGCTAGCTTTATTTTTTAATCTATTGATTAGTTCATTTTAGGTCTCAGGATGTGAGAAGATTCAGCAAAAACTTGTTTTTCCCACACCTCTGCTTGCCCTCTCCCTCCCCACCTTGGGACCATATTGCATTTAGACAGCACAACTTCCTAGCTGACTGACAAATCTTTATTCTCTCCAGGGTCTCAATGCAGGAATTGTGTCTGCTTTCACCTTCCACTAGTAAACAGCAGTACCGGTACTGGATGCCTGTTTGCTTTATATTTCTTTACTGATCCTGTCTTTATTTTCCCAATAAGATATACCATCTATTCCTGACTCTGCAATCGATGGCTAAGGAAGAAATGGTGGCCATCAACAATTTTGCATAAAATACATATAGGTCTTAAAATATTACACGGAGAGGTCAAAATACAAATAAATTGTTTTGTACAGAGGCTGGGAAGAGGGGCAGAACTGATTTGGATAGGTTCGGGAATGGTTGTGTCTATGTGTTCCTTTACCGAGGGTTTTTTTGCATCTTGCTACTATTTATTCTTACTCTGACAATGTAAATAGCAAAGACGCAACAGGTGCTAAAAGTAGTCTTCACGTCACTGCATACTCCTAGGCAACAGTATGAACTTAATTTTCCTCTGCATCTTGTGAAAAAGGGAAAAAATAATGACTACAGCTTCATCCTCACGAAGAGCTTCTGTACTCACAAGTCTAAGTTATAAAAGACCCATCCTGTGTTCACAGTAAGACACCATCCGTTCTCAGCTGTTTCATCCAAATGAAATAAAACATTGCAATGTACAGTCAAATAACATGAAGAATAGAATCCAAACTCCAGGACATGTAGTATTATTTATTGCACTAATATCTACAGGTTGATCTTTTCACAACGCTTCTCTGTTCTGTAGCCCCCAAAATCCATAGCACAGTATGGGATACTATTATCTTTACTGTAGAGAGAAATACAAGCCTTGTGACCTATCAAAGGTTGCATCACGGGCTAGTGATCCACCGTTCTTCAGAATAATGTCTTTTTTGTTATTCTTCTACCTGATAACGGATGGCTGAAAATGACTGTCTCCTGCTTTCTCACATAAACTTCCAAATGCCTCCCATGAGCCAGCCGATTAGTGTGATTAGTGTATCACACGGTAGCTCTGGACATAAAGCATGTGAGGGTAGGGATGGGAGAAGACAGGAAGACAAGAGGTTTTTGCAGAGGTCGTTACTTCATCCAGGCTCTAAGAAACATACCTAAAATGGAGACATTAGTGATGGCTCTACGGTCATTGCCAGAAGCTGATACTGATGGAAAAAAAAGTAGTTTGCTTCTAAGATGTATTTGATTAATATGGTACCAAGTTACTTGTTAAAGCAGAAAGGCTGCTTTTGAATTCCTATAAAAATGTCATAGACAAAAAGCCAATACTAGCTACAGGGCTGCAATTAATATCTCACAAATGCTCATGTGAATGTCCCTGGGGAAACAGAGCAGCAAAGGTATGAACTTGGTAAACTAAAATACAGAAGGATTTATCTTCTCTACAGAAGAAGTTTTACTTCTCGGTTTGCTGTGTTTACTGTGGTTGGTGATGGCATAATTTATATGATGGCTGGCATACATAATCACATATATGAGCATATATTGCACTTCAGTCTTCAATTTTAGACAGAAATTACTTATTATGGATGGTATGATTAAGTTTTTTTAAACCCAAGAGCTGTTGATTGCATACTAAAATGGTAGTTCACGTCTATTTAAATTTTTATAAATCTCCATTGATGGATAAATCATGTTAGAGAATTTCAATTGTCAGCACAACCTACATTTCAATGCACCTTTGGGAATTATCCTCAAGAACTAATAGATTTTACCTTTATTGTGACAAAGTACTTGAGGTGCATATGTAAAGAACTACCATGAGAAGAACCATGAGATTTTTATTTCTTTGAGAACAGACTCAGTCATATCCGCCTCAGACAGTTGTGCAGCGCAATTATTGACATTTAGAATAAATTAATTCAGAATCTCTGAATAGCAATGAAAGACTGCAAATGAAAAATATGCTCAATTTGGTGGAAGTATCGAGTTGGAGCAAAGATCAGTTTTATTTCTAACACAGTTCATTCCTTGCAGTATGATGTGATTTTTATTATCCCAAGCAATTGAGCATAATAAAGTCTTGAAACAATCCCATATTTTGGTAAAAGCTGAATGGGATTATATTTTCAGTCAGACTAATGCTCCAAAGTATAGGTACTTACAATTTGAATAACTTCATTTCTTTTCCATTTTGAAAATGTAGCCCTGCAGCAGATCTTTGAAGTGTAAACTCTGAGACATAACAGTATTAAAATAATCATGGATCTGGAGGAAATAGCACAAAAACATCCAGCACAGCTTAATCAAAAATAGAAATTCATTTGAACTTTCTGTGGTCTATTGAATATTAAAACATTTCTTATTTCAAATAGAAAAAAGAAAAAGAAAAAAAAAGAAAAAAAAGAAAAAAGAAAAAAAGAAGCCTTGAGTGAAGTTCTGATCATAGTCAATGACATTTCTGGTGTAACACTTGAATATTAGGATTAAGAATGAAAGTTTCTGTGCAGCTTCAGCAAACTTTTTGGTATCTTATATTTTATATTTATTGCTATTAGCCTAAAAATAGCTGGTCTGTGCTGGAGGCCATGGAATAGTGGGACCTATGTGTTAAAAAATAAAAGCCCTAAAAGAACCAGATGACTACTTTAGCCAAAGTATTTTTATTTTGCAGTTCTTGGCATTTTGTCATGAAATTTGTCTTTTGGGGCTTTCTGTTATAGCCTGTGCCCCCATGTTGGGTGGTACTCTGAAGATAAGTATTTTGTGCAACTGCATGTTGTAGAATTTATTTTATTGAGATGAGGTTTCCCATTGGAGATGCTTCTGGAGCTGTGAGAATAGCTGGCTAATGAGCAAATTCTTGGGGAACTTCTGGGTTCTTTATATCCAATCCTGCAACTTTTATCAGGAGTTTCTGCAGAGCATCACATTATATTGTTGTACTTAGAATCACTAAATCTTTCTGAAGGCTGTGTTTTAGTCAAAGTAACTAAATTAAACAGCATTGGTTAATCTGGAAATCTGTGTTGATCAAAAGGGTTTTTTTGGGCATCAGTTTTCAGAGTCTTAAGCGTAGAGAACAGTAAGAGCATGAGTCACTGAAAGAGTGTTTTGAAATAGCAACAGTGGAAAAACCCATTTTCCAACCAGCTGTATAAATTAACTATTATTGTGTAGGAATGCTTTGTGAGGAAGGAAGCACGTTGACATTGTTGCTGGGCAAATGTCAAAACGGTAAGTCACTGTGTCTCCACTGACTTTCTTCCTGGAGTTAAAATTACAAGTCAAGTCATATACAATTTATATATTTATTCCTGTTACCTCTGAATTAGGACTTCAGGATTTTCCCCTGTGAAAATCCTCTGTGAATGTGTAGTGCCTAGCAAAAATTGCATTGCTGCCTCACTTCCTTCCATTGCCATCTGTGTGTGGGTGTTTTTGGGGGGCAGTATGGCAAGAATTAGAAGAACCATTTTGGAAGGAAAGTATCATATTTCTTAGAGATATTGAAGTGGAAATATAAAAAAAATACAGAATTGCTTGAAGCAATAGCCTAGTGAAGACTTTCACAAAGCCTTTTTGTTGAACTTAGAGGATGTTTTTACACACTATTTTTCAAACCGCTGATATAAAAAAAATAAGAAAGTAAAACTATTTATTGTGGCAGAGAGAATCTCAGGCAGCTTTTACTGTGTTGCAAAGATTATCAAAGTGCAACTTGCAGACAGTTACTGACACGTATGAGAGAAAGAACACATTTGACTAACAATGATACAGAATTTTGTAAAAACTAAGGGCAGAAGCTGCAGTATGCAATCACAATGCTACAGAAAGTTAATAAGGTTGCTTTGGATAGTGTCACCTCTACTTTGATGAATATTTTTTTCTAGCTTGGCTTTGTTTTCAAGACATTGTAATTGTGAAATTACAGAAAGATTGTAAGTAGTATCTCCAGCTAGTTATAATGTATATTTATATGCATTCTTAAAAAAAAATCCAAAATTAAATAATCTGGGTTTATATATTAAGCAGTATAAACTAAAGTAATTGAGATTTATGCAAATCATAAAATTAGATGACTTTACAATCTCTGCATGGTCACCTACTATAGTTAAGTATAAAATTATTTACAGTGGTTGCTCCTATCTGTAAACACTGCATGAAATAATGTCGTCTGTTGCCCTCTGGCTCCACCCTGACACCATTTCCACTTAGCAGCCCTTTAGCTCTGTGGTCTCATCTGTCCACGTTCCCCTGGAATACTTTGCATATGGTCTCAGTATAGTCCTAGCACAAGCTTACTATTTTTACTTCTCTGGAGGAAGAAAGCCATTCAAATGAACTAGGAAATGCCTTCATTTAGAATTTTGAGTCACTACTGAATTCTTGTAAAAGGCTCTATTTAAGTAGTTGCATACAAATACATAGCATAAAGGAAAAAAAACCCTATGCCTTGGTGATGCTTTCACCTGAGGAGCCCTCTGTCATGAAACTAACAATAGATTGTTCTTATATTAATCTGAAACTTGCTTGCTCATGAAGAAAGAAGACTTAGGAGGTGATCAGTGACATTTTGTGGTGTTTCCTCAGGAGGGAACTCCAAAAAATTGTGCTCATCAATCTACCTGTTTTCTATACCAAGTTGTCAGTAGGATACAGTGAAACATCTAGCAGACTTAAAAAGAAAGCCAGATGAACTAGTTATGGTAAATAGCAAATCTGTCCCTCAAAAATGTGTTGTTAGTTTTCCTAAAGTAATCTTGGATGAATTTTCAGAGTGAGAGTTCAAGATAGTTAGGCCACAATGATGTTATTGTTGCCCATTTACATGGTATTTCAGGAACCAGAGGACAAACTTGGGATAGGAGTCACATATCTGTTTCTTTCTCGGCTTTTCTTGAGGGAGACTACTCTTGCATTGGTACACTGTTGTGTATTGCATCAGGATGCACTTGCCAATGCTGTTCTACTTTCCATAAACCAGCTTTCACTGCGGTAGGGAGGGTACTCCAGGTACTCAGGTAACCACATGGGTCTCCTTCAGGGTACCAGATAATTTATTTTCTCCTGTTATCTCCGAAACTATTTAACACAATAGTGTTACAACTCCAGCAAAAGGAATTAAAAGGGGCCCTGAGCAGAATGCCTAAAGACTGAGGTGGAGACACTCAGGTTCAAATGCCTGAAACTGCTTGTGTCTGAGCAGAAATTTGGACTAAGTTGCCTCATGCTTTAAAGAATATAATCAGCAGGCAGTAGAGACTCTTCTCTTCCACATGGAGATTCTCATTCTTTGTATAAAGAAATTGCATCGTACTAAGAGAGACGGAAAAATTGTTCTTCAGGCTGGTGGCTAGGCACTCACAAAATGGGGCATCGATATTGCAGAACGGATTCGTTGCCTATTGATTTGCGCAGTACACACTCGTGATGGGAAGAGCATGGACACAGTTATGCTCAGTGTTCAGAGGGTTCCAGGTCTCCACTTGGAGGGGGATCCAAAACTATTTGGAGGATGGGATTTAGCTCAAGAGTTCCCAAAGGTAATGAGGGAAGGCGAACATGACGAGATGCTGAATTCTTGTGCTGTTTCTCTCCCAATAATACCCAAAAGTGTTTGCATGTGTTTGAAGGATGACGAGAGGAATTGATTGAGAGGAGAAGGATGGGTCATAGTGATGAGGAAAACTGAAAGTCACTTCGCTTCTAATCTTCTTTTACCATTATTTAAGATTTCTGATGAACACGAAATCAAGTAGGTCTCACTGATAAGACTCCTGGGCTCCTTGCTCATCTCAGATTTTAGAAGTTTTGTTTAGAGAATACATACAGTATTTAAAAATGAAGTCGGTTTCATTTGTTTTTCTTTTCTGTTTGGAGATGAAGATTTTTCATAAGTGGAATTTCTTCAGGGTGACATTATAGTGTTCAGAATTCTACTTATATTTCCTGGTTTTTTTCCCCACAAATACTTTTTACATAGAAGAAGTTGTAAGATTTTGTTGTCGGGGAATGTACAAAATAGTCTTTTCTTTACCCATGTCACCTGAATGCTGATATTTTATTATAGTCAAACAAGATCACATGACTTTACATCATTTTGAAGAAAAGCATAAAAATTCCTTCACAATAGAAAGGCTGTGCTGGGTTTTCATACCACTTAGTTTTTCCAAACAGCATCACTTTTGTCTTGCAAACGTTTATCATGAAACAATGTTCTTCAGCAAGATGCTAAACTCTAGTGCTTATTATAACAGTCTTGGGATTAGTGGGGTCCCATCTGTGGTTACTGGTATATTGCCAATTATGCACAGCTAGTGTCATCTGTAAAACAGTCACTTGTGGCTGTTGAAGAGATCCAAGTAGAGGATGTCTTTTAGAGAGAAATGTTGCTGGAATGAAGCAGCAGTTACTTTTGCTGGGAAAGACAGAGGCCTGTGTGGATTGGGACTTTTAGGGTAAAGAGTGGGCACAGATACACAGCTGTGATTAATTACCATTTAGTCTTTATGAACGGGATTTATATTCTGAAGCTTGGTTATGAGACAGAATTTACATTACTGGAATTTGTTGGTCAGCACTGTTGAGTCACTTCATGTAGGTATGGAAGTGGAAGAGATTTTTCACATCCTGTTTTAGTTCTTTCACAATATAAAAGTAGCTGAAAGTAGCAGAGATTCAGTAATTTAACAATATCAAGCAACACGTTGTTCTTCACAGGGTTATGCTAGCCAGAAGTACAGATCCTTTCTGCTCTGCTAGGCTTGAGTATTTTTGAGGATTACAGTGTAGAATGAAAGTGTCCAGCTCAAAAGCAGTAGGATGATTCACTTGAGGGTTTTATTTCTGCAAATTCCTGTGTCCATCTTCGCTTGTAAAAAAAGTATATTGCATCTTATATTGTTTTAAAACTAGAAAACTGTAATTATTTTCATGCTTGAGTAGTTTCATTAAAATGTCATATTCTCTGTACAGTTAGTATTATTCAGATGGGATTTTAAAATCTACAACTGGGTATAAGCTTCCTTGAGGTAAGGGACTCAAACAAATGTGTGGTCCACCTCCAATTATAATAAGTCAAAAGAGTAAGTTTATGCATTTGTTTTCATCAATAATTTTAAAAAAGGGCAGAAATAAATGTGTGAAAGTTGATATGCAAATTTCCTTAATCAAACTGCACTTTGATCAATGATGTCTTTCTTTTAAAAGTCAACTCATTTAAATAGTAAAAGTCAGTAGGTTCAATACGTAAATGCAATCAGCAATGTGTTCAAATTATCAGAGTTTCAGCTCTCTTGCCACTCATGGTAAACAATTATACCAGATTAGGTCTATAAATTTATTTTACATTCCAAAAGAATAGGGAAAAGAAAGAGACAACTGTTAAATAAAAATACAAGGTGGAAAGCATTCAGATTAGTATGAAACAAATCAAATTTAGGTACACAGCTTCTTTGTGTCATTTTCCTTATCTCCCCTTTTTACCATGTAAACATTTGTTACCAGCTTACTTCTGAAACTAAGAACTGGGCAATCAAAGTACCTCTGAATACATTTTTTGTTAGACTGAAATCCAATGCAGTTTAGTACTGACCGCAGCCATAATATATGGGGAAATAACTCCTTGTTCCTCCAAGCACTACTGCAACCCCAGCCTCAGACAGAAGTCCCCACACCATTCTTTCACCTTTCTACACAGCACTATCAAGTGATGCAAACCTTCTCTTTGCTCAGCTATATAGACATAGGGAGAAAATAAGCTGAATAATACAGTATGGATCCAAATACTGTTTTCCGTAAGTATACCAAAACATGATATAGCCATTGCTTTTCTTCCCTGTGCCCTTCTGACCTGAAATATGGGGTACTTGATTTCTTTCAGATGCATGCATGCAGAATTCATACACAAACTATACTTCTTAGAGAAAGAAAAGAAATTGTAAAATATTGGTACAGAAATAACAGAGTGACAACATATGTTATGGCTTATGACTGTGAAAACTTCAGGGAGAATGCAGATCGTCTTGTCCCATTCACTGGTGAGAGTCCTTTCTCACAGAGTCGAACTCCCCACTAGAGAGCAGTTTTTGTGAGAAAATAGCTGGTGCTGAGAACCCGATAGGCCACCAGCCTTTACAATCTCCCTGCTCATCTGATCTAGTTTCTGTGTTTCCAATATCTGAATCAGTGGTGAGAAATGAAATTGCACATTATATTTTTTTCAGACACTCGTGACCAAGGATTTTGAAACGTGTATCAGTAATTAAACTTAATTTTCTGATGTGTTGCCATGAAGTAGTGTGATAGAACAATGGTGTTGAAGACGGAAGTCAAAATGACACAATTCCCTTCTCTCCCAAAGAAAATGGAACAATGGAAATGCAGTGCTCTTTCCTTAGTAATTTAGTAACAAGTCTTCTTGTCTTAAATTTAGAAACTGGTGTTTTCTAGAGTAGTGTTTATTAAGTTTTCCCTACTGTGAGTTGCCCTGCACAGAATTCTCCAGGTTCTCAAGACTGGGTGGTGGTGAAGCGCTGAAGGTGACCCAGCCAACCAAGGGTCTCCCTTGGGGGAGCTCCTGGATCATCTGTTGCCACCTTTCAGCAAACAAGCACCCACCCAACAGACCCGGCTTCCCAGCTTTCACAGTGCGGGACAAACATCGCAATGGTTATGTTGCTCTTGAGAATTCAGGTGGCAAAAGTCTTGATGGAGATAGAGTAATTGTTTACTGGATTCTCAACAGCAAAACTCTTGTCTCTTGGTATCAGTAATGCAGGGGAGTGTCCTGTGTCCCTGTTTCTCTTCATCATGGGTAAATATTCTGAGGTCTACAAGTAAAAAAAATAATAGATTTTAGTTATTAAACCCATATATTAGCAGTAAAAGACTGGTTTTTGCAATGTTGACTCTGTCTCCTTATGAAATGAGAAATCATTGTTTTTCAGTAGACTCATTGTTTGTGATTCTGATTAAAATATACTCTCTTGCAACTTGAATCTTCTTCAGCTAAATATATTTTTGAATTTTTAAAAAGACAGAGCATTTTGAATTTTGATTTTCTTTTGCAGAACTACTATCATGTCTTTTTGTTATCAGATCAAGGCTTACATGGCTCATTGCATCTATGCATAGCAAAAAAAGCGTATCTATAATTCCAGTGAAATTTTCTATAGTTCAGAATCAACATCTTTTTGAAATGCACTCTGTAAAGACTTGTTTAAAATAAGTGTTTTTTTCTTGAAAGCTAACCTTAGCATTGCCCTTGCCTTTATGACTTTGACTTGGAAATTAGCATTGCAGAGTTCAGAGATCACACTTTTCTCAAAAATGTTTTCCTAAGGTGCCATGACAGCTTCAACAATTGCTATTTTTGGACCATTTCATTTTAAATTAATCACTTGTGGAGTTTTCAGCAAGTGCATTTTACAAAGAACACACTTCAGTCTTTTTTGTTTGTATATGAATGTAGACATATTTTTGCCTTTTTCTTTAAAGAAGTTGAAAGTCTCTCATATTTTTGGACTTGAGTAACATCTTGTGAATTTTATTGCATTTATCTGGATAGGTGCTGGCATTTAAGGAATCTTACCATTGGGTCTCAGGCTCTGAGTCTAAAAAAACCTTTTTGGAATGTTTTCTGCTTGCACTAGCTTTAATTTATTATTACAAATGATCACTTTGCCTTGTCCGGTTCTGTTTGGTATAGAAATTGGCACGACAGTTGAGGGTTCTGCTGGGATTTCAAAATTCAGTTGGCAATTTAACTTCAGTCTTCTGCACCTTACAGATCTAATAGCCAACTTGCCTTTTAGCTGCCTTCTGGAAGTGAGGCAGGGAGACTTAGCTTGAGAATCTGCTTTGAAAATGTTATTACTGGGGCTTTGTTATCACACATTACCAGTGACCGGTATGATAAACAGTATACAAAACCTGAATATCTCTCTGACACGGCAAACATTTTATATTTTGAATTGCTGAGGTTTTCCTTTTCAGGAGAGTCCAATACTAAGGTAGTGGCTTCCATAAAATTTATATCATCTGACTAGCATGTCTTTTTGATAGATTCCCCGTGACAAGACAGATTCAGGCTTGAAGGTTAAAGATGTTTTATCCTATAAGTATTAATTCTTGTTTACAAATAATGAAGTCTGTAATCATTTTCATCCTAATTTTTGGATCATAATTCCTGTAGTTGTGAAGTGTGGTGTATGAAAAATGACATGAATTTACTGGTCACCAGATTTTCAAAGCTCAGACTCAAAGGAAATATTGTTTTCCTGTAAAGCATTCACCTGGTTTGCTGCCTTGTTCTTGAGATAAGAAATTATAGTAATGGTTTTGCTTTTAGAAACACATTTGCCTAAGTAATAAATCTTTAAAAAGGGCAAAGGAATGATTGAATGAAATAATTTTTTTTATTAGACATTAAAAGTAGCAGCTAAAAAACCACATGGCAAGCTATACGAGATAATACCTTTATTATTCTTTTTTAGGACTAGAGCTGGCCACAAGATCTCCCAAAGGAATACGAACTGATAAATTTCTCACTTGTGATATGACAAATTACTTGAAAATCTGTTTTACTTGAATAGCCTTCACACTAGAAAGAGAGTGTTCATGTTAATATTTATTTGTCTGGGCTTTTGTCGTTAAAGTCATGCAGCTGAAATCATCGGAGTGTTCAAATGTGATAGCTGGCTTAAACTGCTGTTCAAGCTTTCAGGTACCAGGGGAATGGCTTCACTGCAAAATGTGAATAGAGCAGTAATGATCTTTTCAGAATCAGATGATACAATTGTCAAGAAATCCCATTTTTCACTATTATTTATAATAAGCCAGAAAATAGTGCAACACATGGAGGTGAATTTTCTGATGTGTAGACCATGTACATAAATGTGATGCCAGGACCTGAGGCCTGAGGAATATGGTGTGTCACTGTAGGAAAGCTTTCAAAAGAGCTAAAAAGAAGTATTTGAAGGTGAGAGAAAAAGAACAGAAAATGTCTTCCCATATGGTACCTGAGAGATTTGAAGCAGTCCAAACTTAAGAATCAATATTCAAAAATGCCATGTTGTTTTTCTAATTACTTTTTTTCTCTGACCTTTAAGGATTTAGGAAACTATTTAGGGCTGACTACATTCTCTAATCAGCTGACATAAAAATATAGCTAGGCTTGGAACTGTGTCATTGAAGCCTATGAAGTTTCATCTTATACTAAGCCAAAATTCTTCCTTCAGTGTCAGCCTGATCAAGTTCATGTGCATAAAAGAGGAAGAAGACGTATTTATAAAAATTCATAAAATAGAATATTTTGAGGTAGGAATACCTGTCTGAAACATTTTGTACACATCCAACAGCATGCAAAGGTAAATTGCCTCATTCAAGAAATAATTCCATGTAAATGCTATGAGAAATGGTGCCACTGGAGTTTAATATTCATGAAAATTTAGACATGTAACATAGCAATGAAAATCTCTGCTCTAGACATGGTTGTAAAATCTCCACAGTTTTCACTGCTATGTAATCAATTTAGTGATGCATACACACATGAAGTTATGATATAATCAAGTAGGCTTTGTAAAATACATGATAATGTTATTCCTAATAGTAATAAAATAAAATAAAAGATACAAAAGTATATTCTTTAAAATTAAGAACTTAAGGAGAAATAAATTTTCTTCTTTATCTGAAATGCTTTTTTTAAAATATCATATTCATTGTCTTCAGAAAACTAAAGGAAATTAGGCACTATGGGAAGTACAGGAAGAAATCTAAATCTAGGGAGTGAAAGGGGAAATATCCTCCTCATTCTAATGTTATGCATTATTGTCCATTCATGAAGTTTTGTTGGTTTGATTTGTTTTATATTTGTGTGAATTCTGTAGATTTGTGTTATCTTTCTAAATTTAAGGTTTATAAAAGAATTATGTTGTTATGTCTGCTAAAAAATGGATGAGTAACTTAAATATTGGTTCTATAAGGAAGTGTTATGTGACATTTCTATTACACTGCTTGTGTGAACTGGACGCATAATACAACCGTCATGAAACTTGGAGAACATGCACATAACACCGCCCTCCCCCCCCCCGGCCTCCCCGTTTCAGTATATTTTCCCCTTAAGCTAATTTGGTTATTTAAAGTTGCTTAAATCATGAACGTGTTTGTCTTTTCGTCTACAGATCTGCTTCATAATTTATTTAGTAATTCATTCTCACGGTGGGTGAAGTTCAAATGTAGCTTTCAGTCTGAAAACCAAGACTGACATTGGCTTGTGACTTGGCACAGAGAGTGCACAGTGTGGTAGGAAGTGCATGGCCAAGAGAAGCAGAGGGGGTTAGGAGTTAGGAGGTGGAGCTGGAAGGATACTCGGTGTGAAAGACAGCAGGGAATCTGGTATTGAAGGTGTTAAGAGGTGAGCAATAACATGGGACCTTAAAATAAGAAATGGAAATTAAATAGAAAGAAATGGATAGACAGCAAATGAAGGTATAAAGAAGAAGAAGAGAGACCGGAGTGGTAAGGAAAGAGCTTTAACACCAGGGAGAAAAATTAATTCTGTGAAGAGCTTAGCCACAAGGCAGAGTTTGAAACATTGGTAGTACACATTTAGGTAACTGAATATACTTTTACTGATAGCCAGCAGAATGGGTTGAAAGTCACTACAGCAGAAGTGATAGTTAAAGATAATAAAGTCAGAAGGCAAAGTTGAACACAAACTGCAGCTCCTAAGAGGAGCTTACAGTGCCACGTATTAGTTCCAAGGAGGGTTTTAAGCCTCCAGCACGGCCTGCAGCATGTACTCCATATATTGGATAATCTCAATGTGTGTTGCATTTACATTTTCTAGCCTTCATTTGTAAACTAATTTGGCAGGTAGGGAAAACTTAACATTAACTTAATAAAGCATTTGTTTTTCTATGTAAATGTTGCAGTAATGTATTTTTTGAAATGCAGGTTATTATCATACCCTTAATGTACTTCTATTACATTTCATGAGTCTTGGCTTAAATAAGTAAGTAGTAAAAGAAAATTACAAAAAAAGAAACTAAAAAGAATTAGAATGGTCTATTTTTTCTAGACAAACAGCAAAAAAATATAGTTCTCTTTTAAATGGTAGAACAATATTGATTGGCCTAGAGAACTGAAGAATAGGAAGAGAAAAATTATGAAGCTAAAAATGCCTATTGTTTTGTTCCTAGGTTCAGACATTGTTCAATGGTTAACGAAGAACTTATCTATAGAAGACCCAGGTAATTTCTCTTTCTTTCTTGTCTGAAAATTTTAGTTTGTCTTTTTGAATGATTGGACATGATTTTGTCTTCTGTTGCAGTGGGGGTGGCCAGGCAGCTTTTGACCAGTATAATTTCAATAGCAAAATAGAGAGCATCAAACTTTAAAAACCTTTACTAAGAATCTGAGGATTTTGGTTATTCATTTTATTGCAGCAGGTACCAGGAAACAAGCTGATGATCAAGAATGAAAATGATAGCCACTTTAATTAGTAGAAAATGAGTTTAAGTTCTACTCCATGAGAAATTTACTCAGTGTCATGCTAAATAGTTTTTTAAACACGTGCTGTCTTCTTAACACAATTTTTCAATATATAAAAAATAAATAGAATTAATAAAATACACTCTTGTACTGTTACTGAGAGCTGCATTTCTATTCTTAAATTTGGACACTTTTACATCATCTTAAACAGAAAGTGAACTGTAAATAAAATCAGTGCAGCGAGGAAGAACGGTTCATTGCTCAATCAGCTGATTTGGAATGTGGAAGTGTAACTTTGGTTCCAAACTCTGCCACAGGTTTCTTGTGTGGCCAGCAGCAAACACAGTTTGGTGTGTAACTGGTATTTATTTCCCTGATTTACAGGAATCTTGTTACATGATCTGAAATTTTCCGGAAAGGAATGATTTCTAGTAGAAATGGCAGAACTAAAATATTCTGTGGAAGTTCCTATTATATTTTGTTTAGGGGAAAGATAATCTTCCTTCTTTAAAGCATCATCAAAAATACTTAATTTTTCCTCTCTCCATTTCAGACTTTTGGGAATGGAATATCATTTTTTTTAATTTTAAAAAATGTGGTTTTCTGTCATATTAGAAATGAAAGTATGATCGTTGTGGAATTCCAGAAAAAAACAAAATCGCTGTGTTTCAAATTGTGACTTGAATGATGAGGAACATTATAATACATAATTTGATATTTGGAAGTAGCCAGTTCACAACTTATTGATATGTTGCATGAAAGAAATTGCTAATTGCTTCCAGTTTTATGTAACTTTACACAGAGTGTCATATGTTTGCTTCCTGAAGATAAAGTGGAGGTTGCAAGAGATGTATGTGTGATATTCTATTTTTCAGTTGTCAGGTACAAAGCACTCACCTGTCTATATTTATCAGAGTTTGAAAGATTACCATTCTATGTTTATTTGATATGGAAGCTTAACTTTTATTTGTCAAACCAGAACTGCAATACTGGGATAGGCTGTCATTCAGATTATCCGGTTGTTATGAAATCTGAAATAGAAGAAACCTTAAATTAAATTGAAAACATAGTGTCCTGTGCTGATATCCAATTAAAATTAAACAAACACACAAACTACTAACATTTGTAACCAGAACACCACAGTAATTTAATTTATGCTGGGTTTTACCCTTTTAGATTGCATGGGTGGAAAAAACTATCCACAATGACAAAAACGTCTTATGTGTGTCAGTCCTAGTCCAAAGTCAGCTATCTGGAGCTGGCTGGATGCAAATCTTCAGAAAGCCAATTGCCCTAAATGCTGCCCTTTGGTAGTGCTCAGAATTGCCAGACAGCAATGAACCTGACAGATGGTGAGCAAGAGCTATTCACATGACAAAACTTCTGAAAATATTGTTTTGTAAAATCAGTGTGTGACTTTTTGCTCCAGTTCTAGGCAAGGCAATCTAGAATTTCTAGGGAAAATGCCTAAATTTCTGTGAATTGTTGTCACCATAATTTGGATTTCCAGTATCTTCTGTCTACTTTTCACCAGTGTGTCAGGGTTGTACTATGACTGTCTCCCCCATAAGGTCCTGTTACAAAGCTCTTGTGAAGCTATGCAGTTTTGAGATGCAGAAATAAATAATGCTTGTGTCTGGACTGAAAGTTATCATCTCCGTCTAATTCTAATATCAGCAACATACCTGTAAGACCGACATAAAGTAGACCTTGGCTCACATATTTTAAGAGTATATACTACTCTGTCCAGAAAAAATTAAGGACTATTTGCATACCTCATCTACCAGCGTTGTGAACTACTCATGTGAGCAAGGCATGCAAATTGTGAATTAAGGGGTAAGTAGACAGTTAGATTCACAGAATCATAGAACAGCCCAGGTTGGAAGGAACCTTGAAAGATCATCTACTCCAACCTTTCGTGGGAAAGGGAGCCTAGATAAAAATATGTAGCACTCTGTGCACTTGCACCTTCACCATGTCCCTGGGGAGGTTATTCCAGAGATTGATTGTTCTCAGTGTAAAAAATTTCTTTCTTATACTGAGATGAAACCTCTCCTGGTGCAACTTGTACCCACTGTCCCTTGTCCTCTCCATGTGGCTCCTTGTGAAGAGCGAGCCTCCATCCTCTTCGCAGTCACCCTTTAAGTACTGGAAAACTGTGATGAGGTCCCCCCTGAGCCTTCTGTTCTCCAGGGTGAAAACATCTAACTCCTTCAATCAACTTGTTCTTTAGTAAAACAAATAACTAGTAAGAAGGAAGTGGCACTACCATACATTAAAAAAAAAAAAAGTCACATTTTGTAGTGCAATTTTTTCCTTTGTGGGAATGAAGAAGGCTGCTTTATGGATAGTGGGAGAACAAAAGGCAGAAGGCCTGGCAGCAACATTTGCTTTCACTGTGTTAATAAGTGTAAAGCTATTATCTGGAAACAGCAATTTCAAGTAAAAAATAGTTACAAGTATAAATTGCCAGTCAAAGAAACTCTGCACATTTTTCATAAATGGAAAATAATTTTCTGTGGAAGATTTGAAAGATTTTGGCTTGCTGCAGTAAATCTCCGTCAAGAAAATAAACTAGAGATGATGGGTGGATTCTGCTAAATTGTACCAGATTTGAAGTTATTTCAGTGGACCAGAGTAGCCCTTGTGCCTAGAATAGCTATGCGCAACATACAGTTGCTGTTATATTGTTTGCTTTTCAATATGTACTTAAAAACTGTTTGTGTTTCAGCCTACAGCTCATCTGTAAAATTTTAAGGAACAGAAATCATCTGAGTTATTTTTAATGTGGAAGTTTAATTCAGTCATAAAAATAAGCCTGATCTCAACCTGAAATGAAGCAATTAACTGAGTTTACAGAATTGTAAGGGCTTGCGGTTTGGCACTTAGACATGTGTTTGTTGAATTGACCATTACAGGGTAAGTGCTGACTCTTCACTGATGGTGCCAATTACTCTTAATGTGGAAAATCTACTCTGCTTTTCTACATTGTGTTTTTCTTTTTTAAAGTGATAATTAATGCCGTGAAATGTACCAGACTGACCACACTAGAGACTGAAGTCTTTTTAATCCTTAGGGGAAAAAACAGAACAAAATGGGTAGATGAGCTGATTTAAAGGTGTCAGCTGAAATTGCCAAAGGATTAATTCTGTACTTGGTTCTTGCACTGATTTCTTTTATGCCCTTTGGGCAGACACTTTATTTCCCTATTGCCTAGAATTCCAGCATGCTAATGGTAAATCATGCAGTTGTCTCTTTAAGGAGAAAACTCAGTGTCAGTTTTCAAGTATTTTCATAATGAAATGTGTGTTATACGCAAACACGCATTTCATCCTTAAGTCAACCCACAAAGAATTTCTATCTAGGTGGCTCAGAAAGAGCTGATAATATGTTTAGCCATCATCCCCTTGTTCCTTTACTGTACTTTTACTCCTGAATGTTGCTTATTTGATTTACTCATATCTGTAAAGCCAATTGAATTTGGCTGAAAGCATTTCATTATTGGATGGCTACCCTAGCAGAGCCACAGCACTGTGGTCACCTCCAGAATGTGCAGCTTTTGCGTTCGGATTGCCTTGGTCCAGCTCTTTTGGGCAGTCTGTGGAAGGAGTTTGCTGCTGCACTTGGACTAAAGCCAAATATATATGACTAAATCAAACTTTGTAAATTATAAAACAAGACTGTACCTTGAAATAGACACCTCCTGTGATTTTTCAGCTTCAGTTCTTGCCATTAATAGTCTTTTCATTTAACTGGTGTAGCTAATTTGTAACTGGATGCCCACCGGCAGCTGTGTAAACTGTGGTCACTGATCCAGTGCAATAAAAAAGGAGGACTCAGTAGCACAACATCTGTTTGTGTTTCTTCCACCTTTCCCTCCTTTGCTTCATAGTAAAATCTCTCTCCAGCAGCTGCTGTAGTAATAAGGACCATGATAATACACAGTACTTGCTCTAAAGACTTAGAAGAAAGATATGAGTTTTTTCATTTGATTTTATGAAACCGTACTTGAAAAACTGGTCAGCTCTGAGTTACTCCTGCCCCTTTCCCCATACATACGCAGTGAGGTAGCAGCAAAGAGCAGGAGCCAGATGAGATGTTCTAAATGATTGCCATTTGGGAGACGGCACCAGACAGCTGCAAGCAAAGAGAGGTTCTTCCAGAGTTTGCTAACGGAGATAAGAGCCTCTTATGAAAAGGAAGAAAGAAGGGAATGGAAAGGTCATGCTTATGTTTGCGGTCTTTGCATTAATCAAAACTTGTGGAAATACAGCAAGAGTAGAGTGCATCCCATGTATCAGCTTAACTAAAAAAAAAAAAAGCTGATAATTTAGATGGCCTGCACATGTACCATAACTCTCATACTAGGAACCCAGAAATGCTGAGACACTCACTTTTTTCATATGTCTAACAGAACCTTGGGCACATTTTGTTCGATGACGCAAACCTCATGAACCTTTGTCAAGTCTAGTGTAAATAACTTTCTAACTTTCTTCTACTGGGTGAATTTGATCTGAGCTTGTCAGGTTCTGTAACATTTAAATGGAATAATCACATTAATTTCAGATGAACAGAAAGTAATACTCAAATCCTGCTTGGGAATAGAAAATATCCAAATTTACAGACATTGCTTCAGTACCAATAGTATTAATGTTGTGATACTCAAGCAAAATAAAGATGTATGAGTCAGTTTTCCTTTAGTTATGTGTAGCACTTCTCCACAAGCTTACCTGTGTGTGGCAATCAGTGGGCTTCTAGCTACTGCTGTGGTTTCAGGACTGCAATGGTAAATGTTCATGTGCAGGGGTTATTTTATTTGCCCAAAGCCTTTAGACAGATTTTTTGAAAAGGTGACCAGAGGTATATTGCCTGTAATTCAATTGTGATGGGATAAATCAGATTTAATGGATTTCATGTTTTTCCACTGAATCTTTTTCCAGTTTGGTGTAATCGGTTACCCTGCGTAGACCGCATGTGTTAGGAGTCTCTCCCAAGAGCAGAGGGAGCAGCAGGGCCAGCCTGGGGTGAGCTTTCACTCTATATATGTACCCGTACTGCTTGAGCAGCCTCCTTTCCATGCAGCCACTCTTGAAGGTGATTGACATCTTCCTAGGTTGGCCAGTTTTTTTTCTTGCTTGCAGGTAGGTGGTAGGCTACATCAGTGCTCATTTCCAATTTCCTTTCAAGAAGCAGTTGTTTGTTCTGATATGTAGTGTGGCAGCTGGTTAAAAATGAACAGTTTTTTACACTTGGAGGGAAGAAATGGAGTTTGTGACTGGTGGAGATGCAAAGAGTTCATGGTATCAGCAACAAATCACTTCCTTTACATAGGCAGATATGTCAAACTATCACAACCGGTTTCATCATACTAAACATGTCTAAATAAAATTCCTCCCCCCTGATTGCCTTAAGGTGACATTGTTTTAAAAGACACTATATAAAATAATTTATGTTTTTTCATTCTAGTAATTAATACACCATGCTTGTAGATAGCAGAATTTATGCATAATACAACATTGTAAACTCTGAAAATCCCTTTAGAAACCACTTCACAAACAGTGAAGATACTATCTTAAGATGTTTATCAATATAATAGATTATATTAGCCAGGTATAAAATAGGTGTAGTCTAGATACCTAATCCTATTTATCATTAATTTAATAAACTTTTGAATTACTTATAAAGTATTAATGAATTGTATCTGTTTCATTTATAAATGCATGTCCATATTGGAGTAATGAGTAAAGATCGCAAGTATGGAATTTGCCACCTTCTAGTATAATTTGCTCTATAATAATAAGAATGAAATTATTACTGCTGTTGGTACAACAAAATATACACGTTCTGTAATATTGTTTCTGTGACCAACTTGTTTGCTATTGTCAATAGCATACTAATTCAAAATAGATCTCTCTTGGTTCTAATTGGGCTTTGAGCAACGTGGTCTAGTGGAGGGTGTCCCTGCCCATGGCAGGGGGGTTGGGACTAGATGATCTTTAAGGTCCCTTCCAACCCAAATCATTCTATGATTTGACTATAACTTGTGTGCATACACGTTTCCTATATAAAACAGAACTCTATTAATGTTTGTTTACTTTTTGTTAAAAACAAACCTTCAACTGAGTTTTTAAATTTGATTTTTCTTAATACTAGTCCTGATTCCATGGTGATGTCTTCAAAGCTATTTATTTTTAATAAGAAATAATTCATGCGCTTAATATTAAAGTCTCCACATTCTACTTGGAATTATTTTCAGCGGTAAGTGTAATACCTTCACATGACATCCACTCCTTCCTCTGTTTTAATCATTAAAGGTGAAATTCCAACCCTGCAGAAGGCTAGAGGTTTTCTCATTAACTCCAAAAGAAACTGGACTTAACTAGATGTCTTTTAAAATAGCATTAGTTTTAGCATGGCTTTTAAGGTCTATCTCAGGCTAAAATCCAAAAGCTAGTTTATAAAAAGTGTCTGATACCCAGTTAGGTATTAAAAATTGAAATAAACCAACAATCAACATTTTCTTTAGAATTCAGTAGGCAGTATGGGCTTTATTTCACTGAGGTCTTTGACGGTCTTATTGAGTGAAGAGTAAGAAAGAAGTACTGAATAGAATACAAAATACTGATTAGAAAAGTAAGTCTGAAGAAGCCTAGTCAGATAAAAAGTTAATACTAGAACTATTACCAGATCCAGATAGTGGAAGCTGAACAATCGGTAAGCGTTACTCTCAAGTAATTTAACTAGAAAGAACTTCAGATACTCTGTTGCACCAATTGAAGGAATGTATTTCATCCTTTCTGTCACAGAACAAATTAGGCTATATGAAATCTAAATTATACAATTGAAATCTTTACTCATGAAGTTACCTCGAAGTAGACAACTTCATCATAAAGCTAGATATAAGATGAGCAATTAAAAGCTGATACTGGCTGTTCCTCAATGATTTATAAAGTCTGGAAAGCTTTATAATCAGTTTTTAGAACTGGATCCCAAATTGGGTGATTTTTGTTCCTTCGTTTTCACTGAAAATTCTCTGTACTGTTCTACTAAGGAACTCTTGTTCCTAAACTAGATATGTCCTTCCTGGTGTTGTACCAATTTCTTTTCCCTGATACCATTGCTCAGAATAATGGTTCCATGAACCATTATCTCAGCGTAAGGCAAATGTATATAAGGCCAATATTAACTTCCTACTGATGCATCAGATTTTCAAAATAACACATTTGGGATACCAAATCCTGCTGATTGAAAAATATTATGTTCCCCATCTGGTCTGCTTGCGTTGTAACTCTCCATGCAAGTAGCTGCCACTTTTTGATTATTCAGCATGGTCAGAGACTATTATGTTACTGTCTTTCTTAATAACAATAAAACATACATTTATTCACTTAACTTAGCTAAGGACAAAAGTACAACTGAAGAATCATAGAAAATATATGCTTTTTTAGGGAGAACTCTGATAACTTTTAGAAATAAGCTCATTAATTAATTGCATAAATTAAATTATAATGCGCTTCCTAATAAAATATTTGATCTCATTTTTGCTAAAGGAATTTTACTAGGAATTTTTGTGCTTTTCTTACTGTTTGACACCCTCCTTCTGAACCTTTGGGATTGTACCAAGTTTTTGCCATTTCAGAGGAAGAACATTTACTAATTCCCAATTCATGCTGGCATAATTAATTAAAAGCAGCTAAATAATTGTCTAGAGACTTCATTAGCTTTCTGCTTCTTTGTTTCCCGGAGAACTGTGTTATATAGTAATGGAAAGTGCAAGTAGGTGGAAGTGAGATTTTAAATCTGGACAACATAATTGAATAAAAGTAGCCGAAATCCCATTTCTTCTTGCCAACAGCTGCTGCAGCTATTTGTAGTCAAGTAAACAATTTATATATTTTTTTATATTTACATGTTGTATGTAGTATTTGATGACTGGAAGGTTAATGTAAGGCCTTTTCGAGATTTTCTTACTAATTGACCTTAAGAGGGTTTTCTGTTTTCCCATAGCATATGTGGAAAAATACTCCTGTCCACACAGGAGCATAGTGATGGTTTGAGATTAATTGAACTGCTGGATGCTCTAGTTTACTACACAAAGGACATTGCTTACTATTTCACGTTGGACAGATTAATATTTCCTAGGTGCTCTCTCATTTTTCAATATTCCCTTCTCTTTTTTCCTCTCCTCTCTCCTCTTTTTTATCTCCAGGGCTCATTCCCCAATTTTACTGCATAGAATATCCTCTGGTTCTCATTTGCTTACAGCTGCTGTTTGGATCTAATTCACATGTTCTTCTCAATTCAGATATTCAGTTTGTCCTCCTAATATTTCTCCTTTCTTCTAATTTCACTGATTACATTCAGTCTCCTACTCAAATTTCAAAAATTTTCAGGATTTTCACTGTTTGTGTGGCAGGGTGGGTGACAAGAGCCATGTCTACTGTGGTTTTGTAGCTGCAAGACCTCATTTGGCTTTGAAACACTTGGATCCACAATGCATAAAATATCTAGTGACAATAGAGTCTAATTTTTATAGGTGTTAAAAAAATTACTGTTCTCACTAAAGTTGAAGCTCAAATTAATTATAAGAAATCCAAACCATAAAAAGGTATGGAGAAATTATAATAAGTAATTTACACTTGCTTTTGAAAGTTTGCTTCTTAATTACTGTCTACTTTAAGGTAATACCTTAGATAAACTGGAAAAAAACCCCTTTTGATAGCTTTTAAGCTTATTAGAAAGGTTACAAAGAATATCTGCATCTTGAAATTGTGGAATTATTTAATTTTCAAATGTAATCACTAGCATGAAATAAACAAAGAAAAAATATCATAAGCAACTACTATATCATAGTAACTGTGGGATAAATAAAGTTTAAATGTTTTGGTTAAGATCTTTCAGAGGAATAATAAATGGTTGCTTTTTTTCTTTATAACATAAATGAAAACTGTTATTTCTTGAGGTAGCTTCATATATTTGTCACCTAATTTGAGGATATTTTCAAGTAGGCTGGTTTGAGGAACTTTGGGATGGGGATTTGAAATTGCACAGCTAAGCCCGACAGGAATTGTAGTAATAGTGACCGCCACTATAACTGCATAATAAAATTAAATGTACAGGCAACTGTCTAGAGAGTTTCAACTGTAAATTCCAAAGGGTTTAAAGTTCATTTTAATCTGAAGCAGACGAAAACTTACGCCTGCAAGAAACAGATCAGAAGTGATTCAACTATCCACAGTAACTTTTACCATAGTAATGATGGCTGACTGAGAATAAATTAAAAGTGAAAAAGTGTATTTAAGTTTCTGCACAGTACATTTAGAAGATATTCTGACATGCTAAAACTATGTCCAGGAAGAGCAATTAAGCAATAAGTATACTGTGATTTCAAATTTGATATTAAAAGAGACTCTACACACTGAGGACATTTAAGCATGACAGTGGTTAGTTGTAGGTTTGGGGTTTTTTAATTAGCAAGCCAAAAATCTTCTGTACAGCAAGAAAAAACATAGGTAGCAATGCAAATAAGTTTATATCCAATGCACACTCCAAAATACTAGCAATTAAGTGCATTTTGTACAACCTCAGTAAGAATATAAGACAGACAGAGCTGCAGTCAGACCATCTGGACCACGAGCTGTTTCTGGCAGTGGTAAGTCACAAATGCTTAGGAAGAGACTTGCACCGTAGGAGAAAGGTGGTGTAGTGGTCCCTTGCTTTGTCTGTCCAGCTCCTGACAATATGAACCTTAGGGAATACCCTGACCTGCAGGTGTTTCCAGTGTCTTGTTTAATAGTTGCTGAATGACCTTTCTTCCATTGCTTTTACAACACCCCATGACAAGATGTAACACAAGTTGATCAAGTATTATAGATGTATTATTTTTTTTTGCTTTGAAGGGTCTGCTTGATAATCACATTGGTTGACTCCAAGTTCCTGGGTTCTGAAAAGTAGCAAATGGTTATTCCTCATTCATTTACCTTCTCCTGGCTAATCATGGCTTTATAGACTGCTATAATGGCTCTCTCCCAAGGTCTGCTTTCTGATTTGTGATATGTCTTGTTGTATGGAAGCCTTCATAGATCTCTTACAATTCTTATCCTCCTTCCTGTGTTTTTTAATATATATATATTTAGTTTGAGACTAAATGACTACATATATATATAATTTGAGATTAAATAACCAGAACTCTTCTCAGAATTTATGATGTGGGTGTGCTATGCTGCATACTACCAATGTCTTCTGGTTTGTTTTCTATTTCTTTCCTAATAATTCATTATGTTCTGTTTGAGATTTGACCGAACATTTTCACATAATCATATACAGGAATTGTAGTTTTCTTGAGCAGCAGCAGCTAACTTGCAGTTACGGGGCATGTGAACATGTGGAGGGAGGGTTCATATGTGGAATGTTTAGCACTTATCAAAATTCAATTCCACCGGCTGTTGTATTGTCTAGTGAATAGTACCCTGAAGTCCTTCCACATCTCCTCACAATGCACTTTTTACTTACCTCAGTAATGATACACTTTCAGCAAGTTTTGTTACATCATCAGTCATACACTTCTGTAGATAATTTAGGATGATACAGCACAGTGCAGGATCTACTGAACACAGCCACAGTGGTTATCCCCCTTTGGTGTGATAACTGATCTACTGTGCATGACCTTTGTTCCCCTCTTTCTACCTATTGCTTTTTCCATGACTTTCTGTCCCAGATCTGCTCAATTCCTTTAGAAAACATTTGGGGGAATCATGCCAAGAGCCCTCTGGAAATCCAAGATAATACATTAACCAGATTTTCATGACTTTATATGTTCAGTAATTTCAATAGGAACACTCACAAAGTTGTGAGACGTTGCATTCACCAACAAAAGTAGTGTTGAGTCTTCCTTTACTGTCACATTTATCTTTATTTTCATTCATTCTTTTTTATAGTTCCTATTATGTTATCTGTATGGGCATCTGTTGTATTCATCTTCTTTTCCCCAGGTTTCCCCTGGATATCTTTCTAAAAACTGAGGACACATTTTCCAGCTTTTTTTCCTTTAGCACTGAGGGTGATTTAAATGATAAATTGCACACTATGGCTAACAGTTCAGCAATTTAATATTTGACTTGCCTTAAAACACAGAGTGACCATTATGTTGACCCAGCTAGATGCTTTTGTTAATTTTTTCGATTTATTTATAAGCCTTTGATAGTTTTTGCTGCTGGTGGTGTCATCACTGCTATCTCTTCCTTCAATATTTAGATTTTGCCACTAGAGAAGAAATAGGTCATTCACTGAGACCTCTCTTTTTATGGGGAAAAAAAAAAGCGCCCTTGTGAAAGAGTTTTCATTGAGCTATTTTTGCTAGTTCGTATCTCTCAGTATTTCTGTATTTTTACTAGAGTTTGTCTGGCTGAACCGACAGTTCTCTACAATTATCTGTGTAAATCCTGTGCAATGGGGAGAAGTGTGCTGGGGCGGGGCGGGGGGAGCTATGACAATAGGAACATCTGATGGCATAAAATGGAGTTTTGCAACGTCTGGAAAGTTTACTGTCTCATCCTTCATTTTTATGTGGACGGTGAAATATATTTTTCTTGCCAGTCAAAGAAATGAATTATAAATAATGGATGATATCTCAAAGTGATCCTGTTTGTAATAAGTACCTTGGTTTTTTGTGTATATATATCCCAGAAAACTGTATCTGATCACATGGGGATTCGCATTCCTATGTTATTCTCTGGAAAGCTACCCACACGCTCTTTGTTGTTACCTGAGGTATTTTTCCCTGATGCGTGTCTCAATGACACCAATTTCCTTATAAATCTTTTAACTCCTGCTGGACTTTAAAAGCACAGCATCCTTCCCATTGAAAGAAATACATTATTTTCAGCATTTTATGCTCTCGGTTTGCTGAAGATAGGAAAATTGTTATAAAGAGAATTGTACTCTTCTTTACTGTATTGAGAGCAGTGAAAGAGGCACTTATTTTTCTAGCTGCTGCATGTTCTTTGTGTTATCTGAACTGCCTGGTCATAAGTGGGTGTTCTGTAATTATGATAGCAATGCATGACAATGATACAATATTAATGGTTGATGTAGAAGCAATTGATATCAAAACATACTTAGAGACTAAAAAAGTGTCATGATTCATCTTAACCAGCAGAAATCATAGCAAGAGTTTAGTGGTACCTATAGCTTACCCTCACCCAACTTCAGAAACTCCGCATTAGCTGACATCCCTCTGATTCAACAATATTATCTTCAGTTCCTTCAGGAGCAAAAATTTTGTGCTCTGAAAAAGCCCACACCCACTCTTGCTATTTCCTGGTCACAAAACCAAGTGGTGCATCAACCGCACCAGTTATTCATATGCCCTGGATCTGCTGAGCTTTAAGCACAGGTCTCCTTCTTTGAAATCCCACCCCAGGCATAGACCTGGCTGTGGCAGCGCCACATTTTTGGGGTGCGCTGTCATAACTCCTTCTGTGCCTCTGATGTCCAAACACAGCTGACCGAGAGGAACGTCGGTGGGTGGCTAGCCGTGCCTTGCCTTGAGCGTGAAAAAGAAGGAGAAGCGGTGAAACTGTGCTGTGGCCAGGGAAGCATGTCATCATACAGGGCACCACATCTGAGGGTACCATGGCAGAAAATACATTTCCTGGCTGACACTCGCTTGCAAAAATTCTTGGGTGTCATATGCCGTGAAGAATATATCACATTCTCCCCCACGGAATGTTTGCAGCCAAACAATTTGATCACACATTTGCAGACCCAGCCACTGGAGAAGAAAGTAGGCAGATCTGCTGTACTAGCTGCAACTGGCAAGCAGTACACAAGTAAAGCTGAAATAATAGCATAATAATGCTATTACTAAGTAGAAGTAGTCTGTGTCCAATATTTTGGGTCTTCTGTGAATGCTTGAAATTGTGGAACAACATTACATCTGAGAGAATTTTCAAAAGTATAGTATTTGCAGTAATTTTTTTAAAAATTTTGTCTTTAGCAGGTTTGCTTGAAAGGGTGCACATATGACTTTATATATTAGCATAGAGTTTCACACTGGAGGGGGGAATGAGTGAAGTGTTAGGAAATATGTTATGAAGAGAAGTTCAGACTGTCATTAGGGAAAACAAGACACACAAGTTTTGATTTTCTGTATTTTGCCCTGAAGAAGCATGGGAATCAAAGCTCAGACTAAAAAGTTGCAGTTTCAGAGGAAATGCCAGTAGGAAAAACAGGAAACCCATACTTCAAAGGAGTCTGGATTTCATCCTTCTATCATCTCAGTTTAAAGAGACAAGAGACCTCAGTAACAAAATAGGAAAAAGCTTGTGAATTTCTGAAAAATTGAAAATAGAAAAATTCAAGAGTAGTAATAGTGAAAATAGAAGAAATATTTTATAAATGCTGACTTGGGTTTGTGGGTACGGAACTAAATTCCACCATTGGAAGGCCTGATTGCCAGTGTGATATTGGTAGGTACTTTAAAAAAAAAAAATGAGGAGAGACATGATAGGGAAACTAAAAGCAATTTGAAACATATTCAGGCCACTTTTCATCACTGCATGCTGAATGAACTGGTTATCTAGTGACCAAATTGTGCTGTGTTCTGTTTTCCCTGGTAGTTAAATCGACTTGATGCTTGCAGCTTGTACGGATTTTTCCCACCCTGTGTAGCTGCACGTTTCCACCAGTATGCCAAACAGACACCACAAACACATATTTCAGAGGTGAAGTTATAGCACTGCTCAATGCCAGCACCTCACTCCCCATTTGTCTGCCTCAGGAGACTTCAAGGTGCAACTCTTTTTTTTTTTTTTTTTGTCAAGACAAAAGCTATGGTGCTCACCTCCAGTTATTAGATTTCAAAGTCTCAGAGGTCTGCCTTTTGAGATACAATTTTATTAAGAGAATAAAAGCCAAGATCTAGTTAGTGTGTGAATCAGCTGAAATCCAGTGGGAAACAATCACATAAAACATTTAACAGACAATGCTTTAAAAGATTTCAAGAGGAGGGTTTGTGTATTGCTAGAAGTGAAATGCAACTTCTCTTTCAAGGACTAACTTTTTTTTTTTTCTCCCATTTGAGAACTCCTTTCTTCCCTTTTTTTTTTTTGGTTTTGTTTTTTGTTTGCTTTCTTCTCCTGTGAGTGAAGAAGGGTCTCTTGCTTTGTCTTTTTTCTTTCAAGAAACTGTAGGTCAGCTTCCCCTTTCAGTCAGTCTTTCATGGTGGCATGACTTCTGTTGATCTTGTCTGGATAAAATCTTTTCCAGGGCTGTGTCAGACATTTAGGTCAGTCCCAATTCACCCACATCCTGTGAGCACATAAGGCAAGACTGCTAACATGTCCCCAGTTTGCCGGATGTTTTTTATGAACAAAGTAGTCGATGTTTCAGGTATACATCATTGTCTCTAGACTTGGGATATATCTGTAAGTGACACCCTGTGATAGAGATCAGCTCAGACTGTAAGGGTGGACACAGCGGCAGGCGAGGATTCATGGCACATCTGTGGTAGGTTTTCCCCCTTACCTGCTGAGCGATGTTCCTACCGATGCCTCTGGCCTGCTGACGGCATCAGCAGCCACTGCCTAGCACACAGCGCAAGCAAAATCCTACCTACTTAGGTAAGCTGTGGTGGTGACAGATAACTCAGTCGTGCTGGGTATCTTGGAATCAAGCATAAATCTCATTTTAACTGTGTTTGGGTAAATAGTGCCTCTTCATTCACTAACTAACCTTACCTGAAATGACTCTGAGTGCTGCTCCCTTTGCAAATTCAATCCTTCATATGGACAAAAGAGAGAGGTTTGTAGTGACGTGGGTGTTCAAGAACTTTTCTAGCTGTTTTATTTTCCCCTCTTTAACTGCCATAGTCAGGCCCAAAGAGTGAGTCTCTCCTACGCTTTGTGTGAGCGTGAGAACCAGGTTGTATTTTATTACTTTAAGTTAAAGTTAATCCTTTGCAGCTTGTGTTCACACTGGCAATGAAATGACAGCAGGAGTGAGGTGAAAGTAAGTGATAATGTCTTGGCATTCGACACTTAAAAAGAATGTGTGCTTGTGAAGTTCTGACTCATTAATTCTTTTTCCAGGCAGCCGTGCGGCTTAGCAATGCTCTTCAGTACTGTGATGGATTTTAGATTAGACAAATAACCCAGAATAAAAAACACTTTATTGTTTGATGGAAAGGGAGATTTTCATTCGTTTGACCTTTTTTTGTATCGAAAAGTATATGAAAAACTTGCAAGTTTGGATTTTTCACTGTCACTTACATCATACAGCAATCTTAAGGACACAAAATGCCCCAAGCCACATTCCTTGTGGGAGATCTTTCTCCAGGACTGAGCTGCACAAAAGAACATAAAACAGACTCTGAAAAACACCATTTTAAAGTGGAGTAGAATTGGGAAACACCCTTCTTTCCTTTACTCAGTCCCTCAGAGATTAGTGCAAGCCACTTCAGATGTTGCGAGACAGTAACTATAATGGCATGATACTATAAAGTGTTTTACGGACTTCAGAGTAAACATAAATATAGAGACCACATCACTCGAAGCCCTGAGATGCATAAGAAAATGTGGAATCGACACTAATCTCTGAAAACATATGCTTTAAGGCGTTTCAAAGCACGGAAATACGATTATTCCAGAGCAAACCAAGGAACATCTATCCTTTTTAATCCCCTCCTGTGCATGTTATCATAAGAAACAACTTGTTCCAGTGACATTACCATAACCTGCAATTTCAGGCGAGTGAACTATCATCAATCCATACAATAGTTATTACTATAAGGAGAAAACTTCACTATGTTTAAAAAGAAAATAAAACAAAAACTCAACAACCAGGGTATATTTTTCATTCTTTAGTTTTCACCAGGTTTGCTTTGTCCCAAAGCATTGAAAATGTCTGACTCTCTTGTATAACATAGTATATTAAAAGTGACTAGCATTTAATCCATCAAGATCACTCTCCTTATAATGGCACAGCAGATGGCTGGGCAATATTACTTCTCACAAAACTGATTGGTAATCAATCTGTGTACATGTGTTGTTCACTTCACCCACTCAGCTAAATAAAGTTCAACAGCAGAGTGAACCATGGAATTTTAAGCTTTTTCTGAGTTTTTAACCCAGCGATAGCATACACATTAAGAATCAAAACTACACCCACAGCAACATTTTGAATTTGTATAAAATATTTCATATCCTGTTGAAATGCAACAGGCTCATAAAGTCTTTCACCTGAGGCATTTCTTTTCCTTTAGCTCTTACAACTCACAACACTGTCCTTTTTTTTAGCTATGAAACATTAAAACAGTGGTTTGGGTAAATTTGTTTCTTGAATATGCTGTTGCACTTTTCAACGGCAGCACTGCTAGGAAGTATACCTGGAACTTAGGTTCAGATAAATGGTGTCTCCAAAACAAGCAGTCAAGCACAGAGGAAGCTGAAGTCTACTCTCTGCTACCAGTTACACCTCCATGAGCTTTGTCTCCCTCAGATTTTTTGCATGATGTCTCTGGCTGCAGTTTTTACGCATTGACAGTTAACTGTGATTTGAATTATGCCTTTCCAGTGAGGCTATCTGGTGACCCTTCACTTGACTCACTCAAGTTTGTTGATGTCTGTCTTGTATTGGAGTGGACATATTATTCCCAACTGGACATAATAGTCCCGATGTGGTCTAAAAATTGCTGGGTAAAAGAGAATAATGTGAGCTCCTTCTGCTCTTGAAAAATATTGCAATTTAGAATCCAGGAAGAACATGAAACAAATCTGGGGCATATTTAATTTCTGCTAAATCTGAAGAGAATGCGGTCTCATCTGCGTCAGAGCTCCCTGGCAAGCCCTGTCACCCTTATCTGAGAAATCCTTTCTCTTAAAAACTGTCAGCACATTTCTTCCTTTGTTTTTCTCTCATTCCATGAAGATACATAATACCTACAAAAATAAAGTTTTTTGGCAATAAGTTACAGTGTGAGGAACAAAGAAAAGCTTGATAAAATTAAAAGGTAGATGGAGTGAACCAAAATGAAAAGAACCTCAGCAACTGACTCACTACAGAAAGCGTTGCCTCAAAATTTCTGATCTAAGGGATAGTAGAATTTAGTGGCTTGAAATAAGTGAACAACAACAATAGATGGAATTACATTAATTTGATGTGCAGGTATTTTAGGGCTATACACTGGAGTTGTTACAAGGTTGGTAGAAAATGTGTTTAAAGAGATAGTAAGACTTAAATACTGCAAGAAGAGCATGAGTCTAACTAATGCTGTTCTCTTCCTACAACATTGTGTTCTCGTCAGCCAAATCATGACAATACTAAGTAAGAGACTGCAAGGACTGATACCGGACAGTGATTCAAATACAAAAGTACATATAAACCTGACTATTGCATATTATGGTTTTGTTCATTAAAGTGAATTAAATTCATCCTGTGTGTGTCTGGACTCCTTACTACGAGAGACATGTACACGCTGGAGAGAGTTGAACAGAGGGCCATGAAGATGACTAAGGGCCTTGAGCATCTCTCCTTTGAGAAAAGATGCTGTTCAGTCTGGAGAAGAGAATGCTCAGGTGGATGCTCATCTATGTGTATAAATACATGGTGGAAGGGTGTAAAGAAGTTGTAGTCGGGCTCTTCTCAGTGGTGCCCAGTGACAGGACCAGAGTCAGTGGGCACGAACAGAAACACAAGAAGTTCCCCTGAACATTGGGAAACTTTTTTACTGTGAGGGTGACCGAGCACTAGCACAGGTTGTCCAGAAAGGCTGTGGAGTCTCCCTCCTTGGAGATATTCAAAGGTCATCTGGACAACTGGCTGTAGGTGTCCCTGCTTGAGCAGGGGGTTGGATCAGATGACATCCAGAGGTCCCTTCCAGCCTCAACCATACTGTAATCCTTTGTTATTTGAGTAATAAGAAACTTTTAAGGAAATCTCTTTCCTTTACTGTAGTTCTGATAAAGCTAGTGAAGAAGATATCATGCAATTGGAATCAACTATTTTAACATCATGTAATCTGAAACTGTTCTGAAGAGAAAAAGCAGGCTGCACCATCAGGGTAAAAATGATAGCTGTTTTCAGCTTCAAAACAAGTGAGTGAACATTGTGGTAGCTACCTGATAATGCTGATGTAAGTAGTGGAACTGCAGCTACAAATGGGACATCTAATAGCCATTTGTTAAGGAGAGTAAAGGGGTTTTTTTTTGATTGCATCACTATATTACATAGAAAAAGACAGAGCTTTCATGATGGCAGGACCTTGACTGAGAGTCAAGTGGTTATCTGCAGGAGATAAGATGAATCTGAACAAGAAAACTAAACTGCTGCAAAGAAGTTTGTTTTTGTTTTTGTTTTTGGTTTTGGTTTTGGTTTTGGTTTTTTAATTCATCTTTCTTTTGTTCTTCAAACAGTGGAAGCTCTACATTTGGGAACACTGATGGCAGCACATGGCTATTTCTTTCCAATCTCAGACCATGTTCTAACACTAAAGGATGATGGCACTTTTTATCGATTCCAGGTAAGTGTTTTCAATATGTTCTTGACTTGTACAAGTGGAAGCTCATATTAAAGACCTTACACAAAGGTTCATAGCAAATTTTAACCATCCTTTGTCTCTTATCTAACCTGGTAAATAGTGGCAATTCCCCCTAAATTAAAAAATGATAGGAGGATTTTATTTAGAATTTAAGTAAGCAGAGTGTTAAGATGATAGTGACCATTTTGATCCCTGGGAAAAGTGTGATAATTCTAATTGTGGAACTATTTCTCATGAAATAAATTAATCTTGTATTCTGGAAATATAGTAAAGGAAATGAAATTATCTTATTGACATTATTATTATCTTATTCTTAACATGGTCTTAATTTGGAAAGGGGCAAGTATCTTACTTATTAAGGCTATAACAGAAATCTGATAAAAAATGGAGGGTAATATTTATATTCTTTCTTATGTGAGGGTTTCCTTATTGGTAACAGAGTAGTATTGAAGTAGTGTATATTTTTCAAACAAGTGCAGACACATTTCTACATTGATCTGTTAGTCCCACTGCATACAACAAACATGTATATGCTTCACAACAAGATGGAAGGATATATATGTATGTATATGTATACCTATACCAATACCTACATGTATATTATTCAGATACCTACGTAGTTGTATTTTATTATATTACATTTCAAACTAAGGGCTTAGGGAGCTGGAATGTTGCTTTGCTAATAATGAATAGCAAGCTAGAAGTTTGCAGAACAATACCATGTATGGCTTGAAACAAATACAATTACACAGTATCCGATTATGTATTCTAGAAAAGGAATTAACTTTGCTTGCCATGTGTCATCTTTGACAATGGTGGTTGTGTTCTGTATTGCTCTTCCTATTAGGTGGTCTTCCTGGTAGGGATCACCAACAGCTGCTCCAAGATCTTCCCTAGGTATTTGTTGCTTTGCAATGATATGATGATTATCACTATGAAATTGATGACATGAATACCATAGTTTGGTAATCCTGCTCTGTTAGTTCTAACTGTGTTAAATACTCACAGAAAAATAATATCTGGTAGAACAAAATCTATTGTCTTCAAGATATTTAAGCTTTGTCTTAAACATTGTTTGAACAAGCCATCAAGAATAAAAAAACCCTGAGACTGTGGTCTTTAAACTTCAGAAGAGAACTGTGATACATTGGAGACCAATCATAGTCTCAAGCATTGTATTAGATTAATTGCTGTACAATACTTTCATTAATATTTTGGCTTGAGTTCTATAGACCCACATAAGGGAAAAGAAAGGATCATAATATATGGTCTAAAACAAAATCATGGAGTGAATGCAAATAAATATGTACAGCACAGTCTGGCAAGAAAGAGAATGATTATTGCATACACACATACAATATTATAATATTTTTCATATGTAGATCCTGTGGGTCATACAGGGCAAAAACCCTGTTCTTCAGCAGGACAGTAAGTTACATGTACATATGGGTAATACAAAGAGCAGTCACTCCAAGCCCCCTCCCCCACATCCACAGGTACGTTTGATCCTGGAGAGTGGATCTGAAGGAAAAGGTTTCCTTTCCATGGTGCTTCATCCTCCTCAGTGTTCAGTGTAAAGAGAGGGATGGCACATGGGTGAAGGGGCTTACTGCTGAGAGAAAGTAATGGTGTGATTATGAGGTAAGCAAAAAGTAGAAAGAAATCATGGAGTGGTTGAGGGTCCAGTTCTTGGCTTGTCTCTGCATAAGCAGCAGACAGAAGGACAAAATATCTGAGGACTTCATTTTGCAGAGAATACAACTTATTTATAGGAGTGCTGGTCGTTGAATTCTGCACAGCTGCTGGCCTGCCGCTATCTCAAACATGGGAAAGGAGCACCTCTGCTAGCATGATAATTCAACGGAAGGAAAGTATAGATCAGAATTAGCTGCACTGTGAATGACTGAGTACTGCAGCTACTCTGCCATGGGCTTTCCTCAGAGATGTCTAGAGCCTGCCTCTTTGGACATGAAGCTTCAAGCGAGGGTTAGACTGTAAAATGATATCAGTTGATAACACACATAAGTGAAGGATTTGGCGCTTATTTGCCATATGCATATGAAATAAGATAATTTCCTCAAGTGTTGCTCAGTATATATCTGCTGTATTTTGGTGGTTTGCTACTCTGTGGTGTCTTTTGCATTGGTATTCCAGTGCTAACAATGTTAGAACAATGCAATTTATCTGTTAATGTATAGCATTACAAAACATTTATAGTGGTGTCATACTTTTAACTGGAGTTGTACCGGCAAAATTTATGTCATTACAATTCCATGTTCCCCACCAAAATAAGGCTAATATAAAATCTGTTAATGAAGCTGTTAAATTGAAAAATGAAGACAACATACTCAATGGGGAGGAAAGTTTGACAGTAAAAGTGTAAATTTTACACAGCATAGTTGTTCAGGTGCTTTGGAAATAGCACCCCCTGAATACTGTAGAGGATTCACAAATTTCTGGATATTTTAACAGAAAGAGAAAACCATGCACCTGCCAGCACTGAAAAGTTCAGAAGGCATCCCTGCAGAGAAATCTCTATCCACAGTACAAAGACCTGACCTACAAAAAACTGGCTAGCTACAATAAAGTTCTCCATGCACTTAATTTTTTGTTTTCCAAAGGGTAACGCCTTCCCTCCTGACAATAAAAATACTTCCAGTTTGTTTTAAACAACCTTCTGTTGTA
The DNA here is from genome assembly GCF_011004875.1 of Balearica regulorum gibbericeps. NCBI lineage: Eukaryota > Metazoa > Chordata > Aves > Gruiformes > Gruidae > Balearica > Balearica regulorum. The sequence continues at coordinate 85,720,990 of NC_046186.1, read as the reverse complement.
TAGAAAAAGCTAAAAGCAGTGGAGATTGTACTTCATTTGTGCAAATGCCCTTTTAGAGGCAAAATTTTACTTTTTCAGTTATTACTCTTGCCATCAGGAGGGCTGTAAAATTGCAGTTATATCTGTTTTTTTAAATAAAATGGCCTTAGAAATAAAAATAAAAATTAAAAAAAAAAATTCCAGATCATTCTTTGACCTACTCAAGTGTAATTAGGTTAGTTTCTGTGATAACAATTTAATTCAGAGGGGATAGATCTAAATATTAATTGCCTCACTCAGAGAGGAAATTTATTAGTCTCAACAAGGCAAAGCAGAAAATTCAGGGATGATGATACTTTCTGAACCATCCTGAACAACTGCATTGCCTTTTCCTGCTAATTTAAGCCTTGGGCCAAAGAAAGATCTGAATAACTGCTGACCACCCTCTTCTACCTGAGAGGAAATAGGTTTGAGGGGCCCAAATAAGAAAAGCAAGGTGCACTTTAGAAAGCAGGTATTCCTGGGGCCAGGGATTACTCACTGAGACTTTTCATCCGTGTCCACACAAGTGATAATATGTCCATTCTGGTGAGGAATGCCTGACTTGCCCTCTCAGCTCATAAACTCCTATAATAGTATCCCAGGAAAGATAGGTTGAGTTCTTCTACAAGTTATATGTGCATACTAAGTGTCTCAATGTTCATAGTGAAAAATAAAGTTTCTTAATATACTTCGTCTTTAAACAAACTCCTAGGATACTTGAGGCTAGTGATAATCAGGCTCCCATTTTTTGATGAGATTAATTTGTGATGTAACATAAATTAATTTTCAGAGATGAAGTTTAGGTTCTGATGTTGTTTTGTAACTTTTAAGATGGAAGGCGTAAATAGCTGAGGAAAATGTGTGAAAATGGGAAGAGTTTCTTGTGAAAGCATGAGTCTGGTGAAGATAGCAGCAAGACTCATGGATTTTGGCAAGATGAAGAATTCATCTGTGATGTTTTCTCCTCTTCTACCACTGGCAACACTTTCTTGAGAAATGTATTTAACCTTTCTGGCCTTGTTTTCCCATGCTGAAATTGAGAATAGAATACACTGGAAGGATCTTGGAATATCTTTGCTGCAAAATAGTGTAGAGCGTGAAGTGTTGTGGATCCTTGTGTCTCAGGTGGAATTACATTGCTTCCCGCATCTCTTTGAGTCAGCCCTGCTCAGCGAGCTACCTCTTGGCTCGGTCCTGGGCCAGCCTCTGGCCATTCTGAACACTGAGGCTGTGGCTGAACGTCACAGCTCTCCAGCCACTCTCCACAGCCTTGCTGGACCATCTACCGTGCCTTGAGGTAAGCATTTTATTGGAAGCCAGATTTTAGAAGTAAAAAAGAAGGTGGTTATCTTATCCACCATTTGGCAGATTTTCTTTGGCAATTGCAGGTCCAAGGACTAATTCATTGTCTCTTCAGCTCAGGCTCAGCATATACAGTTCCTCTTTAGGTTTCAAAGAGGGAAAAAAATAAATCAAATCCATGTGTCTTTCTGACTGCCCTATCAATGCCTCTTTTTCTTTTTTAACTCCCTACTCAGACACACTTCCCCCCCCCACCCTCTGCTTTCTGTTCTCATCCCCCTTCCAGATTAGCAAAGAGGAGTCACAGAGACAAAATGTTTATTGTTTCCAAATTCCTCAAACTCTTTTAAATAATTCTGAGCTAACCATGAAGCACTTCTTGCTGGCATTCTTCCTCTATGAGCTTGACAGTGCTAGACCTGCAATCTTACTGTTTTCCTTTACCAGATCATTTGGGCCAACTGCAGTGAATGTAAAACTGAATGCCTGTGAATTCTGCCATCCATCATGCAAGGCACTTGAGATTGTGTATAACTATTTTTTACCAAAGACTTGATTGCTGCTGTTTATAAAGACTCTGTGGTGCCTGTGAGAAGAATAGCAGTAATATGCAAAGGAAGGTTTATGAGTGATTTGAATATTCCTCCCTCATTCCAGTAATTAGATTTTAAAAAATTTCATGGAGTAGAATAGCTTCAGAAACAACAGTTCTTTTCTTATTACTATCAACAAGGGGTAGCTGAAAGATGCTTAGTGATTTCCCTCCTCAGGAATGCAGTTCAATGCATAGAAATAATCATGTTCTATAAAAGCTGATGGGCAACACTGATTTTTACAAGTGGCTGTTTTATTAGCTCACATATTATTATTGATTAATTTTATGATAGGGCCAAAACAGATCTATTTGTTTTATCACAGGATTGCTCACAACGTATAGAAGCTGCTGCTGCCAATTTCTTTTAGTGTGGAAAATATACTGTATTACAAGATTTTGTTTCATCTGACTTTATTAACAGGAGGATTATGGATTTCTGTGGTTAGGTTTAGCTAATGGTATCATTCTGTAATGAGAGAGAACCGGTATGTATTTGTGTGTGCAAAACCAGTTTTCCATCAATGGCATAAAGATCTTGTAACAGCCTGGTTTGTTCTGAATGCTTAAATGGCTCTACGATCGCATGTGCAGTGCTAGGTAAGCCTTATTTCTCGAGCTGCTGACTTGTACTGGCTGCTTATTCAAATTACAGATACAATAAAACAAAGTGCCTTAAAAGTATGCTGATAAAAACTGGCAGCATTATTTCTGCCTGGACTGATAAACAGTACTTGACTTTCCCCAAACCGTTCTACCACCCACCTTCCTTCCGGCTGTAAGTGGGATGTCATGGCAAAATGACAAATGTTCCCTGTTTAATACTTGTTCATGACAAACTGCTTCGCATTTCCTTTTGATGAAAAGTAAAATTCTTAAGTATGATAATTCCTTCGGGTTTTCTACATTTCACAAAAAAACCTTGATATTTTGTAATCTTCTCTTTGAAAAGGGTAGTGTCAAGGTACAACATGTTATACCACGTCCACAGCCCTCCTGGAGAAAATCTTTGCTTATGCAGGGTTTCTAGATCATGAACCAAGGCACATAGATTGTACATTTGTGCTATAGGAATATGTGATATTGCAAGGGATGTTATAATTCTTCTACAGTGTACTTGGGATATATGAGTTGTAACAAATTGTAAAGCCAAGCTTTGTTTGCATAGTCCGGGTACAGAGAAGGCCATTACGTGGGCAGAGCCTCCTTGCATTGCTGTGGGAGTTTTTTAATAGATCAGATGAGAGCAGGCAGCTTTCTCCTTTGCACACACCTCCTATTCTCATTCCTGACCTCATTCTGTGAGATCAAGGATATTCTTATCAGACTCTTCTTACCAGACTCTTCTTACTTCCTAATCTTTCCTAGTTGAACAAGGCATGTCTTCCCTCAGTCTTCATGGAAAACCTCTCTAGCAAATTCTTCTAAGGGATTATTAAATATCTAGACTGTGAAATTGCGTGGAGGCTTTTGAAACAGAAGTGGAAAGATGTAAATTCAGCACATGCATTATAGTCACATGTGATGTGATTACTTGAGGTCTGTAACATCTAAGGGACAAAGTAAACTTCAGCCTCCATTTGTAGGAAAATCAGGTTTTTGGAGTCAAAGGTCACAGAGATTTTTGTCTGAGACCTCGTGCAAGCTCGGTGTTAACTTACCTGATTGCAGAAGTTGGGACGATAAATCTCTGCTCAGGTAGGAGCCCGTGAGGCGCTGAGTCTGAGGAGGACTGCAGCGGGGGCGGTGGGGATGCACTCAGAGCATGGCCCTGAAGAACGGACAGAGACAAGAGGCTGTCTGGTGCTCTCAAGGGCCAGCCTGAACAGGGGGCCTTGATACACATTTCCCCAAAATCTTAATGTATCATTCTAATAACTGAATTGTACTATCGTGGGACCCTTGTGATGAGGTTTCATCCTGGGTCTTTTCTCAGCCAGGAGTGATGCTGCTTGAGATTTATTTTTATTGCTACAATTTATCAAGGGGTATTCCAGTTTATCCAGTGTGCATGACACAAGGCGAGGTAGATTAAGATCAGAATTTTATGACTGTTAATACCAAACAATTAGGCAAGAAAACGTGGACTACACCTCTGAGAAAACATCAGTCATTTTAACTACACACAAGTTTATTGTTGATGAATTTTTTTGCATACACTCACAGCATTGCAAAAATCCTTTAATCAGAAACTGATATTTTTTATCATGTTTCATTTTCAGTGTCTAGTTTTTTTAAAAGATTTTTCTTGATTTTTTTTTTTTTTAACTTTCTTTGTGTCTTAAGTTTTAATCCTGTTCCTTACTACTATTTTTCGTGCCTGTTTTAGGAGAATTTTCCCTATCTCTGCACCTACCAATGCCATTTCCTGCTTTGAAAGTGAAAAAATAACAGCTATCTACTCTTTGAATACAACTTCATTAGTGGCTGTAGCTGCTTTTGAGCACATATCTTATGGTGGTACCATAATTCTTTACTTGCTGTGAAGAAACTAATGTAGGACTTTGCCTTGGTCAAAATACATAGCATCTACTGTTTATTTCTCATCTAGTAAGGACTTTACACTGTCAGTGACCTAACATGTTTTTGAAAAATCAAAATTTTAGTAACCTTTAGCTTTTAAGGATTCAGAAGTGGACAGTGTATTACAATTGTTCAATCTAGACACTAGATCTAGAAAGATTAAAATACAGAAAATTTCAGGTTTTCACCTTTTCTGAAAAACGTAGATCTTCCCCTTGCTGTAGTCTTCTGAGGCTTCTCTGCCTTATGTGATATTTTAAAAAATAACAGCCTATGTTTTAAAGGTTACTTGAATGAATATTTTTCCAGGTATAACTACACCCCTTTAAACGTCATGCAGAAAGTCCAATACTTTTGATAACTCTTGCCACTTAGATACTAGATACTATAAAGAGTTAGAGATAGAGAAAAAAGAGAAGTACCAGAGCAAAAAATTTGCCATAATATTATAATATTTACACATGAATATAGCTCACAGTGCTGAGGAACTAGGAGTTGTTCTTTAGTTTGGTGAGGCTTTTTTGTTTTCTACAAACAAACACAGTTCACCCACATGAAAACTCAGTAATTCCTTAAGCATTCTGTGCTGAATTTCATCAGGACTCTAACCTGAACTGTCTGACCTAATGTAAATATTTCTCTTCCTGGGTTTTTTTTCCTGTACTTTGCCCTGTAGTCTTATCTTCATGTCAAAACTAATTTTGGGCATGTTCGCAGAGCTTATTGCAGGCAGACTTGAACTTTGTTCCCACCGGGAGCCAGCTGGCTGGAAGCCAGCTCTGGCTACGTCGCAGTGCTTGAGCTGATGAGATGTACTTCTCAGCAGGTCCCATGAAATGCATCCGAGCACCACGCAGGCAGGGTCACAGCTTGCAGTTCAGAGCCAGCTTGTGCCTGCCCAGTTTGGAGCACCAGTGAGGAGAGCTCGTGCCTGCTTGTCATCTTTCTCTGGGCCGAAAGACCTTTATGTGACCACAGTCTCCCTCCTTCTGGAGACTGAAACAGGAAGGCACTTAATAATCTCCTGTATTTATCTGTACTAACTGTTATTTGAACCCCTTTCTCATATCATAATGTTTGCCTTTTGCTGGGGTTTCTTTTTGGCTTAACTTACAACACATTATTGAAACCTTTTATTATGACTTATCGTGCGCTTTGCTAATTAAGACTCATGTTCTGTTTTAACGTTTCTGCTTTTATCTCCAGAGGCACCGTGGCACAGGGAGGCTTAAACTCATCCTTCATAGCATATGCATGAATTCGTGCTTATCCCATGATCTCTTTTTCATGCTCAGTTGATTGGAGATTGCCAGTGTGCCTACACTACCCTATCACTACAGTTTCTCTCTAAAGGTACTTGGACGTTTAGTACGGTCTCTTTCAATAACTGCCATCTCCCTTCCATCTCTTCGTGTCTCGGTTTACTTTCCCAAGAGACCTCCCTCTGCCTGTTCTCTGAGCCTGCTGGCCCTCATGCTGCTGCGCTCATCTTTGCAGAACACCAGTCTCATCCTGCAGTCGCTTTCACTCCAAGTACTAACACATGCAAAGTCTTGGGCAGGTATTGTCTAATGGAACAGAATCTATTTTATCTGTTCCCTTGAAATCTTCATTCGGCTTTGGAAAGGAAAAAGTGTCCTCGATGCATTTTCACACTTCTCAGCACTGGTCTGAACCGAGTCCCTGTTGGAAGCAGGTCCCGCCATTGGGACACACCTTTCATCCTTCAGAAAAGAAAAGCCTTGGCCACCTCTGCCTCCTAGTGAGCTAAAGTGACATTTCACAACGTTGAAGATCCTGCCCCCTTCCTATATTCTGTTTAACGCCCACATGCCCTCCACCACCGATGTGCAACTCCCAGTAAAAGTTCAATGTGTTATTCTAACTAAATACTGAAAACAGATGTGTCCTTGAATGATATAATATCTCTGAGACCCTCTCAGAACTATTTCTTGGCAGTATCCTTGCTGGCCGGGGGTAGCTTTTCATGCATGGAGGTACAGAGTACCTCCTCTTACATCATAAACATATAGTCGTGAATATATAGTATTTCCTCAGAGCCTGATGTGAAATGAATGCCAAAAGCAATTTTGGGATTTTATTTTTTTAATCTCAGCTGGGATGGGGGTACATGTACTTTGTGAAGAGAAATCCTAAGTATATGTGAGGAGTTTTAATTTGGAGTTTGCTGCACGTATAACCACAGTTGGAAAAATCTCTGTCTCTTTACTTGTGAAAGGGCTCATCCCCTGCACCTTTCTCCAGCCATCCTCCACTGTAACTGCTGCTCCTCCCTAAACAAAATCTGAGCCCCAGCCAGTTTCAGCTCAGGACCTGCCTGAGCAGATATGGGTTTTATGTATTTAGTAACCCTTGCTGCATCCTTTTTTTTCCAGAAGCTCAGCTTGAACCTGTAAACAGAGGTTGAAGTTAGTGTTAGCAGGAAAATAATGTAGTTGTGCTTTTCTTTTCGGGCCTCTCTGGAGATGTATTTCTTGCCTCTAAGGAAGGATTGTTCTCCTTCCCCGAGTTTGACAGCTGTATATTTGAATGATGGTGGCTTTATGCTTTATATGACTGACATCGTTACACTACTTTTATAGCTTCTTTCTTGTCCAGGATTCACTGAGCCCTGCCGTTCATTGTTTAGGGGTGCCTCCTCTTCTTTCCGTACTTATACTGGTCGCTTTGATTTCAGTGGCATTGTGAAGGAATACTTGATAGGAGAATGACTTACTGCTGCTCCGATACAGAGCACAAAACAACTAGCAAGAAACACATCTCAGCCTTTGAAGTTAGCTTGTGATAGTTTCTCTTTTACCCTTTAACTCATTGCTGTTGCTTGATAAATAGCAAGTTCTAAATCGCTCCTATTAAAGTTAATGGGTCGTTGTTACAATAGAGAGAGATTTTTCACAATATGCATTTAACCCGGCAGTGGGTGTGAATGTGTCACCCTTCAGCCCTGTGGGTTTCCAGATTAACATTAAAACAATTTTGAGGGAAGTGGGCAGCAAGAGAGGTTTCTGGTTTTGCCACTGGGAGATCTTTGAGGAAAAACAGTAAGAAACAGAGTAAAGTGAACATTTTTCCTAAGGAAGCACCTGTGTTTTGAAATACCACTCGGACCAGTCCACCTATTTAATGAGATTAATTCAACTGCTCAAATAATATATAATTCTCTGTATGTGTGTGTATGTGTGTATATATATGAATGTGTTATGTGTAAAATACTATAATCTTTTACATGTTAACAAAAAGTTACCATTTTAAAAATTAAGTTATTTGTATGAAAAATGCCTATATGGTGTTACATTCTTCATTTAGTAGAAGTGAATTATTTTAACAATACATTTAGCACAGTTTTAATAAGCATGTTATGGAACTAGTTATACTTTTATTGGCTTTCAAGAGACAATAAACAATTAGAACAATAAGCAGTTAGAAAAAAATAGACTTCGATTAATGAAAAGAACTTTGACAACTTTGTGAAAACAGCTTATGCTTAGTGGCATTTTTAAACAAATAACTCCTAGGAAAGAGTATTGAATATTAATACATACTAATGAAAACTCTTCAAAATCACGAACTGAATGTACCCCAAAGTATCTTCTGTCTTTTCACCTTCTAAAAATGATTCTTCAGGACATGCGAGATGTATGTTGCTAGGGAAGATGAAAAAGACAGCCTCACTACCTAACCTTGTGGGTTTTGTTCCCTTAACTTTAAGAATAAAAAGAACACTTTGTTCTTCTTTTTGAATGCCATGCTGACACTAGTGCAATAAACAAGCGTACAAAAGTAATTTTCTGTTTTGATGCCTATTTCAAAATTGTCAAGTTGACAATATAATAGATCTACCAAAAATGTAAATTGACTCTGAAAACCAGTATCAATCCAAGGACTGTCTAATGCTTGCATTGTCTAACTTGAGTTCCCTACTTTTTTTTTGTTTTGTCTATAGACACCCTATTTTTGGCCATCAAATTGTTGGGAGCCGGAAAACACAGACTATGGTCAGTGTAGAAATCTTTCCTATTTCTTTCGGGAATTATGTATTATATGAATGAACACATCATTGCAGTCTGTCTTGTTTAATCATCCCACTGTTAAAAACATAATTATATGTCATGTAATTCCAGTGCAAGAATTGCTGATATTGAAATGAATGTGGTGTTACCTTTTTCAAAGTTTATTAAAAGTTTATTAAAGTCAGACTGGGAGTTGATCTGAGGAAAATAAAAACCTCAAAACTCATCAAAACATACCTTGCCATTTACATGTTCTGTTTGCTCCAGGAAGTGTAATTATTTACAGTGACAAAGTCTCAGTGAAGCACAGGACACTTTATTGATGGTTGTGCAATAGTTATTCTCAGATTCAGACCCAAAGATGTGCCTAGTTTAGATTTCTTATTTCTGATATACATCAAGTGGAAAATTATCTATTATGGAAAATAATATGGTTCTAATTGGGCTATATTAGAAACACCTTGTTTATTTGCCTGTTTCTTGGGGTTTTATTCAGAAATTACACTTTGTAATCTCTGGTGTGTACTTAGACAGGAAAATCTGAAGATAATAGGTAATAAAGTATTACAAAATACTCTTTAAAAATTATAACCAAAATTGAGTGTCTCTGTACACCAAATAATGGCCTAATTTTTAAAGAAAATGGATTATCTGTGAGCAGTATCCTGTTCATTTTAATCCAGACTGTAAGCGCCTAGCTCATCTGAAAAGCATGTCTCTTATTTAGTATTTTCAAACTTTGAAAGTCTCTATTTACAGCTTTTTGGAAATTTAGGTGCATGTTCATTTGTAATATGGATTCAGTCTGAGTCCTTGGGAGCTGAAGACCACAGGGATGGATGATTCCAATAGATGCTTCCTTCCTTTCTGCAGCAGACACAGTTTGATTTCAAATACATTGCTAAATAAAACGATTTCAAGCTGAGACACCCAGCAGAACTGAGTGCCTTCAAGTTAGAGTTTGAAATCTGTGACAGTTTCCTCATCCTATAGAAGGAGAAAAAATGTTGATCTTTCTTTAAAATACTGAGATTTGAAGATGTCCAGCAAATAGTTATTGAAAGTAACAAAGGAGGAGTAATTCATACCACACCTGAGTGATTAGCCACTCCATATGAGGACATTAGTCACTGAAAGAGAAATGCTGGATTTACAACATATTACAATGTTTCTTCCTTTCCTTGAAACTGTTTGCTTTTCTCAAAGGGGCACTTCAGTATGGTCTCCTAATATGTTAAAGATCAGAAAGTAATTTACTGTGGTTTTGAGACATTGCATTGTTCAGCTGTAATGTGTATTACGTTACCAGGGGGATTTTAATAAATAAATATGATTAACAGGTCTGAACTTGAGATCAGGCTGAGAATGTTTCTATTACTATCCTTTAATCTAAATTAGTCAGAGCTGATCACTGGGTTGGGCAATGAGTTACATACCTTAGTCAGTAAATACAAGTCTTACATAATCTCTCCAGTTTTTGCATGCCAGAAATACAAAATTTAACTTGGGATCCATCACTTCATCATGCCTTTGTTGAACAGTAAACAAACTCATTTGAGAGCTTTTGAGATTTAAATACATGACCTGTAAAATATGTTCCAGGTGGTGAATTCAAGCTCTTCTGTTGCAGAGGGGTGAAGGAAGGGAAAGCCCCAACCCTGCCGTCTCATTACACGAGTCATGACCCAAAAGTGCCAGCCTCTAAGAAACCCACCTGCAGCTCCCCCATGCAACAGGGTCAGAGCATCGCACTAGGTCCACCTAAGGTGGCCATGTGTCACCAGTATTGACTAATGCTAGAGCATTCGCTGGAAAATAATTTTTAAAGACAAATATTCAATAGCGTTCTTATTAGGTTAGCATCTTCCCAGTCCCAGAAATTAACATTTGCCTTGTAGATTTTTCCCTGATACCTTTCTATGAATATAAAGAGAGGGAAGATAAGGGGAGAAATGAATACAGGTGCTTGCAAAAAGGTTCACATAACTATTGTAAACAGTGGTCATCAGAGGAATACAGAAAAATCAAACAGATAAAATTCAAGAATCTAAAGTAGGATTGAAACAATTTGAGGATATTAAAAGATAAATTCCACCTCAAATACACTCACAAGAGGTTCTACAGATTTTCACAGTAGTTCTGTTACTTCCTAGAAAATATTGTAAATAGAATTTATGTTATTACAGATATGCAAATGCATTTTGCAGCTGTCCTGTATTATGGTGCTGTGCAGTGCTTCCATTTTCATGAACTTGTCCTGAACAAGCTTGAAACTGTGCCTCCTAAAATTAATGACTGTGGCAGGCATTAGGAGTCTCTCAAGGCCAGCAAGAAGTAGGCTTTCTCTGTAATCTGCTTTTATCAACGTTAATAACAAAGCAAACCACTTTCTTTGGCATTGACCTAATTTTACAAGCCTTTGAAAACCCACTACAATTTTATTTTAATTTTAAAATTACTCCCAACCATTTACCATTACTCACCCATAGCTGGGCTACTGTCCAGAATGTAGCATACTGCCAGAAAAATAATTAATCTTAAACTAGAAATTAAATGAAATACTGCATGTGTTAGTTTAGTACCAGAGCTAACCCAGAAACAAATAATCTTTGCATCTTTGTATAATATGTTAATATCTCCTCTAAAATATAATTTTGTGTTCTGTATCAGCTTGTAATACCAAATATTTTCATTAAAAAGGTTTATCTGAAGAAAATGTGAAGAAAAATTAAATGAAAACTCTTCCAAAATGTCAAGAAACTGCAGACCCGTTCTCATAATAAAGCTATAGCACAATGCTAGGTCTTGATGGCAAAAAGAGAGCTTGGATTAATTTATTGTATGTCAAAGTGGAATCATGTAGCCTTCGGTTTTGATTGTAACTATCAAAATATTGACCATCTGATCATTCTGAGGTTACTAAGAAACTGTTACTTTTCACAAAGTGCTGAAAATCTCCTTCCCTTTTTCTTAAAAATTATGCTATAAGAGATCTCAAGAGAGATGCCTCAAATTGTGTGAATGTATGTGTCTACATACATTCACATGAAACGTGACCAGTAGGTTGAGGGAGGTGATCCTGCCCCTCTACTCTGCTGTCGTGAGACCCCACCTGGAGTACTGTGTCCAGCTCTGGGGCCCCAGTACAGGAGAGACATGGAGCTGTTGGAGTGATCGGAGGGCTGGAGCACCTCTCCTGTGAGGACAGGCTGAGAGAGCTGGGATTGTTCAGCCTGGAGAAGAGAAGGCTCTGGGGAGATCTAATTGCGGCTTATCAGTACCTGAAGGGGCCCTACAGGAAAGATGGTGAGGGACTGTTTATCAGGGCGTGTAGTGACAGGACAAGGGGTAATGGGTTTAAGCTGAAGGAGGGTCGATTTAGATGTTAGAAAGAAATTCTTCCCTGTGAGGGTGGTGAGGCACTGGAACAGGTTGCCCAGAGAAGTTGTGGATGCCCCATCCCTGGCAGTGTTCAAGGCCAGGTTGGATGGGGCTTTGGGCAATGTGGTCTAGTGGAGGGTGTCCCTGCCTGCAGCTGGGGGGTTGGAACTAGAGGATCTTTAAGGTTCCTTCCAATGCAAACCATCCTATGATTCTATGAAATTGCAAATAATTTTTAAAAAGGTAGGTTCTTAGGTTCCATCTGTTGAAGATACCTGTTTTAATGCCATGTCTCTTGGAGTCCACCCATGCAGAATGTGTTGATCTGTGTAGAATTCCATTGGTTTCAGTGGGATTTTATTAATGAAAAGAAGTATGCATATTAATAATAACAATTTGTAATTTTTTTTTAAGGCCAATGTAGTTCAAATCACTTTGTATTTCCTGTGAGTTAAGTCATGTACCTGGATTATGATTTGGTTTTGTGACAAACAGAATTGGATCTCAGTGCAGAAAACTGGCTCTGGAAATGATCACAGCTAATGACTGAGCATGCAACCTACCTATAATCATCTTCTCTTTTCTTAGAGATGTGATTTTATAACTGACAGAATTTTTTTCTGGCAAATTAAAAGCAGTTCATCATTCTATGATTCTATGTCATTAAGAATTAATTAAATATGGAGACTTGTTAAGTCCATTGCATTTCAGGAAGGGGAAGTATAATGCTCCATATTAAATTGTTATTCCACATGCATTTGGCCTCAGTTCTCACGGGACCCGTCAGATTCTTTTGGAGGTTTAGTGACTCACAGCTGTTGCAAATTTGAGGAATTCAATTCCTTACTGTTCTCTTTTTTGAACAAGATAAATAAGAAATATGAAAGGTTAAGGAAAAATTCCATTCACAACAAAATAGCAATTATTTTTTGTTTGAAAAGCTCAAGCCTAAGCCCAAGCAAACAAATGAACATAGTTGTGACAATGTAAGAGGCTTATAAGAATTTCAGTCATTTAAGATATGAAGAAGAATTAGTAGCTTTTACTTATTTTCTGTAGTGCACTTTTGTTGATGGTTAGACTCAAAAGTGGCCATGACATACAGAGCTTTTCTTACGGTTAACTGCATATTAAAAAAAGAATTGTGCTCAAAGAAGAGACAGAATAAAATTTTGAAAGTGCCACAGTCAGTTATAGTGTTAAGGAGGTTTGGACTAGAAGACAAGTGTCAGTTGCATCTGTATAGATGCAAGAGGATGCTATTTCAGCCTTGTCATTTTATGTGTGTGTGTTTCTCCCAAATGAGTTAAAAATGGAGGAGGATTGCAGAATCTTGGTTATGGAGAATGCCGTAAATAACTGATAATGCAACATGAGTTTAAGAGCACATGACCGTGTGATCTGCAAATCATGCTAAATGAGACTATTTTTCTATATATTCAAGGCAAATTCTTAAATTCTGCTGCTGTGGAGAAGGGCAGGTTTTGAAAATGTACGTATTTCCAGTAGCCTTCCAGGTAAGGTCATGTGCTGTAAAGGCAGTCTTCCAGGAAATTAGAGCACTTACAGGAAGAAAAAAAACCCCAACAAACCAAAACCCATAACAAACAAAAAAAAAACCCTTAATTAATTATTCCCTTTAAAAGTGTAAGCTCCCTGTCTGGATAAGTGCTGCAGGTAAACTTCTGTGGCAGTTCTATAGATATTCATGACTCTTATCCAGTCTGAGTTACAGGAAAATACAGAAGCAATCTACCTTTGCTATGTGAAAGTTGTTGTCTCATAGCTGTTGTTCTCCAGCATTTTTATGAAAGCAAAAATCTGTCCTTTTTAAATTTTTTTGATAATCAGCTAACAAGTCAGTCCGTACAAAGCTTCTTTCCTAACGGTACCTTCTTATCACGTGGAGTAAACTGACAAGAGACCTCTCTGTGTTCAGCCTCTGCTGCTCTGTCCTGAGCATGAGCCATTGCACCTGGCTCATCTGCCTCTCCTCTGCCGTGCTTGCTGTCATGCTAAAGAGCACATAGTCCACAAAAAAGAACTGCAATCGTGTATCGTATTTTTCACATATTGAAAATTTTCATATAATTTTCTCTCTAGAGTTTATTGCCTACTTATTTTACATGCCTAGCTTCAAATCCATCTACGAAAATTTGATTATTTCAGGAATTTTCTTTCTCATTCATCTTGCTGCACCCTTTTCCATGGTGTAACTGGCCAGAAGAAGAACTGTGCAGAGGATGCATTATATAGTTTCTTTGCCCAAATTCTTGGGCAGGATTCCCTTGGCAACAGCTTATTAGTAAGCAATTTCTGTTTGAGAAATATTAAGCCCTGTTGCTTACCTGAACTCTGCTGGAAAACTGCATGTGCTCAGCATCTCTGCAAAGCAATCCATAAATATGAGTCAGTAGCTTGGGGCAAAACTAGTAGCAGAGTTGCATTTTCTTCAATATAAATTGTCGGATATGAATAAAAATTTATTTGTTAAAGTTTATTCCATAAGAATGAGGAGAAATTTACCAATATAGTGTAAATAGTTTCTGGAGAGCTCTGCAGTTCTATAATCTTGAATCCTGATGGCCAGTTCCCATTTTTTCAACAGCTAGTGTCAAACAGAGTACATCAGCATGACTCCTCCAAGCAATCCTCTTATGTCCTTAATAGAGATCTGTCCTTTAAGGACCTGTCTCAAAATATGTCAAAATGTGCTGGATTTCTAGAGTAGTAAGAAACAGCCTCTTTCCACCAGACTCAAGTAATGTACTAAATTGTTGCTAAGACTGAGTCGCGGCTCCTTAAGTGAGTGACTTTGCTTTGAGAAACTGTCCGTACAGAATGTATTGACTAAGATCTTGGTGGCAGGACTAAGTGAGGAGTAACCTCTATCAAGGAAAATTGTCCCTCAAGAAAATGTGGCTGGGACCAGTGCTTGCTATGCATAAGGTGTAATCTGGGCGGAACCAAATCAAATGAGCTTTAGGAAAGAGACATGCATTAGCAGAGAGATGGAAGAGATGACCTACAAGATTTTTTTCCGCTCTGAATTTGTATCCCCTTATATTTCTCTGCAGAGCTACATAATTCACTCATCAGGAGCTATTTCTGTCATATAAATGATAAAAAGAAAGTCTCACTTCAACAAGCATGTCCTGAATTTTGTTCTGATCCTTGCTAATTCTGATATTGACAAACCACAGCAGCGAGGGTTCTGTAACCAGGAGGCATTTCCTGAAAATGCTTTCCAATCAGCCCACCACTTCAGAGTTTTATACTTAGCTGAATTTTTCTTTTCATGAATGTGTAACTGTAACTTATTTCCATAATATGTGGAACATGGAAAATGTGTTTGGCCAATGCATTTGTATGCATGTATATGAAAAGGCAACTGACACAGGTATTTGTTTTCTGCAGCATTATTTTAAAAGCACTACTTTAAAGTAATTGATAATCTGCATCTAGGTCCCCTATAAATACAGATAAAATTTCTTATCAGAATAAGTTCTGAGATTTATAAACTTAACTCATAATTTTCAGAATTGCTTTCAAATTACCATGTTGAGTACACTGAATAGGTTTGTTTGTTTCATTATCAAGATGGAAATTAGATCTTTCAGGCCACGAAGGGAGCAGTGACAACAAATGCTTTTTTTCTGTCGTAATGCACTGTCTTGCTTCTAGTAGCCCTTTGTCAGGTGGGCACTGAGTTAATTGCCCTCTTTGTCAAGTAATGGCCACCTTCTGATGCCATCCCTGTAGCTGGTTTTTGCAGTTTAGAAGAAAATACTCCCCATCTTCTGACATTCTCAGCCTTGCCTTGGATCACACATGCCCTAAGTGGTTTCTGTGCAAAATCAGTGTATTTGAATTTGTTGCACCTCCTCCTCTTAGAAGCTTTTTAGCAAGTGCATTTAGTCCCCCTTAAATCTGAGAGCCTTAAAAGGAGGTAGCAAGCTTTGGGTTTGGTGCCAAAGCAGGGTGTCAAATTCTTGCATGCAAACTGAAAGCATTATGATAACATCAGGAAGTATGAAATAATTCAATGGATGTAATTTTAAATTAGATTTGACAACAGGATATTCTTTGTGTGATCTGGTAGTTTATGTAGCTTGGGTGACCTCTCTTTCCTACCTCTTTTTGTCACCCTACAGGACTTCCCAGGCTAGTGTCATCTGGGGACTTTTGTGTGTTGAAGATGAATTTGCCTTTTTCTAATTCTTGAGCCTTCTGGTAGATTGAAATTTGCTTTCTTTCTTGCCTTGGTTTATGTCAGAAAGTCCTCTACCCTTCTAAATCTATAATCAAATTGCATTCCAGAAATACTGTGATTACAGAGTAAAAAGTAGAGAAAGGGAGGAGTGTTTCAGAAGTTATGTATTTGACCATTTAGCAATTTAGTATACATAAACTGCCATGATCTTGCTTCTAACTTAATATTATTAGCATTTACTAAAGGTTGTAGCTATTTTAGAGATACACAAGGCAGACTGGTGACCCATTTGTCCACCCAAAAGTTGTCATCTTTTTTTTAAGACTAAGTGAAACTCATTGGCTGTTGCAAAGAGCGAATTTTTTTTTTAATTGTGTAAAAGCAGAAGTGACCTAAAGATGGTATAAATAGCCCTAGAAATCCTGATGTTTAAATAAGACAGTTGATTTCACTTTTTCCATCCTGCAGCCATGTTCTGCGCCAATCGTCCCATAATTCTTCATCTGAAGCAGGCACTTGCATATAGAGGGAGAACTGTCTGCCCACAGGGCACTTTGAAACCCTGAGACCTTGCAGTACTTTCTGTTTTCTTTGCTCTTTAAATACTGACTAGGCATGTACACACTGACTCTGAAACCAGAATTTTGACTCACAGAGAGTATAAATGTAATGTGGCCTCAGTGGAGATAATGAGCGCTCACTGAAAGTTACGCCCACTATCTGGGGCTGAATCAACTCTAACACCACTGGCACCGCGACAATACGTAAGGAGTTTGTGTACATGGTGGTGCATGCGTAGGTGGCATTATCTGTGGTTTTCAGAGGCCCGGCTGTACTTCCATTGAATTTAGCTGAGGCTTTTTCTCTGGCGTGGTGAGAGGGAAGATTTAGGCCCTGTTTAGCAACAAGCTTAAATTCGCCACTTTTTAACTTTTAGGTGAAAGTTCTGCTTTTTTTCAGTAAGTGTGTGTAATATAATGTGTGCTCAGTCCAGTTTCTTGATTCTAGAATGAAACTTGTCGTTATCACTGTGATCTTATTTAAAGAAAAAAATCTATAGAGGTTTCTTAGGAGTTTTCAAGTACAAGTGAACATCGAAAATAGGAAAGAAAGATAGCTAACCAGGAAAATAGGTTATTTTGAATGTTTAAAAACTTACAAGAGGGAAAACCTAGACACTTTCTTCACGCAACTCTCGCTAGAACACTTTGCAGTCTCACTTTAAGCTCTCATGTTGCCCACATTTTGTGAATGCTTGAACAGAATTTTCAAGAGTAGTCTGTATTTACTGCACAGCTACCAAAGTGTGTTTTAGTGGTTCAGATGCCCATTTATAAACATCAGTGACCATCTTTCATTATGAAATTTTGTGTATTAATGTTGCCTTTAAAATTATTGGCAAATCTGTTTTCTCATGATAATCAGTCACTTCTAAAGCACAAGCTATAGCATCTAATATATAATTCACTTTAGTGGAGGCAATTATGTTGATTGCGAAATCCATCAGAATACACAGGCTCTAAAAATAAGAGTGTATGTGGCAGTCCATATTTAGCAAATTGAGGTTATTAATCAGACCCTGTTCCTTGCATATCATTCATCCATATGTTAAGCATTTTTCAGCACCCTTGTCAGGGAGCAGCAAGAGCAGGCAGCTCCGTAAGGGAAGGTAGGCAAGAACTGAGGGTGACAACAGTGCTGGCAGGAGCAATGTCCTCACCAACAAAGGTTCAAGTGACCAGAAAGGTCCAAGGCCAAGCTAGGAAGCCAGGACAGCGTTGGTAAGTTACAGGGCTGGTTAGAGGCGTTACCTATAATGTAGCTCAAGCAGAGGCCTGGGGAAGTAGCTGGGCTTGAGCACATCTCCTGGGCACAGGGGGCCTTCATGGAGACCCTGGATGGGCCGCTCAGGGTAGTTACAGTTCCTTGGTGTACTGAGAGCCTCTCCAGGACCCTGGGAGGGTAGATAGAGAAATAAATAGACAAATAGAGTAGCTTTTAGTTGGAGACCCTTTCTGCAGACTGCAATTCTGTATGAAGCTGTAAAAATGCTGACAACTCATACAAACAATGGGATTAGAAAAGCAGGCACTGTCATTCCCTGAAATGCTGAGGGCTCATGACTGCTTTGAGAGGGAAACAGGTGACTGACTGACATCCTCCTCAGATGCACAAGGTCAGACTACTGAACACGTGCAGTTACTTTCACACGTGTTTTGGTGCAGAAAAGGAGTGGTACCCGTGAAAGATGGGAGCATTGACATTTCAGATCTCATTGCTCTAAAAGTCAGAAGAACAAAACCTCATTTCTCCGTGTCTTCAAATGTTCTGGCTGAAAATAAGAGTGATCTTCAGATTCTTTTTGCTTTCTAATGTGGTAGTGAATTTTGTTACAGGCAAGCCAAAGACTATGATAATGAGAGTGTGAACTGGTGAACTCAAATTCCTGAGCTGCCACCAGCTTCTCATGTGACTACAAGTAGCTCTTAAATAGATCCTCAAACATACACTTCTGTAACAAGGATGTAATTGTTAGCACACAGCAATGGCAATAAATTGAGTCAAAGAGTAGGAATGTCCTTCAGGACTATTTTCTTCTACAGTAGTGCATATGCTGTATTTCCCAGATAAATAAATTTTTCTTGGGCATATTCTGCCTTATCCACACTGACACACAGAAACATTTCTGACATAAAGAATCCAAGCATAGGTATTGTAACCTTCAGGCTCCTGGAGGGAATCTGGATAGTCCAGAGAAAAGCTTCTAAGAGAAGAACATGATTGATTGAGTCTTGGCTAAGATATGTTCATAATGAAAAAAAATCCATTCTTATATTTGCTATGCAACTGGAGCAAAAAGGGTCTTTAAAAGAACCCTGCAGGGAAGACACTGCAGCACAGACATGTAGTGAATACAAGGGTTTTGTTAGATGCAGTACTAGATTAATAGTGTGGGAAGCTAATTCCTCTCTCCTACTCCTGGTGACCTCATGGGTTTTTTGCCAGTGCTAAGAACTCTGTGATCTGAAGATGCTTTTTTGTCAAAACCTATCCTGACAGAAAGTTGGACAGTTGGCCACCTCTACAACAACAATTTTTGTTGGAGGTAGCAGGAGATGCTCATCCCAAAATATACCCATAATGGCACTCAAGGAAGTGCTAAGCTAACCAAAGATGCCTATACAGGGACCATGAGAATGTGGTTTACAAGGGCTTAATCGAGTGCAGACAACAGGGAGTTTGGGTTTTTTTTTTCTGTTCAGATGGTATTAGACTTGTTGGACTAGACAAAATTTGACCCCATGACTTCTCAGAACTGTCTACACATTTCTATAAAATATGTATTTTATTGCTAATATTTGCAAGGGCTTTAGTGATTTTTTTTTTCTTGTTCAACGAAATAGCCATTTTTTGAAGGAAAAGAGAGCAAAATGCTTCACTGTAAAAGGAGCTAAATGTCAAAGACCATCTTTCTCCTCAGTATTCTCTTACCACTGTACTGATTGTGGATGCAACCTAGGTACCAAGGGTCCAGAATTCATCCCCTCATCTTTTTGTCTCATTTCAGCATGCATGCCAGTGCACTAGTGTGAGTGTACACTAATTTTAAAATGGATGGAGACTGAGGCTATAGAAACTGTTTGTCTGCTCTACTTGGTGTGTGATGTGGATTTGTGCCTGTATTTGTAGATTTTGTAGCCACAGAAATTGCTTTGGAACCAGAGTGGATCTGGGAGTGCAGGGAGTAGAGAAAGAGGCCATGGCTTCTTATGGGAGTGGAAAGTGAAAAACTATGAAACAAAGTAGACCAGATAACATACACAAAATGAGGAAAACATAGACAAAAACTGCATTAAAATATAACTTCATTTTACATCAAGTAACACCTGTAACTGCAGCTGGAGTTGTTAAAAGTGCATGTCATCAGTTCCACTGAAATAGCATCCACTGGAGTGTGTTTGCATGCATTTGCAGGTGACTTGTCAGAAATAAATGTTTCCATGGAGTTGTGAAATATGTAATTCATCTGGCTACCTTAAAAAATCAAAGCTAAATATAAGATGAGCACTTCCTTCTTCCCAGTGACTGCAAGAGTTAGGCTCTTATGTGAACCTTTGCTCCTGCAGCAGAGAAGCTGGCAGGCAGGAAGCAGGAACATTCCTAACCACAACCAGTAAATATGGGCTCTTTTTGCTGATCTTAGAGACCACAGACAAGTGAAGGTTTTCTTACCTACACTGATCAAAAGATTCCTCCATCTCACACATGGGAAGGTGCTCTGAAGTAATGAAGTGGGTAAATATTGCACGATAAGGAGTTGTGCTGTACTCATTGTCTTACTGGTAGAGGACACTGTGCAATATTCAGAGTTGATGTGAAGTATTTGTTGCTAAATAAAGTCTATTGGAAATGTACTTCATTCAAGGCTAATGGAGTCCATAAAGAATTCAGGATCAAGCAACGTGACGCAAACCATAGTGCTGTTTACGTAGCCTTAAGTTTCATTTTCATCCTTGTGTCCTTTCAGTATTTATCTGTCAGTATTCCATTTTATTAGCTAAGATTCTGTTCTGTCTGAATGAGGTGGAGGCAGAACAGCTCTGAAGGAATTTGGATATAGAAAATCAATAAAATATTTTTTTTTCTCATTATATCTAATACATGATACAATTTTTTCATTTTTTGGTCTCACATTATTTTCTGTTTTAAATATTGGTTATAGCAGACTATACTGTATGAGACTTAAATTTTATCTGGAATTGATTTTTAGCTAAAATCTTCTTAGGTTGAAATTTTGCGATTTCTAAATATAAAGTAAAAATAAATAAACCCATGTATACACTTTCTTAAAAACCTATTTGACGAATACAGCAGCAGCTCCTGATAAAAATCTTATGTATTATGAGTTATGCACACATAGTTTAAAAATGTTTTTGCCATTTTTTTCTTTAATGTGTTAGTTTCCTGGCCATTAAACAACCTCACCCCAAGTATTTCATACATTTTGTATATGATGTCTGTAGTCTAAAGCAGATTTTATAATTTTTTAATGAATCTCTGTATCTGACCTATCGTTTTAGTTACAATACTGGTAGCACTGTTCCCATATTCAAAGCCTTTTAGACTAGAGGGAGAAATCAAAACAAAAAAAGCTAGCAGTAAAATAGAGATGAAGCCTCTAGATTTCTGGTCTCCTGTGTTTGTGAGATAGTAGCAAATTCTGTGTTTTGTTCTGTTCCAGCCGTTTACCTCTGCAAGCGGACAATGCAAAACAAAGCAAGGCTAGAGCTAGCAGACTATGAAGCTGTAAGTACCTGGGGAAAAGTAAATTTCTCAGCTGGGCCTAATGAGCATCTGCAATAATGTTAGGCATGAGAACTATAGGCATTATGTCTGAAAATTTATTAGTTATCCACTTCAGCCAGCATGTGGGTCTGACAGTGCTCAGTAGTCACCAGTGCTGTTTGAGAGACTATAGTGAAGGCTAGCTGGGCAAAAGTTGAGATTTTGGTCCATCACTAATCTCACTTTGCTCAGATCATCGTGCCAGGATCAGAAACAACTGTTCACAAATCCCAGATAGCCATGAGTGTTTGAAAGCAATTGTACTCTACACCGTGTAAGGTTTGAATGAAGGATTTCTGACAACATTTTCAAAAGCACTTGATAGCTGTAGAAATAGAAATCTCATTCTTAAAAGTGATGCTGGTGCTTGAGTCCTTGTCCCATCAGTTAGATGAGAGGTAAAGAGGGTCAGACTAGAGGCACTTTCCACTCCTTGAAAGTTGTGCTGTGCCCCAGGCAAGGTAAGATAATTGGGGACAGGAAGAGCCAGAAAAAGAGGGAGTTTGATTAGCTGATGAGGATGGCACTCGCTAAGGAGAGAGATGTCCTGAATTCCATCCATATCCCCCCAAAAGTTCCTGAATTTTTCATGAAAATGTTAACATAAAATTCATGAACAGCCCTGGCTCTGCGCTGAAAGCTGTCCAGCTGTGCTGCTGTGACATGATAGCAGGATAGTCAGCCAGGCCTCTCAACATGCCAAATACTCCGGCCGCAGCACCATGCTGACACACTTTATTGCTTCTTCTGGCACAAGCTTGCTTTTCAGTGTACCGCACTGTGGGGTATGCATGATTTTATACTTAGACGCCTTAGAAAATTCACCTCCAGTATACAATCCGCGAGAGCCTTTACTGGTATTGACAAGATGTCCAGAAAGTCTCCTCTTTGCTCTCTGCAGTCTTTATTTTCAGTAAGTATGTCATAGAGATACATTTGCAATGCATAGAAATACAATTAACGCAATACTTTTTATTGGGAAGTTTACAGACAATTTTTCCCTTAGTCTCAGTGAAGCCAGTGCACAAAGGTAACTGGGGTCTTTTTGGAGGAAGATAAGAACCTCAGCCTTCTCCATGTTAACAGACTGTACACTGCTGCCATTTAAGCTGAAGGGAGATTGGAAAAGCTCTGTTACAGACAGCGAAGCTGTTCCAGCATTGCTGGAGGAAAGAATTTTGCTAAGCTTTTACAAATCTTCTTCCTATTATTAGTAGTAGACTGTAGGATATATATATTTCCTGTACGGTAGTGAATAACTGTAGTCTGCATTTTTTAAAAATAAGAATAGCTGTGGAGGTCTTGGAAGATTCCTATACTACCAAAATATTCATACCTTCTTCTTATTGTATTTTAAATAAATTGATAGGCAGCCAACATTGTTCAATGCAAACCATTTGTACAGATAACTGATGGGAATTGTTATGTGGATCATCCGGTATGGAAAGTACTGCTGTTATCTTTCAGTATTAGGTCCTTTCAAAGCAAGGTGTTTCTTTGTATTATTACAAAATTACTCAGCCAGTACCGAGTATATAAAAATGCTTCAGAAATCCCATGTTCTGCTGAAGATTGCATCCACCCTTGTCATCAGTTTCAAAACTAAAATAGTCAGAACATTCAAAAGTAGATAGATCTAGTATTCCGTCCCGCTTGATGTCAAGCAAAGACTTTATATCAGATAAGTAAGGTACATTTACACTGGCACAGATATCATGACTTGTATTACACACCGGGGAGGTGGAGGGAGGAGGCAAAGATAAGCTAAAAGCTATTAAATAGCAAATAACTTACAACCTAATCCACTGAAATTGTGATGTATTTTCAGGAGAGTTTGGCCAGGCTACAGCGAGCATTTGCTCGGAAATGGGAGTTTATTTTTATGCAAGCTGAAGCACAAGCAAAGTAAGTTCCTTTGAAGGTGAGGGGTTTTGGTTTTGCATGCTTTTTGAAGGGAGAAGGGGAGGGAAAAGTGATTGGACACTTCTTGTGTTTAAAATTACTGTCATTAACACTGTTTCTTCTAAATATCCTATAACATTGACAGAGTGGACAAGAAGAGGGACAAGATAGAGAGGAAGATTCTTGACAGCCAGGAGCGAGCGTTCTGGGACGTGCACCGGCCGGTGGTGAGTGCCGGTGGGGCCACTCTGCCTGTGAGCGGGGCTGCTGATAAATGTCAGCCTCTGTGGAGCGCTGGGGTAGCCTGGGAACAAGGGAAAGGACTGGGGGTTGGGGCCCGACTCTCTTTTTTGCAGGATCTGTAGTTTATATCATTCTACTGTTGAAGACTGCAGATGTGTGTACGCTCAGTTTGGGGTTTTCAGTGAACAGAGTTGTGTCTGATTTCTTGAATCAGAAGATACCTGTCTTTGACTATTACCATCTCAAAGGTTTCCCAAGGTATGAGTCACACAACCAAAATTATCAGCATAGCTAAAAATACTTTTAAAATAATCTCTTTTTTTAAAATCTTCTTTTTTGCTCGCTAAGCCTTTCAACTTCACTCCGGTCATACTTCCAAGCTATTTTTAATGTACATAAAGGTTAGATATTGTTGGCTTTGAGCTGTGGGAGTCATAAACTGTCTAAACAAGATTTGTCTGGGTTGCTTGTCAAAGTCCATCTGAAACAAAATTTTTAAAAAAGGGTCTTACATAATCAACTCCCTTTGAGAGCTAAAACTTTGAGAAAGAATGTTGAATGTCACAAGACATCCAATTAAACTGTGAAAGCTCAATAATCACACTTTTTTGCTTTACCACAGTATTATATCTGTTTCCCTTACCTAGAGTTAAGCTTTCATTTTCTGTGTACAGACCTCGGTATCATTATCAATGAAACCGAATAGGGATTATATCTTCCACTGTGACATTGGAAAAGATAGTTAACTAAAACTAATTGTTTTGGAGAAGTAAAGTTAGATTGATTATACCTGTAGAAGAGGTGAACATGGTGAGAAAGTTTCAAATAAAAAACAATAAACTTGGGCAGGGTGAGCTTGCATTTGTGAATGTGGAATTGAAAAAGCAGTAGAAGAAATGGTTTTTAGGTAGGACTTAGAATGTCAAGTAGAGAAAAATCATTTGAAGTGAAACATTCAAACGACAGGCATTAGATACAAAAAGACCAGGACATTATTGTCTAGTCACTGACATAAAATAAGGAAGGAGGACAGAAAACAGATCTGCCATCTGATGTTAATGGGTGCTACAAACAGAATAGATACAGAAAGTTTCTATGGACCTGAGAACTTTGAAGGTGCAGACAGCTTTTATATTAGCTGCAGAAATGTATCTAAGGGGTTTGAATCTGGGAATGAGATGCTATTTCCAGGTTTAGAAGAGAAGATGAATTGTTGAAGTTTCAAGTTAAGAAATAGTCAGACAATAAGGAGACAATTAAAGGGACCGGGACAAGAGGAAATTTAATCTGATTAAGAGCTTTGGCTGAACTGTGGATAAATCAGACTGGTCCAGCAGATGTTTTTAATCTGGCTGTAGACATACCTAGGAAATATCAGATGCAAAGGACTGGCTTACAGTCAGCAAGGTAGGCTCCTGACTAGATATAAATAGAAGAACAGAGAGGCTGATACTTTGGGTAACAAGTTTCTCTCACTAGTTAGTGAAATACTCATTTTGAAAATGTTGTTATGAATTTACTGTCACAGTAAAAGCCAGAAGCTTCTGTTAAAAAGAATAAAAAATAAAAGAGGAACAGACTGAAAAGAGGAGGGTGATGCTAGAGCTAATTTCAATTTCTAATGGCTTTTCAAGCCCTCCAAAAGCAGAAATGTTGCTGGAACCTGGAAAGCTAATTTTGGAAAATTAGCTAATGTTTGGATAAGAATCTGGGGTCAATGATTATTTT
Source organism: Balearica regulorum gibbericeps (assembly GCF_011004875.1). Taxonomy (NCBI): domain Eukaryota; kingdom Metazoa; phylum Chordata; class Aves; order Gruiformes; family Gruidae; genus Balearica; species Balearica regulorum. The sequence goes on along the minus strand of NC_046186.1, from coordinate 85,695,708 downwards.
TATTTACAGTTTTTCATCTGTTGATAAAAATTCAGAGGCTAGGGACAATGAAAATATTATTCAAAATCCACCTCAATTTATTTTTTTTTTCAACTGGAAATGAATTTTGAGGACTAAATGTTTCATTATTTGGCTTTTTTGATTAGGAGAGTAAATAAATATTTTCTAGGATTTTTTTGCAGGTGTTCTGATCCCTAGTTGCTTTATGTCTTACCTACCTGGCTATAGTGCTGGTACAGAACCTTAGAAACATAAAATATAATCTATGAATATTAAATCTGCATTTTATTTCAAAAAATAGATACTTTAAGGTAATGAAAGGAATAGAAGAGGGAAACGAGCCATCAGTCCAAAAGGACAGTGTAGCAGTGCACTACAGGAATGGGAGTCATGAAAAAAAGAACAGCTAAATGACAGTGAAACGAGGAGAGTGTAGCTGCAGAAAAAGAGCATGATTTGGGTATCAGAAATGTCACTGTGACTGAGAAGTTTAAAATAAAGGAAGTGAACCAAGGTTTGATGTGTAAAGAGCATTTGCCTGAAAAAGCACCTTTATTTCAAAGGTCCAAAGCAAAAGTCAATCCTGCAGGTGGTTACAGAGGCCCTAGAAGATTTATGCCATAGTCTCAGACAAATGCTTGAAAGTCATCATGGCTGTTACTTTTGATCAGCTGTCTCGCTAGTGCCCTCAATTTTTTGCTAGGTTTTGAGACTGAGATGATGCTTGGAGATGAACCAGAGAAAGTGCGTTTGGAGAGGAGTTTTTTTTAAACAGTCACCTGTTTAATTTTCTTTCGAGGCAGTTAAGAAAACAGCTTTGACATCTCACTGATCAGTTTCCATTCCAATATTTATTTCATTGAAGTTTCACTATGTATTTAATTTTTTATTTTGCTCTGTATTTGAGTGTAATGTGGAGTGTATTCTCAGTCATTTCTGTAAATTCCAGTTACTGCATTATGTAGAAAGATCTTAGCTTGCAGCTGGAAAGAACATGAACTGAGCTTCAACTGTAGGTACTGCAGCCTGCAGAGCCATTCCTGAACAACTTTTAATCTTACTAGTTCAGACAGTAATCACAATAAAAGTATAAACTTCCTTGAGATCCTGAGCAGCAGACCATGCCATTATTTCTAAGGTTTGGCCAGTACCTAACATAGGGCTGAGATTAATATTATTCACATATAGTGATGCATTTCTCTTTGTGATGGCAGAGCAAACGTATCTCAAAAGCCTTCCTTTTCTTTCCACCTGCCTAGAAAGTGTATCATTTTCATGATTTTGAAACTTCTATCAATAACACACTATGGAACTGAGCGAAAATTGGTTAGGAGGATTAGGGCGTTAGTCAAAAGGCAGTAACAAATCAAACTAAACCAGGGAAGTCAGTCCCTTCCAGGCAAAACAAATTAAGAAGTTGCTTTTTTTGAAAAGAAATGCCACGCTCCTGATTAAAGGCTTTATAAAAGAACGCATAGCTTTCCTGAATTATGATCTCTGTTTAAAACCCATCATCTTACACTTGTCAAAAAGGGACAAACAGGTACTAAACCAGTGAATCTCCTGAAATATTCTCAAACCCAGATCAAATACAGTAGGAGCAGAATAACTGCAGCTTCCTGTAAAACTAACTCTTTCAGGTAGCAAGCAAGGACAACTGATGACGATTCACTTTTCTTCCTGAGTTACACCGTAATGTAATTTAAATGAAATGCATAATAAAGACCTGTTGGGTACTTGTTGAGATTCAGATTAATTCAGAAAATAATGGGTGAAGCATCCTTTTCTCCTGAAAGTCATCTGCATACTTTTTAATTATAATAATTTGAAAAAAGCTTTTTATTTTCTCCAACCTCCCACCTGCCACCCCTCAATATTTGTGTGATTTAATACAGTGAGACAAATTATCCAGGGTGGGTATGTCTGGTAAGGACAGCAGCAACGTTAAGGGCAAGTGTGGCTTTAAGATAACTAAGTGATGATGTAAAATTCAGAAATATGTATGATTTCTGGATTTGAGGGTTTCATGCCATTGTTTCCTAGTAGCAAACTAGTAAAAAAGTAATCTTTAATTTTTTTTAAACTTTGTCACACATCCTACAACTCTTGCTTCTCTATTTTATTTTTGTATGAGATTTTCTCTCCATTAATCTTATTTTATCTGTTTTTATTTTAAAATTGTATGTGGTCTGAACATGATCCTTCACATCCGAGCTGGTGGGTAATATTACTGGGTGTCTAGGGTCATGCAGCGGATACTTGCGGTTATTTGTTCTGGGTTTTCTTTTCTTTTCTCTCACTGCTTTGGTTTTTAATGACTTTTCCATCCTGTCCTTCAAGATCAGCCTCAAAGACTCAGCAAAAGCCTGAATTTAGCTTGGCTAAGGTGGCACAATCCTTCATTTCACACTTTGCGTGCTACATATCCGAGACTTTTTCTGGGCCAGTCACTTGTTTAGCCAGAGAACATTTCTGTCTGCTTTATCATAATATTTTCAGAAAGTTTTTAAACATCTCCAGGAAACGAATGTGAATCATGCCATCCAACTTCTCTAGTGATGTATCTGCACGCACTTTTCATGTCTTCTTTTGCACCCGTTTCACTGTATATCCTCCCAAGGGAGTTACCTCTCCAGCAGACAGAATGCAGCCAAAGCAGCAATTGGCGGTCTCAGATAATTGCGCTTCCGGTAATGAAAGAAAGCCTTGTACGGCGATGTATTTTCAGAAAATGGTTATAAAGTTTACGATCCATGCTCACATCTGTTTGAGGCAGATATTAAAAACCTTATAGCTAGCCTGCTAACTACAAGACCTTTATGGAAGAATTTGTACTCCCATTATTTAGCATTGTTATTTAGTCTCACACTTGAGTAAGGGTGGGAGAGATGGGGAAAAAGAAGCCAGCTTTCTTGCAACAGTGCAACCAACTGAAAGGGCTCAAGTTATAACTGAGGATTAAAAAGAGATAAGAAATTGTGAAATAACTAACTGAAGGATAGGAAAATGAGATGATGTTAGTTTTTAGTAAGACCTTAGTTCTTGTAGCAACTAGGAAAATAAGCCGAAGTAATAAGGATAAGGAATTTTTTGAACAAGTGCAATGTTTATACATTGATTATTGTTTCTGTGTGAATTAAATTTGCTACTTCAATCTGTCAAGGGTCTCCTTATAAGTCAAAAGGCAGATAGATAGATAATCAATTTCTAAATGTCACCTATATTTGCCATCAACATTTTCAGGGACGTGTGGTCAGATTTTCCCGTTATCACTTCTTTTCAAGTGAATAACCTAAACTCTTCCGTATGGAATCCATAAAACAGGAGTTTCCTACTTTTTGGGGTGAAATAATTTGAGAAAGCAATAATGACTACGAGTATTTAGCATAGGGGCAACAAGCCAGATAAATTTAACAAATTTCCTTATGCAACAGTGTTGCAAATACTGGAATCTTCACATACACAAAAATCACACGAATACATCCTTAATTAAAATTAATACTAAATTAAGTCCACTACAGAACAACAGTAAAACTATTGCTATTTTGAGAAGTGGTCAGTGATCTTCAAATAAATCTTTGATTGAAACATATATTGATTTTACTGATTGATCCAAACAGCAAGTTTGCTGTGCTTCATGTGGGGCTGTCTAGAGTGGGTTTAACTTTATGCTTAAATGCTTATGCCTTTCTCTGCAGTTTATCAAGAACTTGCGATTTCTGCATCAGTATATTTCTAGTGAATGACACAATCAGGTTTATTGCTCATTCCTTTCAATTTAATAAGTAAATCTGGAACTTTATATTATTTATCTCTGTTCTTTAATGCGTCAAAATGAAATTAGCTAATGAGGACATGTATTGAGAATTCAAATTCATTCTATGCTGCCTGCATAATTCTCTACTAAAACCTTCAATAGAAGGGAACACTTAATCCTAACAAAGCTTTTATTAATTCTTACGAATTAAGCCAGTCCTTTCCTTTGAAGGAAGCAGTTCAAGAAGATTTGACGTTGAACATTCTGTGGCCTGAAATACCAGTTTAATGAATGAATAATAAAAAATGAAAAGCTATATTTACTTAATTAAAAGCCAACAGGTTGTACATCATTATCAGTTGATATAGACAGGTTTTAGCAGTTAAGCTGTGTACGACTAATTTGTTTCCATACTACTATGTGACTGTAGATCACTATATTCAGGGATAGTTGCAGGATATTGTCAGATGTATCACAAGTTTTAAAAATAGATTTATAGCAAGGAATATAGCCAAATTTGAGACTACTCTACACAAGTCCAGTTCCAAGTTGTATTCACTTATTTCAGTGTCATACTGAATACCTACACTGTGATTATTTACCCTATCTTGTGTTCCATAAAGATAGTATTTAGAAGCATAACACGTCTCTTTTAAGATACGTAATGAAAAGGCTGAAGAAATTGGGGAAAATATCTAATGTTTTAGTAGAACAAGCAGGTTTTAATAATTTTTCCCTGATTATCTGCCAAATTTATGAGGCATCTGGGAATGAAATCTGAAACATGCTGCTAGAGAATTTATACTTGAGAACAATCTTGGGATTTGCTTCCTAATCATTAAATATGATTTATAGGTGTTAATTGGAAGGTATAGCTGTACTTCCCAGATGAGCTAATTTCTAACTGAAGAGAGAGTCCGTAGGAAATACTAGAAAATTTGTGAGCTAATTTTAGAGAAGTTTTGTCTGGAGTTCTAAGGAGGTGAAAACTTGATAGAAGCTATATGCAAAGTCATCATCAAATGTATATACTTAGTACAATTTTTATATGAAATTACCATGGCCATAATAAACTGTAATCCAAATACTTATCTTTCAGTGTTTGCTTCTTATTAGAACTGTAATGCAAGTGGGACCTCCATAAAAGCACTCGTCACTTGACAGAAGGTATCAAAAGTCCAGTCACAGTGTTTGTGTGTCAGTCACACACCTGAATCAAAAAGGCACGTTTCTAGAGAGATAGTTGTGCTAAAAGTAATTGTACAGAAGCTTGGAATATGATACTATTTAAAAAAGAAAAAAAAAAAAAAGTGTGTATGACATACATACATATTCTTGGAAATCCAAGTAGAGAGAAGAAAAGTGGGTGCTGGTCCCTTCTGTTACATATACCAGAAGAAAAAAACCTATCTGGTATCATCAATTTCAACGGTGGAACAAAGACTGTATTCATTAAATAGCTAGGCCTTGTGGTGGGGATACCCACCCAACTCAGTTTAGAGTTTGTAATTACTGGGTTATGCTACGTTTGTGATAGATGGGGCATAGGCTGCAAAATTTTAAAAAAAAGTCTATCACTTGTATCCTAATAACTAAACTCATCAGAATATTTTTCCTCTTTTGTCAAACATCTGCTAACTTACTGGGGATCTTGTGACCAGAGACGTCATTAAGAGAATTCCCAGTGCTTACACACCTGATTTCTCAGTGTTATTTTCAAAGAACTACTGAACCGACTGGAAATTGTAATTAAGCCATAGACTTTTGCAGAGGCTAATAAAGTTCAAAAGAGTGTTTCAGATTAGGTACACCTAGTTGATTGTAAATTAAACCCGTGATTAAGTGCTTCAGTTGTAAGTTACAATAATTTTTTTCAACTAAAAGGAAGTGGTTCCTGTAGCCCAGTCCCTGTAATCACTGCTTTGGCTTCACTGCCTTGGGTGGTGTAACAGAGGCCAGTGAGTTCTCCCCTACTGGCAGTATCAATACACGTACCAACATATTGGCAGGTTTCTGGCAACTGTGGCTACTGAGTTTATTTTTTTCATCACTGACTTGAAGTTGGTTGATCTAATAGTTATGAAGAAGTGAGCTACCTTTTAAACAGCTTTCAGGTCCTATCAGAAAACCACCAGGAAAACAGTTTCTTGAAATTTGTAAAGGGTTGGAAATGTGCAGCCCTCCTTTGACTGGACCTTAAGATAACCGCTGATTTTCCGAAACCTGTTAAAAAAGCTGCTCACTTGTACTCAGCACATTTGAAACGTTACTTTGAGACTTTCTATTGCACCAGCAAAGTCATTAATAGTGCAGCTCTTCTACTGCAAAGCCTTTTTACTCATTGACCCTGAAGTGTGTAAAATGAAGTAAGCCCCCCAAATATCCAAATAATCTATACCTAAACCTCATCCTTTCCTTATAAGCCTTAGCAGATTCTGCACACTCCAATAACTTCCATCTCTGTGAAATGAAAAATTGGTGCATTGCAGGAAAATATAGCCTGTGTTTTTCTCTGTGCGAGCCTCAATTTTAGCCATTACTGACAACTTGCTCAATATAGGATTTTAATGTCTCCTTTGATGCTAGACTTTGTATTAGAAAAAATAAACTTTCCCACATAACCAGAGTCAAACTGGGTATTCCTCCAGCTAATAACTCCTTTGTTTTTTTTTTTTCAGCTGAGTACCGCTGGAATTTTTTTCTTTGCCCCATTTCTTTTTTATAATCTTTCATGCCCTTATTCTCCCCTTGATTTTTAACTATGCACAGTTCAGCTAGCTACACAAGTAAACTGGAATGTAAAAACTACAAATAAAAATGAACTCTCATTCACTGCCTAATTAGTTTCCTTTCCCTACTTTAGAAGTGAGTGATATGAATAGTGGTTGCTGAGGGTTAGAAGACTCCTTTGCTAGAAAAATGACAGGAATAGCAACAATTACAGAAACAGCAGAATAGATTGTTGCAGAAAGCAATGCAAACATTTGACACTCAGGAAATTTCAAATTTGAAGCTTACTATATTTGTGATAGTCTGCTGTTACAAATAATGTAAAAGACAGCTTCCAATCTATGCCTTGTCTTCATGATTGTGTATCTGACTTTATCTTTTCCAAGTAGAAGCCCAGATCTGTCATGTTTGTATCTGGGTCTATGATTTAAATTTATAGCATTTAAATTTTGAAAGCCCAGAGATCTTGAAATTTAGTATGCTGCAATTAAACTTACCAAGTTAGCCCATGCTTGCAAAGCAAATAAAAAAGATCTGTTTCATAGTATATTGACACTGAAATGCAATGAAATTGTGTGAGGGATGTGACTCAATCTGCCTAAATATTTACTGCTTTAATGCACCCTGAATTTATGGGTGTGCATATTGAAATGAGGTAATTATTTTAAATAGCACTTACACATTTTTAGCTAAAGAGGCTGTGAAATTACATTTCCTTAAATTATTGCTAGGTTTGTTTGTATGGGTTGAGTACACACCACAGGCTACCGGAGACCAGAGGCAGCAGTAAGGAAGCAAACACCAGTCTTGTCTTTCCGTTCTGCTGTTGTGGGGAGGGGAAGGCGAGGTGATGAATTTCACACTGCCCTGAATACTTGATTGGAGTGTTCTGTAAGGTGGATTATTTGGATTGCAGGCTTTGGTGCCTGTGGAGATCATAGGCTGTACCACAGAACTGTAGGCTGAGAGGGACCTCTGGAGGTCCTGTAGTCCAACCTCCTGCTCAAAGCAGTGCTAACTTCCAAGTTGAATCAGATTGTCCAGGCCCTTGGTTAAATGAGCTTTGAAAATCACCAAGGATGGAGATTCTACAGCCTTTCTTAAGCAACTTTTGCCTTTTGTTATGAAGAATATTTATTTATAGCTAGCTGGAATTTCCTTTACTGCAATTTCTGACTATTACCTCTTGTCCTTTCATGGTGCACCTCTGGAACAGGTCTAGCTCTGCAAGCCCCCTTTAGGCAGCAGCAAAAAACAGTTAGTTCTCCCCTTTTGCAAGCAGTAAAAAGTCTGTTCCTCCACTGGAGTTTTCCATTTTGATTATATTTCTTGTGTTGTTTGTGGACCTCAAAACTAGTTTTGGTATTCCAGATGTATCCTCACGATGCCAAGTAGAAAGAAACAACCACTTCGTTTGCCTGCTGGCTATGCTATTGCTAATGCAGCTGGGTTTGTGGTTTGCCTGCACTGCTGCAAGGACATGCTGTTGACTCATGTTCAACTTCTCCCTCAGATCATTTTCTACAGAGCAGCAATACAGACATACAGTTCCCAGGCTATTGCAATGCGTGAGCTTATTCCCTCCCACATACTTGGGTGTATATGGCTCAGACACAAGAAAACCTCTGGTTATTGTGGCTTAAGTAGATTCATAGTTAAATTGTGAGATTCTTTAAGAAAGGAAAAAAAAAAATCATCACAACTTAAACTGACATCTTTATAATAATTATATTTATTTTCTGTTGAGGATTTCACACTTATTAGAATTACAAGTACCTCATAGCAAAGAGATTTTTAGACAAAAAGGTGTTGATAGCAATGATTTTGGCTATGTGGCCAGGCAATAAAAAGGGCCCTCGGAGTGTGCAACTTTGTGCAGCAAACAGACTATAAATATTAGGTATTCTGCACTATTTGGATGGAAATGTAGGAGAGCTAAAGCATCCCATTTGATGTAAACAACGAATTCTTCCAAAAAGTTGCTACAGATGTCAAAAAATTAATTCACTGTTAGCACTATTACAAGGGCTTAATTAATTAATTCACTGTTGCCATTTATCAGGGAAAGATTATGAATATTGAGATTATGAATATCAAAGATTTTTTTTTTTTAAATAAACATACTCTCAGGTGAATGGTTGTTTTTGAATGCTGGCTGTAGCCAGATCCAAGCACGTAAGTTCTCGGACCCAGATTTCTTGGACCTCCTCTCCTTGCAGAGGAAGCTTACTCCTTCCACTGTGTTTCTAAGCAGATTCCTATTATGCAGCCTCCTAGAGAGCATCAATAGAAAGTTCTTGGAATTCATACTAATGTGATTATCCAATAATTGAAGTAGGGATTAAAAAAATCTTCTGTATGTGGGGTTTTATATTATTTATCTGCATCCATTTATCTCAGCAGCGAATTTATCACAACTGGACTGACATGTCCTTTGCTGCAAATCAATACAATGGAATTTGTAAGTTGAGATAAGGGCATGCTAACAGATGGATGAAAAGAAACTAAGTTTCCTTTGAATATATGAGAGTTTTTCAGCCAGATATTTAAAAACAGAGGAGGGCTAAATTTTACCCTGGTTGTGATCTTGCTGTATGGTAATTTCAACAAGGTCACAAGACTTTCCTCTATGTGTGTGGAGGGGGAACTGTTTTCATACAGAGTATTAGTCCTGAAAGAAATAAGCATTCTATTTACATATATAGAAGAGGTTTCAAGTCTTCCAGGAAATCTGTTTGAAAACTATTTACAGTATTAGTATGCAAATTATATACCACACACTAAATGGGAATCTTGCAGCAGAGCACTCTGACAGGCATCTTACTATTTGAACTATGGTAGTCCAGTTAAAAAAGCAACACAAAAAGAAAACACAGCTGGATGTAATTGTACCCAAACACATACTTATTATGTTAATGGGGGCATACGAATATAATGAAAAGTTGTCCAGCAAAGGTTTTCCCACAAAGACTGAGTTATTTTAGTAAAATGTTCAAATAATGCAAGCGTTTGTGTTTGTTTTAATTGGAAAAATGCTTGATATTTATTCCTAAAAATTGACAGATGAAGTGTGGCAGCACCAGAGAAGCAATAAATCCCATCTCATATCAAGTATGATTTTCATAAATATTCTTCAGAGAAGAAAACATGAATTTTGGCCCCGATTACATTACGTACTCCCAGCAACATCATTGAAATCAAATGATGAGAATGGTATTGTATAGTGGTAGTGATAGATGTCCTAAACTCCAGTTGTTACCCCAGGCTGTCAGAGTAGTGATACGTCCTTTAGCCGCCTTCCCTTTCGCACTGAAACTTCTTGATGCCTCCCTGCCCACACCTTCCTGCTCCTGCTCCTGCTGCTGCTGCTGCTCTCGGGTCGGCTTCCCTCTGGCCACACCTTGGCCCAGATTCTGCCCTCAGAGCCCCTCGCGAGTGCCCCTGCTGAGGTATGCCACAGCAGCTTTACTTCAGCGTGAGAGCTTTTAAACAGCCAGGTGTGAGGAAGAATCCACTAGATGCTGTAGAAGGTCAGTATTGGATTGGGTCTCTTTCCAACCAGCAAAATCTAAGCCCCTGTTTCATTTTTAAAAAGTCTCCCAGAATTTCTTGTTGTGTCCCTCGCATCGGTCTGCACAGCTCTGACATGTAACTTGTCCTGGGCAAGGTGTTAGGACTGCTCATACCAATTTAGTGCTGGTGGACTTGAAATCTTTGAAAATAAGAGGCTTTGGATGAGGTTTATGCCCTTTTTGTTTTTTGTTCCCCCCCCCCCCCCCTCCATTTTTAAGACATGCTTTTAACTCTAGCTGAAAACTAAGCAAACAACAGTTTGTGCCTTATGTAAGTGTGCCTGCTATTCAAATGGCTGTGTCAAGGGCTGTAGATGTTGTTAAAAGCCCGTGTCTTCTTCACTGCCAGCTGCTGCCATAATCCTGAAGTACAAGCATTGTTTTCTTTTTAGCTTTCTCTCTCAGTATACTGCCTTGTGAAATTGCTTTCTGCCTTTAAATTGACCATCATGCAGAATTCTGTATTTTTCAACTTGTCATTGTCTCTGAGAGTTACAAGTTATTCTAGGTTAAAAAACTACCATTTTTGTTCACAACCACAAAGTGTATCTTCCCAAATCTAGCTCAATAGGCATGTCAGATGCAGTCTTGAGAATATTATCTGTGCCTATTTTTATTCTTAGTGATGAGGAACTGCAATTGTAATATGATCAAATATACATTAATGTAATACTTTAAAAACTTATTTATTAATTTAAAAATCATACTGGATTAAAAAAAAAATTAGTCTGTTATTTAAAATATCTTCCCGAGGCAAAGTACCATTGGCATGTTTAATGAAACTATTTGTTTCTTGGCTCTGCCTATATAAGAAATGTTTAAAATTTTTGTCTGTGAAGATTTACAGGCACATCAAGTGTTTTACATTATGATAAGAAGACAAAGCTCATATCATTAGTGTGATCATAAGTCCAGCTTGGTTGTCTGGCAAGTAAAGTCTACATCTAGCTACTCCCATTAAAAGACCCCAACCTACTTTCTCTAAAAATCTGCTCTCGGTAGAGAGCAGCTTTTGTACTTCCCACTCTCAGTGGCAAATGTAATCCCTCTAAAATCAATAAGTAAAACTCACCTGAGAGCATAACACTTATTCTTAGTTTTTTCCAGCAATGGGTAAAGAACAGATTTCTGCACAGAGTTCATACTTAGAGGGAAGTGTCAAAGGAAGATGAATTAGGAGAAATTAGTCCTTTGGGATGCTACAGAGTTGTGAGAATGAGTCTTTGAAGGCCAAATCAGATGTGTTGAGGGTCATTCTCTTTAGATTACCAGTCTTCTGGTTAGGCTGCTACAGCCTGGTTGTCTTTTCTCTTTGCTTTGTTTTGCTTTGCTTTGCTTTTTGTTTATTTTCTTTAGAAAAAACATACCATTTGGGCACTTTTTAAAATCTTTTTTAAAAAAAATCATCTTTAAAAAAGTCATCCCAAAACAGATGCTCCTTAAGGGAGCCTGGGGTTCACAGCTGAGGTGGGTATTGCACAAGTCCATTTATTTTGTCTCATTAGGTCAACCATGCTTCTTAGAGGGATAGCTGTAGTGCATGTTGTATGGCTTCCTTGGCAAAACCAAAGCAGAAACATGTGATTTGTTTCTGTTATGTTGGGAATTTATTTTGTTTCAAATTCATGATGTCATGAGCTCTAAGCATGTGGTCTTCAGTGTCTCACTCCAAAATTCCCAAATACTGCCCATAGTAATTTAATTTGAATTAGTGCCTCTCTGTGCTGCAAGTGTGTCTTATAATATGCATTTGGATATTTTCTGCTCCTCTGTACATTGCTCTCAGTACTTTCAGCATAAAGATATACAGTACTACTTGTCCTAAAAACCATCACAGGGTCCAGCAAACAAGGCTGAATAGCAGAAGAATCTCTCTTACAAGAAGTCAGACAAAATGATACTTGAGATGTTTCCTTAGACTCTATGTTATTTAGGTTTTAGGGACTCTTGCAGAAGGACATCAAGTTGTTATGTGCCTCTAGTTATTTATTTTCTTAGCCTCGCAAGCTGAAGAGGAGTATCTCAATGAAAATAGTATGGAGTTCCTTCACAGATTTTATCCTTGTGCTTTCCTGTCTTTTTCTTTTAATAGCCTGGATGTGTAAACACTACTGAAGTGGATATAAAAAAATCTTCAAGAATGAGAAATCCACATAAAACAAGAAAGGTAAGTGTTGTTGTTATATCAAAAGCAGGAGGTGGAGGTAATTTATAGCATGAAGATCGTAGTTTCTTAAAAGAATTTTTTACTACAGCTGCAATGAACAAATCATCAATGTATATTACTATTGCATAAGTTCTTAAATGAATTAGTATTAACAACTTTGCTAATACTAACTAAATGCTATCACATAAGAAAGGCTTGGGAGAAATATACAGTGAATATGAAAATAAAATTAATTTTATGTGCTTTATTCATGTTGCTTAGTAGATTGAATATGTTAAAATGTTTCTGTCAGTAATTGAGGAAAAATAAATTTAAAATGCAGTGTAAACTATAACAGCAGTACTTCTTGTGTTGATCTTAATGAAAAGGGTATCTCTAGTTTACAATTATGCCCCAAATGGGTGACCAGAGATTGTGGAAAAAATTAGCTTAATCTAAATTAGGATCCAGATATGAACAGTATAAGTTCTCTAGGGATGTATAGATGGATTGGAACAACACTTTATTTCAAATCCTTTGTATCATAATAATGTAGATTGACTCCAACTTTAAAGTATTCCCTTTGAGGTATATTTTCATGTCAACTCATGGAAAAATATGTTTTAAAAAGGAAAGTGGATTTAGAGAAAGTTTTAGCTTAGCTTATTTATGGTAGTGAAAGGTCCAGATCAGTGTAATTTGCCAAGCAGTAATTGCAAATTTGAGAGTCATCCAAATAATCCACTGCGATAGTCTACCTTTCAGGATATTATTTCTTCTTTTCCTACTGATCATCTCCACTCACTGTAATAGCTGCCTTTCACTGTTATGCCCCATGTTTACTATGCTGTAATATAGAGACATAATAAAAGTATATCCTGTGTTCTATAGCATTATAAGATTGTGGGGTTTGGGGAGTCTTTATTTTGCATCATGGTATAGAAGTACGATTTTATCTGAGCACATTTGCAGTTTTTTTAGAAAAAGATGATCTTGGCTAACTTCTACAGCACACTGTACTAAAACATCACAGTTACTATGGGTATGTGTAGAAAGCATTGTCTGAAAGCAACTATCATTGTTCCATATCTTTTGTGTAGTCTGTCTATGGCTTACAAAACGACATTCGAAGTCACAGCCCTACTCACACACCAGTACCAGAGACTAAGCCACCCACAGAAGATGAACTACACCAAGAGGTTTGAAAAATAGCTACAAACATGTACTTTTGAATGAGCTTTTTAGGAAAGTAGGTATTAAACCAAAAATTATCATAACTGGGAAGTATGTTGAGAATAGATCTAGCAAACGTTTAGTGAACCTTTTCCTTGTTTCAGGTTATATGGATTTACGTACGTAACTTCTATTAAAACTAATGAAGCAAACGCCGACGTTTTTCTCTCTTGCATTAAACAAAGGCAGTTAGCAGCCGGACAGTTAGTGGGTTTTTTGCATAGCTGATGCCATTAACCCCTTTAGCAGTAGACAGCTCGCTCTTCCTCTCAGCACTGATCTGAGGTTTAGGGATATACTTCCCTGTCCATGTATGAACGTATGCATTCACACATTTATCTGCTGTTCATGCTTCATTAATCTTTCCTGAAGTGTTAGAACTGGGAGAAGGTAAATGTCTGAAGAATTAGTAGTTCTCTTAAAAAATCTAAAAAAAAGCCTAATTGGATTTCTGTTGATGAACCTTTAGGGAAAATGTTATATTGGGTTATATTTTTTTGTCTGTGCATGATCTTTTCTCTTTGATGGAAAATACCATTTATTTTAGAACTTCACTGGTGAAATGTTGTTTTAACTCAGATATATTTCTCTTCTGTGCCCTAGGATAAATTAAGGTTGAATTACAGCCCTAATAAAAAAGTTATGGAAATAGAGTCAAGCAATGAATTACTCATAACAGTCTTTGCCTTCCTTTCTTGCAGATTAAGCACTGGCAAATGCAATTAGACAGACATAGATTAAAAATGTCAAAAGTTGCAGAGAGGTAAGTATATTGTCACATCTCCCGGTTTTTCAATTAGACTGATAACTATTGGGGAAATGTCAGTATGAAATAGCTTCAAAGAAAGAGATGCGAGGGAGCTCAGGTGTCATAGAAATAACTGATGAGAGTTTGCTTTCAGTGGGAGGTATGAAGTTATTTTATTGATAAAAGATGGTCCAGATATTCCATGATACATTTCTGATAAACCCAAGAGTCACTGCGAGAGCCTCTGACCAAGTGGTCACAAGGTTCACCTTGCATTGGCAGGGAGGCTAAATGGAAATAGGTGTGGGGTTACTGTTTCAATATTTCAAAAGGGCAATCACTGACAAAGTGAGGGAACCGATCAGCAGAGCTGGCTGGGTGAGGTGCTCAGTGCTTGAAGAAAGTGACTCTGAGCTTACTTCGGGTCAGAGGATGTAACATTAGTAGGAATCTTTCTCCAAATAAAACCAAAATTTGTCAGGAAGGGGCTAGAAAGTAAATAAATCAAAAAGCCCCTCAGAAAGACTAACTACAGCTTGAGTAGAGAAGAGGTAGAGAAAAGGAATGCTCTATCTTACACATCAAATACAGAGATAGTGAAAATTGCAGAAAATTGAGCTGCATAAGACTTAGTAAAGGAAATTCAGCCAATTGCAAATGCGTCTTCATCCTCTCATATACATTTGTGCATGTGTGTCTACTTCTATATGTGTATTTATGCATACACATACAAACACATATAAATATATATTTATAAAGAAAACAGGTTAAGAATTTTTGTTCGCTGAGCAATAAAAATGGAATACATTAAATATAAATAGCAATGAAAAGAATGAACATTTGTTGTCACTTGTCAATAATTTCTCAATAATTATGAGGCAATACGAAGCATGGAAAGTGGGATAAGGGCATGGGAAATGTAAATTACCAGAATACAACCAAAGTTTTTAGTGTGTTCAACTGAATCGGACCAATTCATGAATACCAAAGAATTTGAAAAAAAATAAGGAGGTTTTTTTGGAAAGCAATAAACTTGGAAGTAGTGCCATTTGATTAGGAAATAATAAAAATATTAACTGTATTTTAGAGAGGAAAAAAGGAGTCCCAGCAGCTGCAGGGCCAACAAATATGACCAGAATAGCATGCAGTGTTGTAGAACAGATTTTAAAGGAACTGATAATTAAAACCGTAGGGGTATAAAGCATGTTCCTTTATGAGAGCAAATGTGCATGGAAGAGGTTGCTTGATTTAATTTATTAGTGCCTAAAGGAGCCCTAAAAGGAGCTATGTGAAAGTATTAGGGAAGTTTGTAGTTTATTTTATTTCAGCTCTTGACAAGACCTGAGCCACCCATCCTTCTTCAGGGGTGCGCTTTTAAAAGGCTTGAGCAAACCTAATTTAGCCTGAGCTTGTAGCTGACTTCCGAGTGTGCGCACACCGGGTTACCATGGCTAGTTGATGCAAGGTAACTTGTTAACTGGGGTAACCTGATCAGGTTTCCCTACCTCCTGACATGACAATGTTTGACGCTTTTGTTTTCCTAGTCTATTAGCTTATACAGAGCAGTATTTGGAATATGATCCTTTTCTTGTGCCCCCTGATCCCTCAAACCCTTGGATATCAGATGACACCACTTTCTGGGAACTGGAGGCAAGGTATATGATTTTATTTCTTCTTTTGGGGTAAGGGTGTATAACGGGCATGAAGATTTCAGACAGAGGTATTGAAGTTACACTAACTAGTTTCCAGGGTTCCAGTGTGGGGAAAAAAAGACATCTTTTAAAATCTGATAACATTTCCTAGTTGCAAGTCCTTATTCTTCTGTGTAAATGCGTGCATATTACCTTCATCCTGTGTAAGTACTAACAGCCTGGTTGCTCATCTCTGAACAGTGCACAGATAGGAGCAATCTGGAAAGTGAGAAATCTGTGGTTGAACTTTAGGATGTAGTCTAAATCATGAGCACAGAGTAGTAGAATACTGAAGTATTGCTGATTGTGAGTTCTGTTGTTTTTTCTTCTGTAGCAAAGAGCCAGGACAGCAGAGGGTGAAAAGATGGGGATTTGGCATGGATGAAGCTTTGAAAGACCCTGTGGGAAGAGAGCAGTTTCTCAAATTCCTGGAGTCAGAATTCAGTTCGGAAAATTTAAGGTATATGGGAGGGACTTTTTTAATAGCTTGTGAGATACATTGTGTTGGGGGTTTTTTGTCTGATACCTTTCTTTTCATTTTTTGACCCCTTCAGAAATTTTCCTGTGACTTACCTTTCAGAATCCATTCATGCAGATTGCTGCCTGCTCCTGTATTCAGGCTGAGGTAAAGACTGATATAGTTAGCAGAGACTCACATGAAGCATATTTTCCCATTCATGTCCAACTTTTGGTGAAACTACCCATGTAAGAGCTTTTTTCTCAGATCATTTTATTAAACAGGTTTAAAGCATTGACCCATTCAAAGCCTGTTCAGTATTATTAAGTCCAATATTATGAGAAGAGTACAATTAAAGTGATTTAAAATTAAAATTCACAGACTTTCACTGTTGGTCAGGTTTCTGGGGATCATTGGTCTTTTGAAAATCTCCACCAAGATTCTAGTACTTGTGGATCTGACACAACAGAAGTAGTGTGACAGCTAGCTCTCAAGTTGCTCACTAATTACAAAATGGAAAGGTGCTGCTAGTGTATGAAGCTTAAATATATTTTAAAAATATATATATAATTACTTTTAAGTGAGGGAGAACAATTATTTGATTTTAAAAAATGATAGTCCATCCGTTGACTGATAGCATGTTTTGTTGTCGCTGTTCTAAGGAAGCTGTATTTCGGTAAGAATTATTTCAGAGGGATTAATAACAGCCTTTCTATAGATAAGTCAAACTGTACATGGTAAAAAAGCATGTACGATATATTTTTCTCTTTATTCCACCTTCTTGTCAGATGTTGTCTGTATCACTTCCCATTCACCGATAGCACAAGGAGTATAAAATCCTATTTGCACACATTCTAGAACTTATAAAAATCCTAAACTACTATTTTTTCTATGCCAGTTCTCACTCCAAAGTGGTGCAGCGTAGCCATTCATACAAGAGTTACATTTATGTAGTATCTTGCAAGAGGCATTTAGTATTTTGTGATGTTGATTCATAAATGCTGAGCAGTTGCACAGACCTCCTTGCTGTTAATTTGTCAGCAGAATAATTGGAGATGGACTTCTCTAAGTTGCTGACCATGTTTGTATTCAAATTTTGAATTTTGCATCACAAATACATATCAGATACTCCAGACCTTATGATATTTTTCAACTGATTTCTTTGTCGTTACCCTCCATGGAAATATGGCCTGACCTGTATATGTATATTGATAACTTCATTAGTGGCAAATACAGATTTGTTTTTCAATTAAAAAATCCAAATGGTAAAATGAATTTTTTAAAATCAGAATAATACAAAGAAAAGGAAAGGTAATTTTTTTTTATTTAAAGAGCATCCTGGTAATTCCTTATGCAGAGCAGCTGTTCAAACATGAACCTATCCAGCCCACTGTGTGCCGCAGTTTCTATGCTTTTCTGTGATTAATTTGTCTCTCTGCCAACTAGACTGTTACCCACATAATCCCTAGCTCTTTCTTCTAATCCTATTTACAACACTAACCACAGGCAAACTGCAAGTGACTGATCCAGAAAAATTCCCTAGAGAAATTTGTTCAGAACTGATTCCTTGACATGCCATCTACTCTTCTGCCTCTCTCTCTCTAGATTCTTATATTGGCATGATAAAATATAATAGCTTAGCGATGATGAATATGAGCTTAAAGGCTGTCCCTGGGAAGGAAGAGACAGGGGACCAAATTTGCACTGAAGAGGTGTTTTCTGCGGTTATTAACTAACTGAAGGAAAACAGTCTTATAAGCTCAGAATTGTGTGTATGAATTCTCAAACTGTGGGGAAATCAATCCATCGTTGGGCTCACACAGTAAAGTCAGGTTAGAAAGCACGAATTTGTAAGGCTTGTTGTGTATGGGAGTTAAAATGTTACAGACCTCAGTAACAGAAACAAAAAGCTTGATGGTTTCAAGCATCCTCACTGAATAAACATTAAATTGAAAAGGCCACCAATTTCTTTGCTCACCTGTTAACCCTACTGTGGCAATTTTCGGTTTGGGGGTGGGTTTTTTGCATTTGACATCCACCTTGAGGAAAAGATTTATTTCCATCCGCATCTTCCCACTGCAACAAGGTGAACTCAAGTCAGTAGCTGGCTCTCGTCCTTTTACAGAACTAATCATGATAAAATGATATACAGATATAATCATGCTAAAGACTGCAGACACTGCAGATTCAGTATTAGTTGATTGGTAGTCTTATAACTCGCTTTGGTGAAAGAAATGCCAAAAATGTGAAATGATAAATCTACCAGATACACTGTTTCTATTCAAGTGTGATTATCTTCTGTAGCTAAAAGTCCCAGTGTTACTGTTTCATTAGCTTGGACTGGGAGTGTCTAAACTGGCTGAGAATCTCATTCTTAGTGGGTATAGATCCTGTCTTAAGAAACAGAACAGGGATGAAGAATCTTGAGCAGCGAGTTAAAACGAAGAACTGTGCAATGATTAGGAATGCAATCAGGTTTCACCTTCTTACTCTGTCTCTCTGCTTTTTTTTTTCTTTGCCTGTAAATTGGGATTAATAGTATGTCATTCTCTAAAGGACTGTTGTAAAGCATAGCAAAGGAGTAAAACTGTCTAAGCAGTTCTGTCAGGGTGGGAGCTTCATTACAGCGTGATTGCAGTTTGCTAACCCCCAGGCTGGATTCTGCACTCACCTAACACAGGCTGTGACTTGTAATCTCTTGTTAGCGTGCAGATTATTTGGAGGGATAGCTTTGCATGCTGCTCACTACACAGAACAAATAGCTAAAGTAACATATGATTTGGATAATAGATTTATTAAGGTCCCACTGCCTATTACAAAACTGGTGAGCATTGTTTAAAATTCACAAGACTTAAGTTTGAGCAAGATACAATACTACTGAGCTTGGTCACAAGGCTGTCCGAGCACTCAAAAAGGACTTTTCAAAGGGAGTGAGATAGTGAAATGAATCTTACAGCAATGTGGCACCTGGAGACCTCATTTCTTTTATCTCTGTAGAAAATCCCCATTCCTGTCTCTATCCTATGTTTTGCAGTGCTGCAGAATTCTTTGGAAAATTGATATTCATATGCTGACTGTACATTTGCTCCCAAGCGGTTGTTTTGTAGGAATTGCGGCCTGTAAAGACCTAAATGGTTTCATGCCTGCCAATCTGGAAGCCTGTCCAAGTCATTATGCCGTATTGCAGTAGGTGTGATCTCCAAGGTAGTGCCAAGGCTGCAAAAGCCTCCTAGCTTGGTGAAGAGCGAGTGATGACAGAACATCTTCCATAATGCACAGAAGGAAAAGCCACTGGACCCCTGGCCCCTTCCTCTGATCCTCATTTATTAGCATCCATAATGTGTGAGTAAATAGGGAAAAGGGGCTTTGAGCTCTGGTTGTCCAGAAAAAGAAAAGAGGGACTGAGGAGTTATCTAGATTTAGATGTTTTGTTGATAAATTTTCTCTGACCATCCCCCTGCAAGATGAGATTTTGTGAGGTCTTTAGTTTGGATTCATCCATTTAATTTGTTGTAGAAATGTTCTGCACTAGAGATAGAGGCTTCAATTATGTCCTGTAGAAAAAATAAATAAAACCCCACATATACACTACTAAAAAATTGCAGTGTTGCCTACAAACTGTTTCAGTCATGGTGCTTAATTTTACGTTTAACTTACTTCAGTGGTTCTGGTTATTCTTTTAATAACACCATAACAGTGCTTTTACTAGAGAAGAGAGAGAATGGTGAAAGAGGTTAAGTATTCTTTTTAATCCAGCCTGTTTCACTACCACTTTTTTGCTCTTTATTACTGATCACCCCTCTTGATGACTTTAAATGCAAGATATGAGTGTCTTCACTGATGGTGGAGGAGAGAGTTCTGCATGTTACAAAGTATGAAGATTGATTAACCATCCTTGATGACTGTCCTGCAAGTCTGAACAGAAGTGCTGGTAATGGCACTTTCCCACACTGTATGGGCACTGGTAATGTTTATCCTTCACGCTGTTGATTATGAGACCCTGTTTTGGGTGTTAATAACTTGACCAAAATTTAATCCTCAAGGCTGAAATTGCCTGTGCTTTATTTCTCATTCAGACTCAAGCTTAAACTCCAAGTCCCAGAAATGTTGCCATTTCTACAGATTAGATGAGAAGGAACTAGTTGCAAGTTTTAATGATTTTCTCTCATTTTTTTGAAGACTTTCAGCACTACTATGTCTTGAAGCTCGAAGCTGTACTTGGCAAGAAGGTGGACTTTAGGAATCAGAGAGTAGTCTTTCCTGCCCCTGGAAAATTTTAGCTGATTTTCTCCATGGAGTTCATTAAGGTTTTTGTTTGCCTTTGCTGAAAGTGCTGAAAGGTCTGTCCTCCAACCTGTTGTGTCACGTGCACTGAGTGCAAAGCCCATATAATTCCCAAAAGGTGGGAGGTGCCTAAACCTCACACATATTGTGGAGAATCACTGCAGTCTTTCTCTCACTCTGTGTTCCCATGTGCTAAATTTAACTGATTAGCTTGATCTGGGATCTGCTGATGGCCACATCTGACATTTAGGTCACTTAATGGGACAGAAGCCGTGTTGCAGCTGTGCTATTCATCTGGCAAGGCCACCCTCACTTTAAAAGTAATCCATCTGGAGAACATAATATCCAGATGTTTTGCAACATGTGTCTTACCATGTCATGTGGCTGGATCTGTGACTCTCATATGCCTTACACTCTCACTCAGCCATACATCTGGCATGTGACCCAGCTGGGACAGAAGACCGCAGTAAGGTTTCCAACTAGCTGCTCAGGTCTCTGTTCAAATGGTACTGAGCACCTTCTAGAGAGCGTCTCCATGGCGAAAGCAAACCACCAACAGGAGATACAGACTTTCATCCAAGGGCAGAGAGACCGAGGTCTAGTTTCTTCCATGAAGTAGCACCAAGTTCGCGTATATCATTGTCCAGAAAATGCAATTGGGTTCCCCCTCTCCTGCCCGTGCACATATTTACTGTACACACTGCATGCTGTTTGCTACAGGAGTCTTCCCTTGCTCTGCTCACAGCTGATGAGGCAGAGAGCTGTAAAAGGGGGCAGGGAGCTCTTTTGATTTGAGGCCCTGTGCTGAGGTCTTGCAGACTCCATTTCAACTTCATCTGTGGTATTGGTTGCCATAGGATATTCAGAAAAGTTATTTTTGAAAATGCAAGAGGCAGCAGCCTTATTTTGGCATTTCCTAACGTTGCATATTTGACTTTAACACTCTGTGGGAGGAGGACAGGCATTTTTTCTTGAAAGATCAGTAAGTACATTAAATTGTTAAAAAGTGTGTTGGCTGTGTAGTAAGCACCATAGACATAACATACCACAGAAATCAGCATTTTCTTCCTACTTTTACAGAAGTTTCTAAATTTAGAACCTCACATTTTTCGTAGGATTTCTGAATGCTAGAAGGGAAAATAAAATTAATCTATCAAAGAGCTGATGTACAGCCTGTAAGGATGTGTCTGTACATCCTGCCTATTCTATGCTGGAAGCGGAATGTTTCCTCAAAGAAGTTAAATTTATCTCCCATCTATTTCCCCGTAATTGAGTATAACCTACTATATGGAAACAGTTTACTTGCAAAGGAAAATAGCATCCTAAGGCATGTTTGTGGTGACTTCCAGAAGTATTGGCAGTGATATAATGGAACAAACAAGAATGTGACAGCTTTGAGCTAGATCTTCAGGCTGTCTGCAGGGTGATAGAAAATGTGTGTTTACAAAGAACATCCTTCCCTTTCATTTTTCTATTCTTTACCTAACTTTGATACACATGAGTAATCAGTCAGTCCCAGAAGATGCATTTGAAGGGGTTAGCACTGCAGGATATACACTTTTAAATGCAAATATCGAAAACAGCTTAAGGAAACCAAAGTGGGTTGCTCAAATTTGACAGAGTGAACTGAATAAGAGTTTGTAAGCTGTGCAGTTTTTAAACTTGAGTTATGAGGCCTCTCTTCTTACTACATTGCCATCAGATTCTCAGGATACGTCCCCAGGCTCTGTGCAGGTCTATGTTCAATTCACATTGCACTTCATAGAGATAAGTGGTGCTCCCCAGAATTTTTGAAACTGAAGTTCTTCTGTTGGCACAGACTCCCTTTGTGACTTTGGAGAAACCACTGTACGTTATTACATTATTAATATATTTACAAAACTGGGAAAAAGTTACTTCTCTGTCTCTTCGAAAACTTAAGGGATCAATAGACAGGCAGGTAGTGCTTAGATACTATGGAAATTGAAGGGTGTAGAAATACCTAAAACAGTAATCTCAGTAGAGTGAAGCTGAGCATAATGGCTTGTGAGCGATGAGCTCCTTCCACCTGTACTACAAAGGAGTTTCAAAACAGGACTATGAAGGAATAATTGCTTTCTGGAAGGTAAATCATCTCAAGTGAAGAATGTCTCATAGGAAGAATACTGTAAGGTTTTCTTTGCTATGCTTTACTATCCTCTCTTAAGAGTTGTTGCAAGAACTATATTAGAATTTGTGTTGAGGGTGGTATAATTTTGCTTTCTTGGAACGTCTGAGTACAGTTCCACTGTTCTTCTCCCCTATCCCATCCCAGTTTAACTAAGCTAAGAGACCTCAGTTTAATCTCACGGTGTAAGTAGGGTGGAACCATATTTGAAAGGTGCACCCAAATTATTTGTCAGCCTTGTAAAATACAACTTATTTCACAGTTAACTCACTTCAAGGTTCATCTTATCTGTTTCATAGGATTGGCTGTGTCAAAGCAATAATAAAAGGTTGTGATGGTACATATTGTGTACTTAACAAAGTCAAACTTTAGTTGAGCTTTCAGGGTGCAGAGAACTAAGTGGTCTGCACCATGTCTAAGCACTGGATCCTAGTTGAATTTAGAATTATTTTGTGCACTGAGACAGTCTGAAGACCCATAGAAGAAATAATGCAATCATATTAGCAAACGAAAAGTGAATATCAAAGCTTATAGCTAACGAGCTGTGATCACAAAGTACTCAATCCTGCTCCAGACTGAGTGAGGATACAATGAACTGGCCTGCACTGCATGTGGCTGCCCGACGTTGGTTTGCTTAGCAGCAGCAGAGAGAATGAGCACTTCCATTCAGCATTTTAGGAAAAAATATGCATAGAAATGCCATATTGAATAAATCAATTAAATTATAGTGGGCTTTTCCAGTTTATACATTATTTGTGGAGTAATAGTAACAAAATTACAGTTACAGAGTTGGTAGTTTAACAGGACTCAGAGAGATTCATGTAGATAGCAAGATCATAAGTTCTTATTAGCTTTGAAAGGAATGTCAAAAAGCAATAGATTTATAAGTGATATAACCCCTTGTGGTTCAGGTGAAATGAAATCTCAGTTTAATTCCAGTTAAATGGAAACCTTCCCGTAGGCAAGTTACCCATACATAAGTAATGAAGGCTTTCCCACCTATCTCATGAAGAGGCTTGTAATAATTGTTTCTTAAGGTGGATTGATTGCCTGAGACAGTATGCCAGAATGCTGATCCCAACATAAAATCACAGATTTCTCTTTTTTTAGTATGTTTTAAATGAAAACTTTAGTTACTTCATTAAATTTTTTTAAGAGCAAAGAAGAATGTGAGCACATCATTAATGATTATACTGAATTGGAAGTCAAGATGCTATATTGTGCCATAGGTTCTGGTTAGCAGTAGAAGACCTGAAGAAGAGGCCTATCCGTGAAGTTCCTGCTCGCGTCCAAGAAATCTGGCAAGAATTTCTTGCTCCAGGTGCACCCAGCGCTATCAACCTAGATTCAAAAAGTTATGACAAAACCACGCAGAATGTAAAGGACCCTGGAAGATACACATTTGAAGATGCTCAGGTCAGTTTGCAATCCTGTTTAGGGATATTTGAAATAGAATATGGGCTAGTGAAATCTATGTACAAAAAAAAAAAGATATATTTGGTAATTAAATGGTAATGTTTGTTTCTTAAACCACCATTTTTGGCAATGCAAATGGGTAACATTCTTTCATTCATGAGGCCTATGAATTACTAAAGCTCTTCATGAAAACTCCTGTGCCTGATATAGAGTCTTCAAGTGGGCTTCAAATAGAGCAAAGCATATAGTGCATTGAAAATGATATTTTCATGTTCCTGTTTTCTTAATTTTCTTATTCAGTCACATTAAGAGAGAAGCTTCCCCTACACACACATTGACTTCTACTTCTCAAGATCTGTCTCTGAAAGACTTCCCTTGATACAGGCTCAGTTTCTGTTCTCTCAATGCATGTCCAAAAGTGTTATCATTTATAGGAGTCACAGGTCCCCATCATGAAAAGAATACGACCCACGTGAGAAATAACATTTTGTAACAGCTTGTGCAGAAGTATCATATTTCACAGATGCTGTATATTCTATACCTTATGAAACTACTCTCTAAAGAACATTGAGCAGAGATCCTAAATATCTGTTCTTCAATAATCAGTATTACAGCAGTAAAAACAGTCTGTAAATGTCTTATTTGGCTTTTGGGGGGTTTGATTTAGTCACAATTTAAATACCATCATTAAGAGATACTTTTGACCAGAGCTAGATTTGTGAAAATACTTGTATTTTAAGATTGGAAGTAAAAGTTAAACAAACCAGTAAAATACAAATCTTGGTTTTCCTCAGAAGAAAAAACAAGTATTTCTGTATTAAATGCAACACTTCATGTGACTTATAACTTAATATTTCATCTTTGCAGACTTCTGAGAAAAGCAATAGAAAAGAATTGTATTCACAGTAAAAGTAGTAGAACTGGTGCCGTCCTCCCTTTTTCATCAGCAGCCCAGTGATGACAATTTAATTATTAACGCAAAGTGAAATGGTGTCAAAAGGAGAGATTGAGATCATGTCCCTGCAGAATTTCCTACAGCTTGATTATTAGGTCATCATCTGGGGACTCAGAGGATGCTGCTGCAAGTCCCACAAAGGAGAGAAGGGAGTTCAATCGGGGCTTTCTACTTTTTGTAAAGTGCCTCTGCCCCAGATAGGAGGGGGAATAATTCTACCACCTTTTCATTTTGCTGTTATGAGAATAGCAATCTATGATGCAATAATCAAGTTTTCCTTAGGCATGATATCTTACCCACTTTTTGGAAGTACTCTGCGTTAAGCCAAACACACAGTTTTTGCTGACCCCCTGGGGATTTAGGAATGCAGCGTATAGCAAAGACATCACTTACACAAATAAACAATCTAGCAAGAGAAAAGGTCTTTGCAGTTGAGACAGTAAAGTACAAGTAAATTCCTTGGTGTCCATATTAAAAAAAAAAAAAAAAAGTTGTAAAATTTCAACGCCATTTTACTTCCAGATCTCTCTTCTCTTTTTTCCCCTTTCATTTATGAAAGACATGGAGTATTCAGTCTTTATGTAAGCAGGACTTTTCCTCCTGTCATACCTCGGGTTGTTTGATCCAGTTCAGCATATGGCTGAACCTGGAAGCCTCCATTTCTCTGGGAACAGGGGGCGGACTGTACCTGCCGTGTTCTGAGTTGAAGCTTTAGGACCTTTACGGGGTGCGCCACCTGAACTGGCAGGGTTTTGTCAGGAGTAGGGCTCTGCCTCTGCAATGGGGTCTTCATGGCCTGCCAGTTGGGAAGAGACCGCTTACAAGTCATTCTGGCAGCTGGCAGGTCATTAATCCGTGGTCAAAAATGTTTTGAAAAGCATTTCCGGGCTTGAATGGTGGCACCATGGAACTCCATGTCAAATGAGAGTGATACATAGTTAAAAATAGACTGATTGTCCTAAATAACATCCAGCCTCAATTCCTGACTAATGTGTACATTAAGAATACTAATACAGCCTAATTTGTTCTTGCTTTTACAGGGTTGGGTTTTGCATAGAAATAGCATTTTCATGCCCATCACCATTGATATGTACAACAGGAGCAAAATCCTTTCTACTCTCTGTTGGCAGTATTGGCCACTTTTGTAGAAACTGAGTGGAACAAAAACTCCCCAAATGAACCAGCCTCAGTTCTGAATGTACACCAGAATTTCTCTCCTTAGTGCAAGAAATACAATGAAAGGCACTTAGAATCATTTTGAGAGTTTCTAATACAAAAAAACAAACTACACCAAAAAACTGAAACCATCAACTTGAATTTTACCTTGCTATAATTTTCAAGCAAGGTGATTTGTTGGTTTTTTTTTTTCTTTTTCTATTCACTAATTTTATGCAGTACCAACCTGAGAAACAGTATTTACTTTACAGTTTATTTCCCGTTTCCTGATTGCTTAGCTACAAGTTTCCTATAGTAAAAGGTAGGGTTTGAGTAAAAAATAAAACAGAAATAGCAAACACAATTCAGTGGATTTATAAAAAAATATTTTTTATTGTATTTCCTATTCCGATTACTTTTTTGACAAATCTTTTTCCTAGCATTATAACTAGAACTACGATTATAAAGTGTCCCACATAATAGATTTTTAGTTTTTCATATTTTACAGAGATGAGAATGCTCCAGAAAGAAAAGCTCTATAAACCTCCCGTGTCATTTGTTTTCTGGATAAGAGTTTCCAAATTTTTATATGCCTCTGAAGAATACCTTTGAAATTAGATTAGCCTGTGCCCTGGTTTGGGCTGGGATAGAGTTAAATTTTCTTCCTAGCAGCTGGTATAGTGCTGTGGTTTGGATTTAGGATGAGAATAATGTTGATAACACGCTAATATTTTAGTTGTTGCCAAGCGGTCACACTGCCCTGCCAAAGAGAAGGTGGGGGGCACCCAAGAAGCTGGGAGGGGGCACAGCCAGGACAGCTGACCCAAACTGACCAAAGGGATATTCTATACCATATGACATCATGTTCAGTATATAACTGGGGGGTTGGCCAGGAGGTGGTGTGGCTTGGGAACTAGCTGAGCATTGGTTCTGGTGGTGAACAATTGTGCTGTGCATCACTTGTTTTGTATATTCTATTAATATTAATATCCTTTCCTGTCCTATTAAAGTGTCGTTGTCTCAACGCACGAGTTTTACCATTTTTCTTTTTGATTCTGTCGTCCATCCCACTGGAGTGACCAAACGGCTGTGTGGTTTTTTTAGCTGCATGCTAGGTTAAGCCACAATAGCCTGGAACTGTTTTTCAATTTGCATATGTATTTTCCTTTTTATATTGTCAGCTGGATAGCAGAATAAACATCTGTCAATGGATGTTTTCAAGAGTAGCCAGGGGATATCCTCCCTAACTTAAGCACATATTTGTTGTGCTGAATTAGAAACCCAGTACCTTTTCCCAGACTACGAAGTCAGAAAAGCATCTCCAGAAACTAATTCAGAAAATCTGATGAAGAAGGAACCACAGCTCCTGATTTAGTCACTTAGCTAAACTGAGTGATGTCAGGGAGGTTTGAAACTGGGCTTTAAGCTAGGACTCAGTTGTAAATTCTTAGAAAAATAATTCCGTAGTGGAAATAAGTACTTTAAATTAAAGAAGGGTGTGTTGTGTTCTCTATACATAACAAACAGGCGGGATTTCTGCTTTAAGAATAGAGAGCAATTCAGCCTCAGCTTCAGAACTGCACGCTACTATCCCATAAGGCTTCCTATTCAAAATAGTGCTAGCTGATATACATTCCACAACTAAACCATATATGTCTGCTTTTAAGGGAGTAACAGCTCCTTCTTTCCCTTTCAGGAGCACATTTACAAACTGATGAAAAGTGATTCTTATCCTCGTTTTATACGATCCAGTGCCTACCAGGAGCTGCTACAGGCCAAGAAAAAGGTATTGGTCCATCTTGCCTTTGTCTTGCCACTGTGCAAAGCGGTGGTTATGTTTGCAACAATACTCAGTCTTCTCTCCCCTGTGCCAGTGCAACTGGATATCTGGTAGGTGACCAGCTTGGCGTGTTTGGAGGGTCACATACACACAGGAGTTCAATATACATATATGTGTATATATCCTGCATGCGGGCATGTTTCAATAAGTTAATCTAGCAAAACTTATTTTTATTTTTACATCCCATATTGTACTGTTTTCTCTGTTATGAAGCACCTTAAATTGCAAAGTGCTTTACAAATACATTAAAAAAATAAAATAAAATCCCAGAAGAATAGTCTTCATGTTTGCAAGTTTGCTTATGTAATAATTGTTGTTCTCTTTATTCCACCTATAAAAGCTACAGAATGTGTTTAGAAACAATCATCTTATTCATATGAATAACTTCTAATTTCAACTATAAATATAGGGGCTTCCTAATTCTGTTTCTTTCCCTATTATTACATGAATAGTTTTGAGTAGGCTAGGAATCTGACTTGAAAGACTGATCATGTCACACTTCGGCAAACAGAGGCTCATGTCTTGGTATGTAATATTTGCTTAGAAAAGTCCAGATTTTGGAACGAGTTCTGAATAGACACAGCCCAGAGATGTGGAGAAGCTTGTGCAATGCAGATTTCTATAATGATAAATAATTTTATTAGTGGGCTCTAAATAGCGATTTCCTAGAATCAGCTGGGAGCCCTGTGCCTTGCATAATCAGGGCCCTGATCGTTACCGGAACGAGGTAGTTATTAACACCGTAGCATTCTATTGTTTATAATGACAACCGAAAATTATATGAAAGTACTGTGTGATTTTGTTTTTTGTTCAAACATTGATTTCTGAAGATCCAATATAGAAAGAGATGTTGAAAATACCAGAAAGCTACAACTGTCCGTGTGAAGTCCTTAAGTTTGTGAATGTCAGTTCATTAACACAA
Organism: Balearica regulorum gibbericeps; assembly: GCF_011004875.1. NCBI lineage: Eukaryota > Metazoa > Chordata > Aves > Gruiformes > Gruidae > Balearica > Balearica regulorum. The sequence goes on along the minus strand of NC_046186.1, from coordinate 85,666,656 downwards.
GATGTGCACTTCATTATTTCTTTTTATTTTCAGTTTTTCTTTTAAGTCAAACCAGTTTGATCCCCACGTAGAATGATTTTTGTCAAATACTATATCTGCTTTGCCCACCCCGTTTTGCAGTCTCATTACAGCTTCATACCTGTGTTTGCTTCCTGATTTATACAAAATTTGTTTTGCAGTCCATTGTTTCATCGATCCTTCTTTTCTACTCCATTTTTTCTTGCTTTTCTTTTTCCCCTCCTTTTTTTTTTTGTTTCTTTTTTTTATTATTATTATTTTAAATTTAAGTTGGAAAACACACTGGATCGTCGAACATCTTTTGAGAAATTCACACGCAATGTGGTAAGTTTGTTGCCTCGGAAGAATAGTAAACTTGATGGGACATCCTTCTCCCCTCCCCCTCACTGATCCCTACTTTCCCTTTTTGCTTCTCTAACCTGACAGTTAAAAAGTGTATTTATCACAGTTTGTGAATTTTCCTAGGAATGACAGCTTTATAATGTGCTTTCATTACAACCCCTCCTCCCTAGTCCCTTTCCCACTAACCTCAATAGTCACACATGGAGAAATGGACCTTTGGGAGCCATGCTTTTTGCATTAGGAAGCATGAAATTGTTCACTTTTTTTTTTTTTTTTTAATTTTAGTAAAGAATCTATGAAAACCTGCCTGATGTTGTTCCTTTTTCTGGTGCCTCCCAAAATACTGACACAGTTTGAACACATTGGATTTCCCTCCTGTCTCCTTTTTATTTTACTAAAAAAGAGTTTGTGCCTTTTTTTTTTTTTTTTTTTTAAATTGGGCACAGGGAAGATTAAAGAATAATAATTTCCCCATCTTCCTTAATGTCTAGCACAGCTTCTTCAGGACCAAAGAACTCATGCTGATGATGCGCAAGGGTTTGATTGGGATTTCATTTTGATAACGGACTACAAGAACTGATTTATTTTTTAATATATAATTTTCGAAAGCTATTTCACAACGGTAAAAGAATGTAGGCTGGTGAATTTGCTGTGGGCATTCTCTTGCCATCTGCTAAAAGGTCCACTGATTTCCTGATATGTGGGATTCTTTTTGCTTATCCAGTTTCTTTGGATTTTTTTTTTAACATTGTGGAAGTTCAAACTAAAGCATTCAACGCATTTATTTTTGTAGGGCAGAAACATCCCTATTTTCCCATGCCATAAAAACTGTACACCAACACTGAGGGCGAGCACTAACCTGTTATGAAAAGAGGTAGAAAGATCTTGGATTATACTCAAGTTTGTCTGCATTGTCTGTTGAATTGTGCAGGTGATGCTGCTGTGTGTGCGTGTGCGTCTGTGGCTTTTTTTGTGACCTGGTTAGTGGAGCTGTGTGCGTTGATATGAAAAATATGAGAGCTTTCAGCAAAGATCATGGTTTTTGTTTTTTAGTTTCTAGGGAAGGAGAAGCAGTTCTCAGAAACTGCCTCCTGTATAATGAGGCTCAAGAGTATTTCCTCAAGTTTTTAAAATATATATATACTTTCTAGTAATCAAAAAAAGAAACAAATGCAGTGAAAGATCAAAGTTGTATGAGGTTGTGGGAATATCTCCCATGTTAAAACAAAACTGTAATTCTTTAACTACTTTCTTATAGGTAAAGGCTTCCTGTAATATGCTTTGAATCCACTGTAATCAGGAAGAAATTTGGATTCAATGGGACAAAGTCAGTAAAGGACTCTAAAAAGTAAATAAACAGCCACAAAGGAAACTATCCCAATGTTTGAAACAAAAACCCCTATATTTTGCATGGTGGTGTTGCCGTAGCATGTTGCAGTGTGATTTGTGTGTTGTGTCAGCTGGTTGAGCTATAAAACAACATTGTACATGATAACATTATACATGATGATTACATGATAATTTCATAGGAAGTTCCATATTAATAAAAGAGCCTATGTTAATACAACAGAGTATAGAGAGCAGGTAGTACATCTGGGACGTCCAAGAGTCAGGCTTGTGCCCAGTCACGGTGCCTGGCAACCTGCAATAGCTACATTTTTTCATGGGAGTCTAAACAGCCCACGGATCAGGAATTAGTTACGGTAAAGAGCACATAGACGGGTGGCTGTAAGGAGAGAAGTAGCAAGCTGCAGACAAATGTGGGGAGAATACAGCACAAAAAGAGAAACACTGAAGACAGACTGGGAGGCACTAAAATGACTCCCCGACAATCCCTCGCGGAGCAGCATTACTGATAAACCAGCGGTTGTGTGCACAAACACTGGAGCATTACGCTCTGCAGGCGTGCCTGATTTTCATCGTGCTAATCTCAGGGCAGAATTACCAGGATAGCAGGATGCCAGAGATGCCAGGCAGGCCCAATAAACCAGCTGTGAGCTAGAAATGGGAACAAGGATTTCTGGATGTGAAGCGTTAGCACTTCTTCAGTAGAAGAGGGTGATCCTTTTTTCACGGAGCAAGCTAGAAAATAAAAACTGTGGTTTTGCTTTTCCTCAAACTACTACCTGTGAATCCGGGTGGAGTCTGTCAAGTCGGGTCAGGTATGAAAGTAAAACACGTCACTGCTAGATCTATATTCCCTATTAGAGCAGCAGCTCCAAGGCTTGCAAATTAATCCAGAATGTCAGGATGCTCAAGTGCAAACCTTTTCTCCGAGACAACTGAATTCATATCACCCACTGCCCCAGGACCCCTTGCCACCAGGCATCCTGTTCTTCTGTTCTTGTTCTTGGTTATGATGAGTTTATTTTGTAATTATCTACCTTGGTACAGTGGTTCCAACCAGCAAGGATGAGGAAAACATTTCTCAGAATATTCTACAGTGTACCTATTAACTTGTTCAACTGTGAAGTGAGGGACTGTGGTATAGATCTGTTCTTTTGATTAATACAGAAAATAGGTGTGAGGCAGGTCTTCTGCAACCTGGATCGATGCTGTCGTCTCTGAATGATTTAGTAAGATGAGAATTACAGTTTCTCTTCTCCTCTGATGGTTTAGAAAAATTAGACTAATTTTCACTGGTTTTTTTCTCACTTATATCAAAGTGGGTTTCTGTTGAACTAAATTAGACTTCAGGTTTTTCCATTTGAAGTGTTTAAAAAAAAAAAGCAATCTTGGTTGCATCTAGGGACTGAACCTGAGAAGATGACCTTGTAATTCATAACCTGATTCGTTAAGACAGAGACTATAAGAGCCTCCTGATCCATGATGATTGAAAGTGGGTTATACTTGCTACAGAAAGGGTTTGTTAAACTAGAAAGTTTAGAAACTTTGTAAGTCCAATCCCTCCGTACTATTCCTTGAATTAAGTGGAAATAACCTAATATAATGAGTCATTTTTCTAGTCTGATGGAGAAAAAATAAAAGTGGAGCTATATACACAAAAAAACCTAGGCTCAGCTCTGCGTTACTTTGACACTGGAGAGTTTTCTTTCCAGAAAACTTTCAATAAGTTGGTGCACATTGAGAGCCCTAAATGCTCAGCTTAAAAACATTGGCTATTTAGCTTGCTCTGTAAGATTTTATAGTGCAAAATCACTAATGCCTTTGGCAGTCCACAACTGACAATAATGTTAGAAACAGGTCTGCCTTCAAGTGCAAAATAGATAAAGTAACAGCAAGTTGGCATTTGCTATATGTAATATTTATTATGGAACACTTTATAGTTTGCCTCTGAGTAGTAAGCACAGCTATTCTTGGCTTGCGTCACTTATTCACAGTCCCAGGTATTGTGTGAAAATCTAGAGCACATACACTTCAGCACTGCTGGAATGATGCCACTGGATAAGTGCATTGCCTTGAAATAACACCAGCACCCACAAGTGTCACAGCTCTGACTCAGCAGCACGGGGAGCGGTGGTCACAGTGTGCTCTGTGCTCCCCCGTCACCAGCTCAGCCCCTCCGGTTTCTCTTCGGGAATAATTAAGGTCTAGTCACCCGCAGGTCCCCAAGGAGGTGAGTAGGGAAGCTAAAGGCGTAAGGCAGGGAGCAGGAGAATCTCATTGCTTGCCGCAGTAGTAGAGAGAGGGAAATCAGCTGTTTCTGTGGCATTTAAAAAAGTGAAATTCTTTTGAGGAATTTACATGGGGAAGAAAAAAATCCATATTTTTCAAAATAATTTTTAAAAATTAAAAATATCAGGAAACTTCCTCTACCTCAAGTACTAACATCTACATTACAGAGGAAAAAAACAAGTGAATATGCACTGATAATGTTGATGGGAACAAAGAGATCCTTTAAGGAAAACTTTTGTCTTTCATTTCTCATGTGCATGAGGGATTTGTGGCAGTGGCAGAGTGGTAGTCGGAGCAAGACCTTTGTGAACGCTAGCCTGGTGGCTAGCTGTGATCATCGCTTCAGAAGCCTGAAATGATCTCATTTATAGCCGATGGGGCTAATTTCATTTGCGGCCCATGCAAATTGTGTTGTCTCCCCAGGAACCAAGTTTGTGGGGCAAGAAGGTGCGGTCTCCCTCCTCAGAGCTGCCCGGGGGGAGATACTCCATCGTCACGTGCTGGTGTCACAGATGCCGCTGTCAGCGTTAGAGTTTCATCGGTTGCTGCCCAATGATAGAGAAGGCAAAAAAATGTGCTTGTTGCAAGTTTTCATGTTTTATGAAAACACAGCCTGTACAAAGCAGACCTAATTCAGTTCATATATTAAACTAGAGAGCCATCAGATAGTAATTATCTTCACTCATAACCTCCTAAACAAGGCCCCATTTAATAAGTTTGAGTTTAAAACCATTATATCTTACATTACCCCTACCCTTTCCAGCTGTTATCACAGAATCATAGAATGGTTTGGGTTGGAAGGGACCTTAAAGATCAGTCTTCTCCCACTTAGCTGGAAGAACTTGCTTCCCAGTGTCCTTAGATGTTTTCCTCCTCCAAACCAGTAACATGAGACCATTTCATGCATGAGACGTGAAATGTGAAGGCCATTGAACACAGAGCATTTTTCACAGAGGCTCAGTCCAATGTCACTTAATGTGACATAGCAAATTATGGTCTAGAGATGGAAATGAAAACTAATAAAAATAGCTTCCTCATTTCTTATCAGTGGGGGATAGACTTTCTAGATGCTTAAAGCAGTGTAACTTCTTGTCATGTTAAAATCTGTCCCTTTATTGAGAAACAAGGCAGATAATATATCAATTTCATCTGTTAATCAAGAATTTTTTCTATATGAACACAAGAGCCCTACTGTCCCAGACCAAAAGTCCACCTAGCCCTGAAATCCCACCAGGGGCTATATTTTTCTCAAGCACTACATCGTGAATGAACTTCAATGCAGTATCAGCTGTGGGACCTCATGTTCAATGTGCAGTCATGGAAGAAATGCCAATTAGTCTTTTGAATTTACTTACAGGTTATTCCTAAAATTTAAGCCAAAAAGTAGCTAGCAAATAGTCAGAAAAAAAAAAAAAAAAATCACAAAGCTTCTTATTGACAAATACGAAACAATAATAATAAGTCTTTGTAGAAATTAAGGCTTTTTCTGCATCAGGAAAGAGATGCCTTATTGATGTTTGACTAAAAAGAATTGATGAAATAATTGAAATTTTTAGTTTAGACCAATAATAAATCCAAAAATCTAGTTTGAGGGGTTTTTTAGGAATGATGCCCAGGCTAATGAGGAAAATCAAAAAGACCATTTGTGGGACAGGCCAGTGAGGACTGGCCTCCTTGTCCTGTTCTGCAGTGACTGGAGCTAAGCTGCTGTGCTCTGCGCCAGAGAGAAGAGCTGAGGGGTAGCAGCACTTGCACAGCCAGGTTCATGTGAAGAGCCAGCACATACCATTCAGGTATTAGGCCAGGGTCTGCCATTTCCCAGCTGACAAACATTTCCCTGAGCCTTAAGCTATTTGCAGGAATGAGAACTGCAGAGGTGTAGAAACCTGAGGGGTCAGGCCTAGGACAAACATGCTAAAAATATTTTTCTAGTGCATTGGTGCCTTGGAAAATCTTCTGTGTTACCCCACAATTCAGATGGTTATTCAAGTTCAAACTACCCCATCTGGCAAGAGTTTGTGAGTTAATCACAAATGAGAGCAGGTCATCTGTAAATGTAAAGATTAGTGTGAAAGGCAAAAGAAATTGGGAGCGTCACCTGATTTGGAACAAGCCAAGATAGGAACGCAGTCGCTCAGCTGCTGCCTCCCGTCTATGGACCGCTCCAGGAAACGGTACGGCCCTAATGAGAAATGAACAGAGGACTGCAAATCCCTGCTATAGGCAGGATTTTCCTGCACATGCAACCACTTAGCGCTGCAGCTGTGCTGACAACTCATGCCCCAAATTCAGTAAATGCTCCCCTTCCTCACATGTCTGAAAGAGAAATACACCTGCCGCGGGTGGCTGAGAGCAGCATCCTGTGCTGCTGTGGCAATCGAAGCAGAATCCCGACCCCCTGAGTGGTGCTAAAGCAATTCCCCTCTGCTAGAGGAGCAAGGGCTGCCTCGTCTTGGAAAGGGACTTACTGTTTCTGCTCCGGTGCCTCTCCAGATGTGCTTCTATCAGGGGCTGTTTATATACCAGCTCTGTGTGTGCTGCACTGCGACATCACTGGGGAGCTTTCCCTGCCGATGCCGGCCGAGCTACCGGCGTGCTGCAGGTGTGTCACACGTGAGCAGATGGGGAACAGTGAGAGCGAGGGTTGATTCTCGCTCTGCATCTCATCTTGCTCACAGCAGGTTTCACACTGTTTCTCTGTTACCCGGTCAGATGCATGGAGTTCTCTTTTCTAGTTCTACCGGTATCAGTCCTGGGGAGTAGCATCTGCGCTGGCAATAAAGAAACATGAAAAAGGAGCCATTGAGGTTGCCTAGCAGAAAGGAAGAGAATTAATCTTCTAAAAGGAAAAGACTTGATCTTCCTCTACCATACATTTCAGCTCCAGCCCCTATATAAATTTCATATTAATTTCTTACAAGCCACATAGGTACTGAGGTTGTTGCTGACTTGTTTGCCGGATTATTTGGGGTGTTAGTGTCACGCTGCATAACTAGGTCAGTCAGCACGTTGGTATTTAGCAGCTCATACATCTGCACGTGATTTTGTAATTTTCCCCTTAAATTCTCTAAAAGTACGGTTGGGAGGACACCTCTATGTTGAACACTTACTATACTAAGGTAGGGACTGAACACTGAGGCCAACTGATTTCATTTTTTTTGATGTACTTGTTCACTCCAACCGCTGTGCTGCCTCCTCATACTCCAATTCCCTTGGCAGGGTATGTGCGCAGGATTTCATTTTGGCTTGTGGTATTCTTAGTAAAAATGTTAAATAGTTTCAATTCTTGTGTCCAAAATGCACCAATAGAGCCAAAAATCCTAATGCTATTTAGAATTTGGCCGTATATTTCTAAATGTTGATGGCAAGAATATATTGAAAATATTAGAGATCTCCTTTTTATTCTTCAGACAAACATCTACTACTTCTTCCAACTTTTTTTCCAATTGCTCTTTAATCTCCTTAGCACAGGAAATATTTTCCTATGTGTGATGACTCATACGCTACACCTCTCAAAACTGGCCTGTTAGATGAAGTTTCTCAAATCAAAATTTAGCTTACAGAAATTCTATTAACGCTGTATCTGAAAGAAATAGCTAGGCTCAGCTCTTAAACTATGTCCCACAAGGAGTGAGGCTTACATCAGTCTGTAAATTGAGTAAATCTGGAAATCTCCTAGAAGTGATAATTATGAAACCCTAACATACAGCGCTAAAGTAAAAGTATACTCTGGAACAGAGTTTGAAAGAAATATTCTGTACACTGGAAAAGAACAAATCCCTGCAGATCTGAATAAGAAGGTGGGATAATTCTGTATTTGGGGCCTCTATGGATTCTGTGTGTTAAAAGCTTATTTTCCCAATCAGAGAACTAAGTACGATTGAGAATATACATGGAAGAAGATCTCTTAAGGAGGGTGAATCGTCTAAGCTGTCACTTTTCCAACTGTAAGAGAAATTAGAACTACTAATACCCGGGAAAAGAGCATATGTTATTGTTGTTCAGGTGGAGACTTCGTACCTGTAAGAAGTGTAATATTCTCTGAGGCAGGGAGAGGAGGTGGAGAGGACCATCCAGAGAAGTCCTGATCACTGTAGCGCTTTGGAGAAAAGGTATCCAAAGACCAGCAATTTTCAGGGAGTGAGTGATGTAGAATGCAGAAAAACATTGTCATGACAGCTCACTGTGTCTATAGGGGAAAATTCAAATAATCTGTAGAATAAGATTATACAAGTCAGATCAACTATCAGCTACCTTTTGGCCTGCTTTTACATCAAAACTTCCTTGTTTATGTGATATCACAATTCATTCCTGAGTTGCTAGAATTTGGTTATGGTTCATCTAAAAATTCCAGGGAATTTACAATTCCTAAATAATCAATTGTTACAGATAAGCATTAAAAAAATTTCACAGATTTTATCCCACAGCAAGAGCTTGTGCAGCTTTCCAGTGCAGTACTGAGCAAATTGTTCTAATAACTAATAGAGAACTCCTGCTTGAATTGTTTTAATTAACTGGTTTATGCAGTCCAATCCTAAAGGGAACTCATACATATTTACAGAAAGTAGCCAGGCCTATAGACCTGTAAAATTAAGCACAAATAACTTAATGAAAGGCAAAGATAAGCGTATGGTCAATATTTTCCGATTATGTCTAGGGCTGACAATCATGAATCACCTAACACAACACCTAATTTTGGACATGCTGTTTTAAACTGTATTCCAGTGCCACACAGCTGTCAAGACTTTTTGGACTATTCAAAAAGAAAAGATGTCTTACTATAACAGCTTACCTGTTACATAAGAGGAAAACATAATTTAAGGCTTAACAAGAAGCTGTGGATTTAACGTAGGTAGAAAGACTGAAAGCTAGACACAGAGGAGAGAGCATGCCAGGAAGGACACTTTCCATCTGTCCAAGAAGCAGGTACTAATACTGCCAGGTGATATGGTGAACCTGATGAGTGAGCAGTCTAACCCAACATTGCAGATCATGAGTTGCCTTCAAAATTATATTGTAAGGGAATAATTCATCCTAATTTCTTCAACTTGTACTTCAGAGCACAAAGAATAAAATAGTTATTCTCCCTTTTGTGAAGACCCATCTGATATATTGCATTTGAGCAAATGCTCAAACCAACTTGCAGATGCTTGCAAGCATAAATTTAATTGATAATGACAATACGTATTAAATTGTGTAATTCCACTGAGTTATAATACAGCAGATGCCTTAACAACTCATTGATATGGCAGCATAAGTTCATTTACCATTTACTGCAGAAAATGTAGCATCTCTCCATAGTTACGGTATTTCTTACGGTAGTGCCCTTGAAATCAGTTTGATTTTTCTGAGTTGTGCACTTAAAATGAGCAATACAATAAATGTAAGTATTAAATATCTAACTGGAGAGTTAGAGAGAGCCGCTTTCTATTTAATGTTTTATGATCTATTTGTGTTACATTATCAGGGTATGCCCGTGGTATTTTGAGGAGTGATGTAAGCTTGCTGTGCCAGCTCTGGCTCTGTTGGATCAGAGTCACGGCAGGATGGCCCTAGGAGAGCTAACTCCTTTTATGTGGACTTGGGAGAGCTGATTCCTGTTTACGCGGTTTCATGACTTTTATCTGGCTCAGCTAAAGCTCAAATCTGCCTGAAATATACCATGGTGACATACCCTACGCCCTCCTCTTCACGCTGTAGACCTAGCACTTGTGGGACAGTCATTATACTTTATAAAAAAAACTTGCTAAAAGCCTGAAACTGCATCCTTGCAACAGAAGGAACGATGAGGAAAATAACAATGTGGAAATCCAAACACCTTCAAAGCAGCGTTATGCAGTCACATGAAATACACCTGACCAATGTTCCTTATAACTAGTAAATAGAGTCTCAGCAATCCGATAGCTGCGTTCATGGAAAAGCTGTTTTCTTGCCTATATGCAATCTGCCTCTTACTTTCCTACCTGAACTTTAAAGTAGCATTTTGTCTTTTGTGACAGAGCTACTCCAACTTGCACGTTCATCTTTGTAGCACAAGGCGCTCTCGCTTGTAGTAGCCTTCTTCAGGTTCTGGGTGTGACCGACAGCAAAAACCTCAGCATGAGTTTTTCCTCAGCCAAACCCAACCTCATTCAAAAACGACCTTTAAATTTGCTGGCTTATTCTGTGAAACAATCTGGCTGGCTGGCAGTGCAGGTGTTTAGGTGTAAGGGCATCCTGTGGTTTAAGATTTGACAGACTCCAGTTGGTGTCCCTAGTTATTTGACAGTGATGTGGCAACACTAAGTGGTTGCTGATGAACAGGTTTGCAGTGATCATGCCTCTGTTTTCTGTTTTTGTTTTTTGTTTTTATCTTTTCCTCAGGGGAAATCGCTCACATCAAAGAGGTTAACCAGTCTAGTGCAGTCCTACTAAAAGGATCACCTTGTAGCATGGAAGCAGACTCAAATCATTATACATACTTTGTAGCTCACTGATTGCCTGACTCAGAGGACAGTAGAACAAGATGTTGCATGAGCAAGGACCTGACTTGTTTTCTTTTGTGTATACTAAGGCATTACAGACTCCGAGGGACTCTCTAGCCTTTCGATGCCTCCATTTCGAAAACTGTCTGCTCACTTCCTCCTTCATATCAAGCTGGATCTGTGTCTTTTTATTTTCTGCAAGCTCAAGTACAGTGAAAAAAAAGCTTCTGCTAGGCACAGTTTATTAAAAAAAATACGTCAAAAAACTGGAAGAAATGTAAAAAATGCATATATTAATAAATATACATATGGCATCACATTTATTGCACAATAAATTAGCACAGAAGGTTTCATTTCACTGATGTATTCACATTGAGAAAGAAAGCCTGTGTCTTTGTCTGTTGTCTGTATATTCTCTGTTAATGTTTCTTGCATTTATTTTTATACCATATTTAAAAAAGAACACCTTTTACTCCAGATGTATTAAAGTTGATCCTTTCTCTGTAAATTTGTGTATGTTTATATTGTTGTTTTATCTTTCATTAAAAGATGCAGAATCTCTTTCCTTTGGGAAGTTTGAGATTTTAATATCGAATCTGAAGATTAGTCAAGAGCAAAATCATCCCCAAAAGTTACACACCTTGTGCTTTCTAAAAAGTGACATGAAATGGCATTTTCTTTCTCTCAGTGACACCTAATCAAACACACGTTTTTGATAATCATTTACTTTTTATTTTCTTCTATCAAGCTAGCAGCAGAGAGACCTTTCCAGCTTGCTCATCACCACATCAGCAAACCTTTCTTTAAGCTTAGACCCGTTCCGTAGCAGTGCAGCCTGCACAGCCCTTCAGTCGCTGCCCGAGACCGGATCGACTGAACTGCATTTCCTTAGGAACGGACATGAACAAAGCTGGCTGAGAGCACAAGCGTATACTTGCTAAATAGGAAGGGCAGTGTGTCTTGCTCCTCGCTGTCACTTGTGACGCAATGCACTCGCTGTCACTTGTGACGCAATTTTAAGCTGAAAAGGTAGTGGTTTGGGAGTGCTGAGTGTGCTGTCTGTAGAGTAAACCGTTGGTGGTAGGCTGTCCTTTGAATTCAAGGGCTCTGTTCAGGTCTGCTGTTGTACGTCTGCTGCTGAGATAACTCATGCAGAGACCTGTTGACAGATGTATGAGGGCATGTAGCCGCTGCCTGTGAGGCAGCAGATGTCGGGCTTCTGAAGCTAAACTGAGCTGGAACCAGAAATCTCTGCTTGGCCCAAGAAACAGCACTTTTGACTGAGAGAGGTGACGTAAGGATAGTAGGCAGAATCTCCAAGTAGAAAAGCGATGATGGAAACTAAGTCGAACGACAAAATGCTGGTACTTCCAGGGCATCGTAGGATGCATAGGACGAACAAGCCTCCTTAGCGATGCACAGGATAGACTCAGGAGAGCCAACTCTAGTACCATCTGTCGTACTGCCTTTGGTCTGATATTGAGAAACAGGAATCTTGTTTCAAAGGGACTACCAAAGCTGAAAACACATGCCCACACACACACACACACACAAAAGTGGGACAGTCATAGACACAATCAGGCAATACATTTGAATACATTAACGCTAGAATCATCACATTTAACAGCAGATACCCACCCGAGCTGTTGCCGCTAAGGACAGGGCTCCTGCGCCGAGCCGCTGTGGGCAGAAGGGAGCTGAGCTGCTTTCTGCTGGGGCCGCTGGCTCCCCCACCGGCTCTGCCGGCAGCCTGGTGCAGCCGTGGCCCTGACTGCAGCATCTCTAAGGAGGCAGTCTGAATGAACCCAAGACCAAACACATTATAAATCACCATGAATGGCTGTTCCCCCGCTTTTTGCTCGGTTGGGGTTTCTGGAGGTTTGGGATTTTTGTTTGTTCTTTGTTTTCACATGCCACTGTGTTTCTGGTTTGTAGCTAGGATGATAATCACCCCTTTAAAGTGTCTCAGTTTTTGTAAGCACAATTCTACTAAGCTTTTATCAGAAAACACTGGAGAGCTTGATTTTTTTAAGAGCTCCATCTAGGTCAACTCAAAATATTCACAGTCTAGGGAAGCCAGATGAATTTTAATAAATAGCCACATTGAACCCCAGATCTTAAACTCAGATTTAATTTTCCTTTACCACAGAAATGTGAGCTCTGAGGCATGAACTTGGGGCCAGGCAATCCACAGAAATTTGAGCTCTGTTTCACTTCTCAGTGCCAAATAGAGATATTTATTTCCAAACTCCTGCTGCCACCCATTGCATCAGCTGGTATATTGCCTGCTTTGCCTTAGGAGTTAACTAATTAGATACCAGTGGCTCCTTTGAAGAATCACTCCATTCTAATAACTAATGTTTCAAAATCATGCATTAGGTATTTCATGCAACTTTACCCTATTTTTTTTTTTTTTCTGAAATCACTTTGCAACACGAACTGTGATAAAAAGATGTGGAGCATTTGTATTCCTGAACCCGTTTTGTAATTATTCTAGTTCTTTTCTTTCAATAAATATGAAGTCTCTATTGAATGGACGTCTTTTCCTGTGTTTGCACAGGATTTAACACACCGTCTGTAAAGGAAAACTATGCATTACTAATAAGGATTTCAAAGTAGGCAGAGAGGAAGGTTTTATTTGAGCGTAGTTTCAAATGACCCGACTCCACTGTTCCACATGAGTGAATTTGGCCCAGACAGACCAAATAAAATCTCTTCTACAACCAGTTGATTTTTAAAGGGTTTGTCTGCGATCTTTTGATACCTCACCTGATCACTGTCATCTGCCAGTACTGGGAATGGAAACTCCATGTAGGAGCAAACATCCTTTTACTTCCCCACAGAGAAAAGAGAAATGTTTGTTTCTAAATTTGTACGAAGATTCACTTCCAGGAATTAACTCAGATTAAGGCATGTTTGTACAACCACCAAACAGCTGAAGTATGATTTTGGTTACACAATGATACAGCCATTAGGAATTTCAGTGAGGCCACGACTCTGCTGAGGAAAAACGGACCGAGAGAGAAACCCAGCCTGAGGGGACTGCAGTTCTTGTCTCCTGGGGAAGAGCCATCAATCGGTGCCTCCTGGCGCTGCCCAGGAAGCTGGAAACACCCTCTGTTGAGGGATATTAATTGTAATATTCATTAAAATAACCACTTGGAGCTGGGAACTTCAGTCCGAGAGTTGGGGTTCATCAGACAGTGCCTTTCCTCATGCATCCTTGTGCATGAAACAGCTCTTAAGCCTGTGGCAGAAAGAAGTGTTTGCTGGTTCTGCTGCATCCTTGAGATGGTCTTGTGCTCCCAGACCAGCCTGGGAAGGAAAATGGCCAGTGGGAGAGACGGGAGCTTCCCTGGCACCTACCTGAGAACAACAAAACATTCATCCCTCCTTCCATAAGGTGCAATTAAAAACTGTCCTTCAACCCTACAAAACCAAAGAGGGAGGAGAAAGGCCTTAAACGGTGATGAGAGAAACTGCAAAGTGCTGAGCTGAAACAGTAGTGGAGACTGGCCAAAAATTAATGAGCTGAAGGTGAATGCAGGAGTAAGGAACGGAAATTAATTGTGCTGACCAGAACAGAACCGACAAGGGAGGAGAACTGGGGAACTGAGTAATTAGGAGCAAGAGAGGCTGAATGCAGCTGGTGGATTGCCAGCCTGTTGGCTACAGCCACGCAGGGTTGGAATCAAACCCCAAAAAATCAGACAAGACCAACTGTGGCTGGCCCTTTAAAATCCAACATTTTTTCAGCTAGAAAGCAATTAATACCAAATATAGAGAACTGCCTTTTTCAAACTGCAACCCTAAAATTGTTTGAAATCATGAGACATACACACCAAATAGTCACCCAAGAAATAAGAAATAGGAGGGCAAAAACCAGTTCCAGAAAACGAGACCTGTAGGAATGCATTTAGGATGTTTTTTTAAAAAAATGAATGAAAGACAAAGCAGACAACTAAAGTGAGAGAAGGCTGCTTTCTTCAAGTAGCTGGAATGAGGAGTTGAGAACCTCCAGTGATTTGTTTGTGGCTCTTCCATTTATTTATCTTTATGCCAACTGATTAACAGCCATTTGAATTTAGATTTTAAAATTGCCATATTTTAAATTTCCTTTCTAGCTAGAGATGTTGTGCATAGAACTAACACCACTGGACTTACTAACTTAAGTGCATAAAACATAGGAATTTTGCTAAAAGAAAATTAATAGCTATCGGGACTAATATGAAACAAGGTTTTAATCCCAAGATGTTCAAGGTAAATTAGCAACGATTTCTTTAAACATATTCTGTGTCCACAATTGGTTTAAGCAAATCACTAAGTGATTGTGAGTCATACCAGTCTGCCTTTTGAGCTGACTGTGCTAAACACATTAATGCTTTTGTCTCCTGTGAGTTGAAGACAGGCTGAAGCCCCAACAGCAAAGAGGTGGAGGGGAAGAGAAGACGATGTCTCTGGGGCCAGGCTCCCCCTCCCCATGCTGTTGCAGACTGCAGAGTCCTCAAGTGACATGTGGTACAAATAAATGGGGGGAGTTTTTTTGTACAAACATGGACTTGAGGACTGCAGAGGCTGTCCAGACAGTCATTATCTCTGCCACTACAAAATTTTTTTCCTAATATCTAAACTAAATCTTCTTTGCTTCAATGTATCCCTTTATTTTTTGACCAGACTACTACAATCACTGTAATAAAATGTTCCCTACCTTTCAAATAGGTAAATGGCCATTGCAACGTTACATCCTCCTTTGGTTTTCTTATTGGTGTTTTCTGAAGTGCTGAGTGACTTCGTTGCCCTCCACTGGGTTGGGGGTGTTACAGCTTTCTTGGAGGACAGTCCCCAGAGCAGGCTGCAGGGCTCCCACCCAGGTTTTATGGGAGGAGGGCGGAGGATTTGCTGTTGCACTTCTGTCTGTACACACAACTATGGGGCTTGGCCCTTTTTGCAGTAGATGGCCACTACTGAATTGTGCCAGCATATGCGGCACGGTGATGCCCAGATCCTTTGCAGTAAAGCACAGCTGGTTGTTCCCCTTTTGCGTAGCTGACCCTTCGTTGGTCAACAAGGTGTCTTCAGCTGTCTGTTGAGTAGTGTCTTTGTTTTTCAGACCATCTTTCTCTTTTACCAAGGTCGCTTTTCCTTTTTGATTCTACCCTGTGAAATACTCATAGTCCTTTTACCTGTGGTATCTTTGGGAGTGGGTGAGAGTGAGGAATCTGCTGCCCTGGTGCTTTAAGCCAGATGCACGAATGAGAGTGAGTACTGCCTTCACTATTTGCCGTAAGGGATCTATATGTGTAAATTGTTAAAAGAAATTGCCATGACAATAAACTCTGAGAACCTGCTCAAATGCTAGATGATAGTCCTTATTTACAAGTGTGGACATGGACAGTAAATATCAAACAATATTAAGACACGATTGTAAATGTTACCTTGTTAGTGGCATTTGCACAATTTTTATTGTACTTTTCCTTCACTCCCAAAATATAATCTGCCGCATTCACCGTCATTGTCTCTTTTTTTGATTTGACTAGATTTTGAAAGCTATTAGATTCATCACAGATGCCAGCTTTCAAAGGAGATACTATTTACCACCCTTGCTCTTAACCTTGTGGCTGCTCCTTCCAGTATATCACATAAATGAAGCAGTTCATTATTCATATAACTTTTCTATCTACCTCTTTGCCCCTTTTCCCCTCTCCTTTTTGAAAAATGAGTGGCAATGGCATATTTAATGGAACTTACTTTCCCGCCTTTTGGCAGAGAAGAATGTATAACCTGAAATCTGTGACCTTTTTGAGTTCATCTCTTCTGACACACTGTTCTTTATATTGCTCGTCTCTTCTTTCAGACACTCTTTCTTCTCTCCCCCTCCCCCTCAGTAACATCTTTTTTTAGGATTCTCTATCTTTTATGGTTCTTTTCCTTTGTTCCTCTGATCCTTGCTCCATTGATCCCTCCCGCATGTTCCTATGGTGTCCACTGATGCTCTTTACGCTTAGCTCCTCTGTTTTATATTTCTTGGAATAGAAAGAAATTAAAAGGAAAAAAAAAAAAGGGGGGGGGGTCGGGGGGAGGGAAAGCATTGAAGGGAAGCAGGCCAGCGCTAGGGCCAGGGCTGATGCAGAACATGCCTCTGACCGTGACCGGATCTCAGGGGACCGTGCTGCAGCTGGGTGCCAGCCTTTCTCCTTCCCCAGTGGCACAGACTAGGGAAAGTGGCATTGATCACTTTGTGTTTTTTAACAAGAAAGAGAAAAATCCAAGGGTTTGGAGGCCACAAGACCTTGAGGAATAAAAGAAAGAGAAAAAGAGAGGGGAAGGAGTGACAAAAATAAAAAAAGAGCATAAAAATAACAGCTGGGATAGTGACATCAAGGCCCACCACCAGCCTCTCATTATGACTGTCGCTCGCTTTCTGCATCCTGAGAGCACTCACGGATGGCTGCTGACCTCCCGCTCTGAATGTTCAATGCTGTGACCAACCAAGCCTCAGGAGTAAGCAGAAGAGGAGTGAGAGACAACAGGACACGTGTGTGTTTGGTGGCACTGCCTGACCTGGGGCTCAGCACTGGGAAATAAAAGGCTGAGCATCGAGAAGACAGGAGGACTTCCACCTATGTACCCTTCACACCACAAGGAGTCCGCTGCTTCTATTTTTCATCTCAATAAAAATTTTGAATGTGCTGCCCCGAATGAATTGTGTAGAAAAAAAAAAGATGGGCAAGAAGAAAAAGCCTTTACATGCCCAGCGTGGTGAAGTTTAATGTTGCCATGGAAGCCGCATCCTTTTGCAGTTCCTGAAAGCTCCTGTACCAGGATGGAGCTCATTACTCCTCGTTACTGATGCCTTGCAGTCTTGTGCCTGCAGCTGCAGCGGCGGCTGCCTGCTTCTTCTTGCTCTGTCAGAGCAGAGCTGTCTGCAGCAGCCAGCATGAGTCCTTCATGTAATGCAGAAATGGCTGCTTTTAACAACTCTCTCTCCTGGGTATCATTACTTTCTGTTTATTGGTACTGATACGGTAGCGCCAGCATATCAGCGCTGATCTGGTACAATACTGCCAAAATTTTAATTCTGCTAAGGAAAAATGTGTAAACTGAATGGTAATTATTTGACTTGTGTAATGCTGAATATGAAAAATATTAATTATAGGAAATTATTGGATGGGACATTTCTGGGATTCATTATAGCCCGTTATTTTGGCTATATTGAAAACAAAGGAAGGAAGATAAGTCAAAACAATTTTCTTTACCATAGTAAAGCAAACTAGTTTGGTGTTATCCAAAGTTTGGTGGTTTGGGTTTTTTTTCTTTATTTTTTCTGACAGCTCTGAAGTAATAATATGCCATATCTTTCCATTTGTTTTTGTTTTGTGTTTTTTTTTTTAATTATTATAATTATTTTTTGTGGTCAAGTCTTGCTGTTTTATGTGCTGAGAACTGATATTCATAGGAAACATACAAACCCGATTATTTTTCTCCTCTAAACCCTCAGTCAGGGTGATGGTAAAAGTGCCTGGGCAGTAATGGCGAGTTGTGCTCCCAGCCTCAGCAGCCAGAACATTTGCCGGGTGTGTGTGGTGCAGGCGCCCTTTGCAGCGGGAGCGGGGAGCGCTGCCCTTGCTGCGGCGCGGGCGGGGAGGATGGAGCGGCCCGGGGCCGGGGCCGGGGCCGGGGCCGGGGCGCACCCCGGGAGCGTGGGGGGCGCACCCCGGGAGCGTGGGGGTCCCGCGGCGCGGGCGGCGTGGCAGGAGTGACACCTCGTGGGTGCGCTCAGGAACCGCGCCCGGCCGGGCGTCCACGCTGCCCACACGGCGCAAAGCTACTGATTTCACCGGGGGAAGGCAGGAGCCCACGTGTCCCGAGTGGGCAGCGCCCAGGCGCGCACCCCGTGGCGGGGGTTCGGGACCGGGCCCCAGGGCTGCAGCCGCTGGGCTGCCAGGGCCGCGGCCACCCGCCTTGTGCTGCCCGAGCCGAAGGCCGTCCCACTCAAATGCTCCCTTGTCCTTCTCCTCTCCCCTTGGAGCTTTTTTCCTGGTGAATGTGTGGGTTCCCAAAGAGAAAATGCAGTGGGGGTAAACAGGAGTGCAGGAGTTGGAAATTACGTGCACGTGGTGAGTAGGACATGATTTATCCTGTGCTGAGGTTGATCTCAAACTGCGTTGCCTCGTTAAAAGTTGATGGGACCAACGCGTATTTTACTAATCACATGGTCAACAGCTAAAACAGGCGTGGCATGACTGACAGTAGCTGTTAATTCAAAAATCCACCTTTCTTCATATCCCAGCAAAAAGAACGTGGAATATTTTTGTTATGTTACATCACAGGAGAGCGTCTCTGTTAAAACAGTCCCTGGGAACTGATGTTGCTGCAGTCGTAGGTCATTGGGATTGTATCAAGATACATCAGGCTTGTCTCAAATTGACTTCAGTAGCTATGGGCACTGATTTAAATAATGAAAAATCACAGTGCTGTGCCACTGAATATAAAAGTAGCCCCAAACGAAGAAGAAACAACAGCAGCCATGGGGCAAAGCCAGTACATCAAGGTCTGATTTGACTCTGGAGACATACAGAGGCTAAGCACTGGTGGAAGTAGTAGTCACACAGATTTGACTCGAGCACCTGGGGAAGCCTGGGTGTGTCTCTCCCAGCGGAGAGCCCCCTTCTGCAGGCTGCCCATGGGGAAGGTGGCTTTGAGGTCATGCGTGGGAGCCCTGCTCCTGGTTCTTCCCCCCAATGCATCAAGGGCAATGGGATTTCGATCCTATGGTCTGTAAGCAAACAGCCTGGCCAGAAGGAAACCTGCTCCTGGCTAGTTCTGGTTTTAGGATGAACCTCTTGGTAAGGGCTAAAATTGCACTGGTTAACCACTGCCAAAGTGAAACGGTACAGTCTTTATGGCTCTCCACACTTTGCTACCTGTATCTTGGTGAGAGGGAGAAACCAAATCTAAAAAACTGTGCTTGAATTTTATGGACTTCCACATCTGTAATTAAGTTATATTTATGGGTGTTGAAATATTGTATGCAAATACGTGGGCTCCAGTTGCATTGGTTTTCTGCTCCCTTTCCCTTTTTCTGCAGACCCCCTAGTCTGTGTGATGGGATTGCTGAGAACCTCTGCCTCTGTATTTCAACATTTTCCATCATCTCATTTATTTGCATATCCCATTCCAGCTTTACCAAAGAAACTGCACTCAGCCTGTGAGGACAACAGGCAAACCAGGGCTGTACAGCTTAATGACCTCAGGTTCGGAACCCTTTTGGGGAGGCTTTTCTATGAGAGTCATGTATGTAGAGAGCTACTCTGCACCTTTGAAACTCAGAGGATGAAAGGAATGCTTTTTCTCCATCCCTCCCATTAGTGGTAGATACCCAACCTTCATAACATAATGTTTAATGAAAAATATATTAGATATTTATATGTAATATTTTTTTATGTCTGGAATGAATGTTATGGAAAGCAATTGTCCCGGCTTTAGGGGATGGAGAGAAAGTTTGTCTTTTCTTGGATATATAGCACTCCCCTTTGGGATGGTGTTATTTGATAATTCCTGCCACATGTTCTTATGAGTAGGATGTTTTTGTTTCCTTACTGTGTCTCCCCCCAAGTCCTGCTGCGTAATATTTCAGATGGTCACGGTCAAAAAAAGCATGTGACAACTTCCAGATGTTCAAATAATCAAAGCGATCTGCAGATCTAAGGGAGCACACCAACAAACAAATGAAGGATAACTTGAAGGGCTTGCAGTCTAGGTGGGGGGTCACGTTCAGAGGTGGTGGGGCAGGCTGGAGGATAGTCTTTTAATATCTGCAGAATTCACTGATGTCTGCATCATTTGCTAAAAATGAGACAGTCTGATGCTGTGGCTGGGCAGGCAGTAGAAACCAAAAACACAGGGTTTGGTTGTGGTTTTCCCGCAGCTTGGAGCAGCGCTGGCTTCCCAGGGGAGCAAGGAGGGCCGTCACAGCGTGCCGTAGCTCTGAGCTGAGCTGGCTGCTGGGCTCCAGCTCACATGATGCAGCTGGGACTAAGAAACATGACCATGCCCTGCTGCCATCCACACTACCACTGCATCTGGGGCTGCTTCCTCGCTGAGCTGTTGGTGCCAGAGGTAGTGCTGCATTCAGCTGAAAGAGGGAAGGCTGCTTCTCAGAGCAGGGAAACATGCCTGCTTCTGGCTTCTTCCCAGCTGGCTTGTATAGGCACGTCTTTAGGCATTAGTAACTAGTCCGAAGCTGGGTTCTGGGAGCCCTTCATCAAAATCCTTCATCATCTCAGGAAATTTTTGTTGGTCCATCCTCCCAGCTCTATAGAAATGGACATGGCAATTGAAAATGTGCAGTGGGGCAGTGTATTACTCTTTGGGAATGTAGAAACATTCATCATCAAGAAAAAAACAAACCCAGGTTGTATTAATCACTGGCAACCTGATATTTGTCGAGGTGAATGAGCATGGTTGTGTGGTGCAGTGTGTATGGAGCGACAAGCGGGAACAGTAGGATGGAGGCTGCACGTCGCTTTCTGCTGTTGTGCAGGCTGGCTGGTCCTGTCTCTGGTCACAGGTGGAACAACGTTCCCACCCCACGAGATCCTACAGAAAGTCTGCTGGTGCCTTTTTGTACACTGGCATTTCATGTGGCAGTGCCTCCACTGCTGACGGCGTGTCCTTTGAAGCAGATGCGTTCTGCATCTGCCCACTGTGTGTGCAACCGGCACAGCTCTGCTGGGGAACTGTTTTACAAAGGCTTCCATATGGAGCAGGGATGGGGAGGGGCAGGCATCATTACTGTTGTCGTTGTTGTTGTTGTTATTATATAATTATGTTATGACTATAATTATGTCATAATATATTATTATAGTTGTGCTATTATTATATAATAATTATATTATTATATGCTATTATATAATTATAATATTTCTACTACTGCTGCTATTACTACTACTAATTTGTGTGGAAATATTGCTGGCTCAAAACCTGGCTCAGCTGCTGATGGAGAATGGGAGATCTGATCACTTCAAGGGAGCTTCTGGAGTGTTGAACATTGTTGTGACTCCTACGGGCTGATGCTTTCGAAGCATAACTATTTGGGAGATTGCTACCAACTACTCTTTCCCCTTGGTAGTAAGGCTTTATGTGACTTCTTGTGAAATCCTACATGGGCCTTTTACTGCTTGGGAGGTGATGGTGTAATGTGCTAGCAAATTCAGTTCTACTCTACGAAAAGAAACAACTTTGTGACAGTTTGTTGATTGTCAAAGGCAGCTTTTGTCAGTCAAGCTCTCCTTATTGCATTCCCCAAGAATCTGGAGAAGGTCTGGCAAGATTATTCCTTGGTTTTGTTCAAAGAATCTCTTTGTACATACATAGAGGGGGAAAGACCAGTAGACTGCTCACCTGGAAAATCAGACCATGGTGCCTGTGTGCGAGGAGGGGCCTGAGCCTGAGAATGACATTGGTAGCAGCATAGCGGCCTTGGAGGAGGCACACCATGACATGGGCAAACATCCAAAAGTGAGGAGGATGCTGCAACTCACAAGGACACCGGTACCTGAATGTGCTGCAGGAAAGTGGTGGCCATGAAAAATTAGACCTGGCCATATAACGGTATTTATTGCCATGGGTCATCTCTGTCCTGATTTGCATCTGTAAGACTGACATGTTGTAAACCCTGTAAAGTTTTGGACACCTGGGTTCTTCTACTAGCTGGAGCATTAACATCATGTGCTTCCATCATTTATAATGTGGTTGTCAAGACTGCAAGCTATTTGCCCACGTCCACAGGGAAAATTATAATAACCTATGTATGATAAATTAAAAATGGAAACCATTCACTGCACTGGAAGCTGATTCAAGAAAGACAGATCATTGGTGGGGAGACATGATAAGGAAAATAAAGCTACTGCCTCACAAACCAGAACACTGTAGGAGAAAAAAACAAGCCATCTCTATCTACTGTCTACCCATCTATTGGTTATCCACCCTTCTCTCTACTAGCTACATATTTGGATGTTTTTATTTAAAAACAGGCAAGGGAGTGGCATGGGGAGGTCTGGCTGGGGCAAGAGGAAAGCAGCTAAAGGACCTTTTCCCTGGCTGGTAAATCTGTGCCTTGTCTCCAGTCAAGGCTTCGTAGTTTAGAAAGAATTGCAGTTTGTTCTTCAGAAGATGTGTCAGTCTGTTATAGATTAAGAAGACAACATGCCTTCTACATTTACTCTCCCCACAAAGACTGATTTTTGGAGGATTTGCTAGTCAGTTCATTTCAGTCACATTTCTTAACATGTTTGGATTTCTTTGTGGTTAAACTTAGACTCTGTCCTTCCTGAATCCTATAAGATTTGCTGTGGGTTCCTCTGCCTGTGCGGTGTTTGTCCTTTCATGGTCATTACCGATATATACCCGCTGCACTCATTGTGCCCTACTGAAGTCATGTTGTTAGGGTAAGAATTACAAATTAAAATATTCTCTCAAAGGGAGGACCGCAATAACAATTTTGTTACAAAAATTCCTCAATAATTTCCAAACTGAACTTAATTTAAAATGAAAGACAAATCTTTCCCTTTACTACTAGCCAGATGTGATCTTCCCAAAGCTTCAGATATGAATAATCTCTCCAAATTTTCCAGCTATTTTAATATGCCAGCCATACTGAACCCAGCTTGTCTGCAGATTTTCCCGTTCTGGAAAATCTTCAGGCAAGGTCAATGCCTGACATCTTTATCCATTAAAATCAATTGTCACACATCTTTTACTTTACTTTCTCAGTTTTCGTTCCCTTCCATTGCTTGTTTGCAGCTGGACCTGCATTTTGCCCTTTTTCATGGGAACGTGGGGAGGTCCCACCACTTCCCTATCTCTGCCTCTTCTTTCTTTAGAGTCTCTAGTCTCTTTCTCTTATTTTAATAGCCATCATTCCCATCTGTTGACTGTAGATCTTGGCCAAATCCTGATAAAGTCAACAGAAAGGTTTTCCCTGGAATTTTAGATGCGTTTCTGTTGTGTTTTTTCTTTCCTCTCCTTACTTTTCTTGCTGCCTGGCTGGTTGATCTAAACAAATATTTTCAGAACAACTTGTCCTCAGTTGACTAAACTGGTAAATAATGGATAAATATAGTTTTGATTGGGAACAGCTTTCTGGCAAAGGATGGAGTACAGCACTAAAGAAGAATTTTTCTCACCTTGAGTCATGGGATCTGGTTAGTTAAATTTAAACCATTTACTTAACCTGCCTGTACAACACACAAACATCAGAGATGTCCTTTAGCTGTACTGATACTTTGTGTTGCCTACACGACACTAGGTACAACACTGGGCAGTAATTCTATTTTGTGAAACAGAAACAGCCTGGGTTTCTTTCTTTCTTTGTATCAAAAGCAGCACAAATCTAATTTATATATTTAAGCAAAGTCTCTGGCTTATTTTTCCCAGTCGCTCTTTTTTTTTCACCATCTGGAAAGGAAATGTTGTTCTGTCATAAGCTTCAAGCTTCGACATGTAACAATTGTGTTATAAATTCTTTGGTGTCCTAAGGCTAGCTACCTACGTCCGTAACTCAGTCCTGCTGTGACAGTACTGTCTTCTTATCAAAATGCACTTCACTGAGCCTACAGAAGGGATGTTGCTATGTTTGTTAGGATGAAACTTTTCATATTGCCTATGAAGCATACAGAGGACTTCAATAAATATTTTTCTATGTGTTTATTCACATGGAGGGGCTAGAAATACAAGTATTACAGTGTTCTTGATATACATAGTAAAAATAAAATCCCAACTCACAACAGTAATATGAATATAAGTCATTGTATGCTGAATTTTTATTGCAAAAAATTATAGCAACAGTTCACGCAACCCAGCTATTATCTCGGATTGTCTCTCTGCAGAATCACAAAAACAATCTGAGTCATCCCGACTTGATTCATGTTCCGTTCCTGTTTGGGAATGCTTCCCTCGCCATCAGACCGCCTGGTAACGGTTTTTTTCTGTGAAAGCTCGGATTCTGTACAACAGTCCCACAGAACAGTCTATGGTGGGTTCTGCAGCATGAATCATGGAAAATATGCATCCCTGCTTATTTGTAGCTGGTTATTTTTGAAGAAGTTCATGTGGAAGAAGAGCCATGAGATTTTTTTCTCTACGTGATACATGTGTCTTTTTGGCACTCTGAAGGGAATTGTTTAACAGACACTTATCAAACATATCAAAAGATGCTCACCATTTGAAAGAGGGAAAAGAGGTGAAGTTGACATGTGGAGCTGAGATTATGAACCAGTTTCAAAAGGCCAGAAAGTGAATTTGCCTTTATGAATAAAGCAAGGCACCAGAGAGTTGTTTCTCTGTTTCTCCCAGGGTCATCTTCGTAGTCTGTCACTAAATTCTTGTGAAACTTTTATTTATCTTTGTTGTGACTTTCATTTCACCTATGTATAGTATGTTTATTTGATTAGTATGCAGAATATTTTACTTCAATTAGTTCATGGAGTTAATTAATAAATAACTTTGGCACTCTCACCTGAAAAGCACGATAGAAACAGAGACAATTACTTCTACTTGCCAACCTTCCTTACCTCACTTGAGAGAGACCTCTCTGAGCTGAAAATGCAGCAGAGTAACTCTGTATAATATCTTAGACATGAAGTGAAATGGAAGGGAAATGAAGCTACACAGAGTAACGATGATACTAGCTAACATTTCAGCAGTTGAACAGTTCAGCAGTGGACAGCTTTGTATCTGATAGTATTCTGAAAACGGTGGTACTAATTTTACTGTTAGGTACAGTGGTAGTATTAAGGGTCAGCAAGAGAATAAAACCATCACTTAAAACATCAGCAGATGTTACAAAGATGAGGGCTATCATATTTAATGAGGATTAAAGGAACTGTAGAAGCAAAAGTCTGAAGTGCTCAGTCATTTGATGGCAGATGACCAAGCAATAGGCATTTATCCAGTGGGCAAAAGTGACGTCAGATGCAGAGAAACAAGGAGTATGGGCTGCGCGTGCTGCCGGGACCACCCTCCTCTGGGAGCAGTGAGCTTAAACAGGACACGCCGGGTCGTCTCCAGGGCATCAGCTGGGCCTGAACTCTGGGAGTAAAACTGACTGAAAACTAATGTGAGTCCCAGGAGCACGCATTTTTGACAGGGAGGGCTTGTTTCCTCCATACGATGCTTGCTTCTGGCACTCGTAAAGACTGCCTGAACACCGGAGAGGGTGCGGGCAACAGCTCTGGGAGCGACCAGAAAACTGGAAACAACCTTCCGGTGTAAGTTTTAGGTACTCAGTCTTTTAAGTGTATCAGGAAAAGGTTAAAGGATTACGGGTTATGGGCGGTAAGTATTTACTTCTGGAGTAACCCTCTACCAATCTAGCAAATAAAGATATAAAAAGATCTGGTGGCTGGAGCTGAACAAATGCGCGGGAGGAAAAGGCTACACATCCCCACACTTCACCAGTGAAATACTTAGCTGCTGGCGTGGATTGCAATAGGTTATTGTGGCTTTTCTATGATTAGTAATTTTTAAATCAAGAATAGATGTTGTTGGGTTTTCTTAATCTAAAAGATGTACTCAAGTTTAAACTGGATCAAATTCAAGGATGTTCTGTGTCCTAAATTATGTGGTTAGATGACCACATGGTGACTCCTGGTTTTATAATCTGAAAATCCTTTTGCTCTGACAAAATGGGCTGGAGGAGCTTTTACTGTGATTGAGAATTTGGATGCTCATTGTGTTTACTGGGGTTAGCACTCAACTTTCTTCCTCCTTCTGAACCAGCATAGCATTGACTGGTCCCGGCTGCAGAGCTGCACTAGGCAGACCTGTCCTGCCTAGCCCAAGGATGCTCCTTTTTCACTTATTTCTCTCCTCCCAGGCTGGAACCTCACATTCATTTTTCCGAGGAGCCAGGAGCCACCTTGAACCGGGGAACTTCTGTAGCGCTTTGAGAGTAACCATTCACAAAGACCTTACAGCTCTGAACTACAGCACGCACAAAGAACACTTTTTTTCTAGCGACTACAAAATGCTGCAATAAGCTTTGCTCAAATGAAACCTCTATTAGCGGTAGTGGAGCTTTGTACGTTAGCCACCAAGGATTTGACTATCAGATAATTGCGATTATACATTCTCTTCAGAACAACCTGCATTATTTAAGAAGAAAATCAAACTCCAATCAAGCTGCTCAGAGGTTTCGAAATATTCAGATGTAGAGTTCCCAGCTTCCCTGTTTTAGCCATTGGGGTACAGTGCAAAATGCTGCTAAGCAGTCAATAGTCTCAGGATTTATTACAGTGTCTGAACTTACAAACACAGAAAGTTCACAGAAAAGCCTGCTCTCGTGAACTTTCAACCAGCATTTGCAAACTAAGAAGCCATAGATTATTTATATAACAAATGGATGCGTATCTGTCCAAACGTTTAATAAAGATAATATGTGAGAAGCATGAAACAAGTCATTTTCCTCTGCAGTAAAAATATATTTCTTCTATGGATACAGGAGAGTGGCTATAAAAGTTTAAACCTTTTGGAGCTTTTATGTTCAGAAATGATACTCTGACAAGAATTATACCAAATATACAGGTCTTAGAATGGGAATTGTCAGGTCAGATGAGACCAAAATTTGATAAAGTAATGATTGAATTCTCTTTAATTTATATATATATATATACACACACACAGACACACCCCCATTTAAATAAGATCTTGATATCAAACAGTAAACTGAACCATGCAACATGATCCAGCAAACTCTGTTTTTATAAATAGTCTTTGTCTCCAGGAAGACATGGGGACAGTGATGCTATTGATTTTAAAAGGTCAGATCACCTCTTTGTGATTGCTTTGGCTGTTGGAGTGTGCCTGTCCTGAAAAGGCAAATGCTTATTTGCCCTACAGTGGCCATATACCCTACAACTGCCTGCTCCCTACCTGTGCGCTCTCTCTCTCTCTCTGTCTCCCCCCAAAGTAGCAATCAAGGGCACGTTAATATTACCAAGCAAATAACATGAATTAGATCTACACCATCACAATAACAGTGATTTTTATTTCTGGGGTGATCCCAAGAGACTTGAACACGGCCTCCAGTCCCAGACCTATTTAGCATCCTGTTGCCAACACAGCTGACCCCAGGATTAGGAGTCACCCATTCACTCATGTACCAGTTGCAACTCAAATACATTGAAGAAATTTTCTCTCTTTAAATATATCTCCACATATCTGAATCTCAGATTCATATTGTTGCCAATTCACTTTACATTTTGCATCACACCTAGTGCCTACATTAACTGTTGACATTTGGGCTCAGCAATAAGAATGGGAGAGAAGTGAGGACAGGGGAGAGACTAAAATGAAGTGTGAGTATATTAGTAGCATTTCTAAGCTTGGTTTTGGGTCTGCTGAGTCTTTGGTAGCACATTTTTGGTCTCAAAACTGGAGTGGTGGTTGCCTATCAACACCGGCGCTGGTGGTGCAGTTCCCAGGCCAGGAGCCTGTTCTCTCCCACTGGCACTGACCACACCTGCAGCACGAGCTCTGCCACCCTGTAAGCATGGGTCTGTTCATTTAGCTGGCTTAAGGCTTTTCACGACACAAAAAACCCTGCTACTTTTGAGTCTAGCTCCTTCATCCAAAAGGATGCAAAGATACCCTGGTTCTTGCTGCCAAAGGACTCCTGAAGCCTTGCATTTTGGGAAGAGGTAAGTGGTGAAGGACAGGGACCTGCAAAATGAGAAGGAACATTCCTCAGAGCTAGAAATTACAGCATGACTCTGGTTAAGATCCCAAGCTCCAGCTTTATTGATTCTAGTAAAGAACCTCTGGTGACACTAAATGCTGCTTTACTGCTGCTATTAGTATCAGGCAAGGAGCTGTTACAAGTAGTGCAAGCCGAAGATTTGCCTCCGTAGGACTTTGTTAGAATAGGAGAAGGCCGAGGGCCCAGCTGATGGAAAACCATGTCTGTCAGGAGTTTGGTGTGACAGACATCTGTTCCTGTGCTGTCATGTGCTGTAGTATCTTCTTGACATTCCATTCCATTCCATTCCATTCCATTCCATTCCATTCCATTCTATTCATTTCCATTCCATTCCATTCCATTCCATTCCTATGCAGGGTTTTCAAACAACGAGAGGAAGTGGTCAGTTCCTTCAAATTTGACTTAGAGCGATGCTGGCATTGATTTCTGTCGGGCTGCAGTCATATGTCAAGAGATTATTTGTAGCCAAACAATTCATGAGTTCAATGCATGTCTGCATCCTTGACACTTGAATATCAAAAACTTAACTAAAAGAGATGCCAGTAAACTGTTATTTTTCTCTAAACACCAATTCTCCGTAGACATAATCGCTAGTAATAGCCATCACATTTGTGCTAACACTCGGCCAACAAGGGCTGAAATCTTGGCCCTGTTGAAATCTTTGGTAAAGATTTGGCTGAGAAGTGCCAAATAGGTTTTCACACAAAACAAAAAGACAGAGGGGCAAAATAGAATTTTGTGTAATAATGGTAAAATGGTTTTGGTTTTCAACATCCTAGATGTCAGTGCCCTTAGTTTATAAAAGTTCAAGTTTGTTTGTGCTAAAATGAAACCAAAAAAAAGTTCATTCCTCATTTCCATCTCTCCTTCCAAAACAGAAAGATCTGCCGGATTGTGTTCTAATGCAGATGCTGGCAAGAGCCGCAACCCAGCTAGGTACCGGGCAGCATAATGGTGGGTGATGAGGCGAGTCATATGCCAGCTGAATTCCTCTGGTAACCACAGGGATGTGGTTTATGTTTTTTAAAAGCTGCTGATGCCCCGGTCTGCAGCCACAGTCTCTTAGAGAGCGTGCAGCCTTCAGACAGAAAGTTTCCTTCTTTGCAAAGCTGATCTAACAACCAACCCACACTAATCAAAGCATTGGTTTTAATTGACTTTGGAAGCCAGTTCTGTAAACCAAATACCTGTGGCACCAAATATCTAAACCCTGAAAACCACCATGGAGCATCATGTCCTTGACCTATAAGCCATATGAGATTTCTGACTAAATGTTTTTAAAAGTTGACTTAATCATAAGGAAAAAAAAATTAACTGACCTCACAGACACACCTCATTTTTTTGGTGACCATAGGCATTATGATTAACGTGTTGTACAAAGATTCAAAAATGCTGCCAGAAATTATAAATGGGAATTTTTTTGTTATAGGCTCTTTGCCTATTTCCCTTTAGAATTAGTGTTTATTTATTCATGATGTTGACTTCTTTTTAGTTGCTTCTTACTGATGCATTCAAAAAGGTGGGCACCGTCAAAGCAGGAGAAACAGCAGATGGCAGCACCAGGCTGCTTCATTCTGAGCTGTTAGAGCAACCGGGGGAAAATAGGAACTTAGCTGAACAAAAGTTTCTTAGAGCTTGTTTGCTTTCAGACCTCCTTCTTTTCCTCGATTCGTTTGGATTATTTTTTTTCCCCTTCTGTTGTTTCTGCTCACTATTGGAAAAAAAAGCACAGCAGAGGAGGAAAATTGCTCTGTCAGGTCATCCAGTATTGATTTAGTTGAAGATAGTAAGACCTGATGTGACCTGCTGAAAAGATGACATGAGGTTACGGCCCAGCCTACCAGTGCTTCACGTCGTATTAAACACTCCACAGGGGCAACATCTGGAGGGTTAAACAACTGCTGGGTAATGCAATTTTAAATACCACTTCATCAAAGTAATAGACTCCACAGGACCCTCTTGGGATCTGTAAACTGATGTGTTCCAGGCTTTGTGTGCCGCAGCCCTTTTGTGTAACACATAAGGAGAGCCTGATAGCTCTGACTATTGCCAGAGTGATAGACTGAGGTTGCAACTCATCCACAGCACACTGGCTCGCTAGGCCTGGGATCAAATGCATTGCCTTTATGGTTTTTCTCTTTTTTTTTTTTCCCCTCAAAGCTTGATAGATTGCACATCCAAAATCACTGTGAGCTCAGGAAGAGATTTTAGAACAACAGATTTACTCTTGAGTCTATTTGAACAGCAGTGTATGAGCTCCAAAGGAGATCAGATCCATGCTTCTGTTTTTCCAGAGTAGTTACAGAGGAGGAGCAAATCTGCTGTGTGCTCTTCATAACCAGCCAAGCTTTCAACCCTGAATAACAAGCGGATTCCTTGGGTCCTTCCCGGATTCTGGCTCCTCTCCTGCATTCTTCAAATACAACCCAGCCATAGCTCCAGGAATACAAACCATGAAGGAAATGTGGTCTTCAATTAGAGGGCCATGGATGCTGGTGCCACCATCCAGCAAATCAACATACCTGACATTTAGTGGAATGGTGTGCAATTTTCCAAAATAGCTCCTTCTGCTATTTCAGACCTGCTAAGCAACAATTAAGAAAAGCCCCACTAAATAATCACTTTAGTTCCATTGAATGATTAATAACTTTAAGAGAGGACAGCCCAGGAACTTTTTCTATCACTTGCTAATACAATGTTTGCTTTCTGAATCCAAATCCAGCAAAATTCTTAGCCCACACAGATCCCTGCGTCTGGGCAGACAGAATTTGATAGCGTCACCCACCAACATGTGTCACTATCAGGAGTGCCGTAGAAGGACACTGGCAATTCCTTTCCAGGGAGAAACATTTAGGGTAAGGCTTGCAGTCGACATGAACCAGCAGCATTCAGCCGAGGTCAATGGAAAGGCTTCAATTCTTTCTAAGCGAGTATCTGCCCTCGCTGCTGTCCTTGCTTGCAGATCCTTCTCTCTGCTTTACTGCAATCATTTCAGATCAAAGAGCAGCGGAAAATTCCTCAATTACCTCACACAGTTTCAGTTTAGAAATGTCTCTGAGTAAGTTTTTGTGTGATGCCTTTCAAAGAGGGGTGCCAATGGTAGTTGTAGAGCAGGAAGAGGAGGTCTGAAGCTGACTATAAGCCACCATTGCAATTTTATTCCTGTTACTGGGTACTTGTAAACTCTGGGAGGTCATAGAGAGACCAGAGAAATGTGTTGTTGTATACTGTCTCCACCGAGCCATATCAAATAGTCAGTCTTCAGCTACCTTAGTGTTAGCAGGAGCACAGACCTGCATTGTCCCTGAAATGGGCGCCGCCGCCTCACTTGACATCCTCCATGCCACTCCTGCCCAGAACGTTTGTGTCAGTCAGTCCTATCCACAGCTAATCATGTTAGGTAAACTACTCTTTGGAAATTATAATGTTTATGAATGCAAATATATAAAAGATGCCCTCCCTTCACTAGTTTGTGGCCTACACTTTAGCAACAGAACTTATTAAGACTGCAGACATATGAGCTACTGTAATTTACTTACTGGAATTATTTTCCATCCCTCGTTACTGCTGAGGAGACCGCGGCTGCCCTCCATCTGTGGAGAGGTCTTCATAAGAAAATGGGGAGCAGTAGGGAAACAGCATGGATTCTCCAAAGAATGCATTAGTTTATTTATTTATTTCAAATGTCTTTCATGTCTTGGCTTTGTGCATCTTTTCCAAGAAGCAAATGCTTCACAGATGGAAAGAAGCAATTTTCAGTTGTAAAAATTCTAAACAGTTCAGGTGAAATGAAAAACAGAGCTTCCTGGAGACATGCCAGCTTTTTTTTTTTTTTAAAAAAAATTTTTCCCTAGCCTCACTTTGATTGTGAAAATATTCACCCACCTCCAGACTTTATAGCATGAGAAATGCCCTGCCTGGGGTCTAATCCACGCCTGAGGTATCACCGCAGGGTCGATTAGAAAGAAAGGCTCCTATTTCCACACAGACACTACACATCTGCTCTGATTTTCTGCAGGGTAGATCCACAGTAACCCTACTGCAAAAATTGAGTCTTACATAAACCAAGTTTATACTGGCAGAGCTCCTCTTCTGGAGGAAGCTCTGCTATGTTGTCATCAGGAAAAGGTCTGATTTGTCCACTGATACTCTGTTTTCTGTCAATTTGTATGGCTAGGTAGTGAAATTAGGGAAAAATATCATAGGTGATTTGTGAGAAACAGTAATGACCTTATTTTTAGATACCTCCTGCCAATAAAACCTTTCATAATTGCCCTCAGGACCTTTGGGTATCACACACTGCCCATGAGGCACTTAAATCTCCCACACACTCCCCATGGGGAGCTTAACTCAACCTCCAGGCTATCTACCTCGGAGCCAGACACCTACAGCCAGACACCTATGCATCTACGGCCTTCTGTGCGTGGACTGAAGCCCGGCCACAGACAAACCAGTGTCTCCCCCGTGCTGCCGGTGGCTGTGGGCGTGGAGCCGGAGCGACCCCCACGCGGAGCAAGCGTCGGCAATGGAAGGAACGAGCACAGGAGACCGGAGCTGCCTCTGGGTGATGGGGTGGGGGGGGGCAGTCCAGCTCCCTGAGCTCTAAACCATTCTGGAGGGACACTCGGGATCAGAGAGCGAGGGAAGTACGGGACAAGGCCTGTAATTATTAGCTGCTGCGGCGGCTCCAGGAACGCAGCTCCGGAACACACTAATGCGCAATGCTCAGTCGCTGGCTCACTTTGGATGTTGCAATGGATTTTACAACGCGCATTTGACAAGCGTGTCGTGCGGGGCTTTACAGGAAGAGAGAGAAACACTCACAGCAGTGGGTGCTGAATCAGGGTCTAAGTGTGTGATCCAAGGTTATTTGCTATAAAGTCTAGGACATTCCCTGAAAAATGTTGAGTTGCGCAGGAAATGTCTGGTTACTTGTGTAACTGTTTGTAAGATATACAAACTCATCAGGCTCTGACTCCTAAGTCTTATGACAATAATGCATTTTCTTCCAGACATGTTCAATTGCATATCTGATACACATACTGCTTGGCCAAAATGACTTGTTAGTGATTTATTTTGAATATCCAGCCTTTACCATATGACATCACCTCCTTAACTTGATGAAAAAAAGGTTTAGACTGAATTCTTCCCATTAAAAATAATGGGGCACTGGTTTCTCAATGCCAATATTTACTGATATCAAAGCAAAATATTGTCTTGGTTATTTGTCTTAATTCAGCCCAAACAGTACACAAAGCACAGTGTACAAAAACAATATGTTCTTTCTTCTAAACCAGATCATCGCTTACTAATTACTATATGATTTGAATGAAAACAGAGGCATGATTCAGTGATGTTTTATAGAAATTATCTCACTATATTTAGAGGGTTTTTTCTTACCCTGATTGATAGAGGGGTCATATAAAATGACTTCCTATGTCTGCCTTCACCCAAAATCTCAGAAAGATTGCTTTTTAATTGTCCATTATACAAAATACAGCAGAATGAAACCCAGATCCTTTGCTAAGATCTCTAAGAAACAACAAGAGTATGTATATGTATAAGGATTGTAATGTACGTAGTGTGTAAATATGTGTGTGTCTGTGTGTGTGCATGCACACACATATATAATCAATTTTTCAACTTTAATTAAAGCTTGCAGATCCCAATGGTATTTGAACATTCTTAAAATCAAAGTGTTGCATTTGTGTTGGATTTGGATACATTATGCACAGACCATTTAATATATCCAAATCCAACATAAAATCCAACCCTCTATTAAAGAAAGTTAATGTGAGAACTGATATGCCTAGAGAGGATCCTTTGCTTCTGAGCGTGGACCTGGACACAGCCAGAGATGTGCCTCACCTTCCTGTGATTTCTGTCCTATTAGGAAACTCACATGGAAACTCAAGGGTTGCAAGCTCAGGTAAACATCAAAGAAAAAGTAATTTAAAGTAAGGCCTGCTGCATGAATACCTAGGAGACTTTGTACAGGACTAGTCTGCTTCCAGCACACCAGGAGAACAAGATTTGATCCAAAATTTTTGACTGAGGACTCTAGGACACGTTCGACTATGAATGAATTTGTCTCTTCCCTGTTAGATTTCTATTGCCTAAGAAATCTTGAGCAGAAGCTACGAATGCTTTTCTCTCAAACCTTTCTAACATAACAACCCTTATTTACATGTATTCAGCAGACCTTTGCTTCCATCCCCATCGGGCGCTTTCTCCTCCTGCCTTCTCTCTAACAGTTTCCATACCAGGCTCCCGTACCAAGGGTGGTGTGGTGTAATGGGAACCATGTTGTGTCAGTGGTGAACGCATCAAAGCCCATTTATAGACTTCTTCTGCGCTTCACCGACTACAAACATGCCCAAACAATGCCAAGCATGTCCAAGATGAGCTTTTAGCCATAGCTCACGCATTGTTGCTTCTGAGTGGAAGGAGGGAGGAGAATTTCTGCCCGGTTGCCACTAGATGGAGCAAAGCCAAAAACTGTATATTTAATTAGTCTTGCGATGGAAATGCATCCATTTCCAATATAAGTTTGTCCTTAAATGAGTCTATTAAGCTGAAAACCAAGCCCGTCTGGCTCTAGATGCAGTGCAAGAGCCCCGTTTATTTTAGCATGCCACACTGATTTGTAACTATGGTTGACTCAAAGGATTCATGACGTGGACTTTCCAGTTTGTACACTGGACAACTGAAGTCAGGTTCTTAAAAGACTGGTTA
This sequence comes from Balearica regulorum gibbericeps, assembly GCF_011004875.1. Classification (NCBI taxonomy): domain Eukaryota; kingdom Metazoa; phylum Chordata; class Aves; order Gruiformes; family Gruidae; genus Balearica; species Balearica regulorum. The sequence continues at coordinate 85,631,703 of NC_046186.1, read as the reverse complement.
CCTTCTTTGTCTTCCAGTACCCAATTTGGATGAGTAAATAAGGAGTCTAAACAATGGAGAGAGTCCCCATGCTGTGAGTGTGCAGGTACACGGGGTCTATCTTTAGGCATCTAAGGTAGACCATTAATATCTGATGGTGCCAACATCCCTGAAAGACTTTATTAATAGTCCCTCTTCCCTCTTTCTCTTTCACGCTGTTTAGTATGCCTTTTGCACTTCTCCATGTGGGCATCTAAACTCCCATTCTCTGCTCAACTAATTACATTCCAATAATACACGGGGAAATCACAAAATACCACCGTCACTGTTTTCACAGCACAAGTGGTATTCCCGGATATGCTCAGTGTTGCCCTAGTTCTGTTTCCAACTAGGGGAGTTCTACTATTGCCTTAAATGGCAGCTGAAAATAAGATAACAGTTATGGCTTCTGAAAATCTACTGCGTACAGATGTGTATTTTGAAAAGCATAGTGCAGTTTGAACGGTCAGCATACATATATAGTTAATTATACTATTGCTTTTGTAATTGTGACAATTCTGCATGTACATGAAACTGTTGAACACACTGAAAGAAAATCCAAAGGTGTTTTATGTTCTGTTTTGCTTAGTTCATAGAACAGAATAGAATAGAATAGAATAGAATAGAATAGAATAGAATAGAATAGAATAGAATAGAATAGAATAGTTTAGGTCATTTGGAAAATACCTACAGTAAGAATCTAGTCCAACTGCTGGACCAATTCAGGGCTGACCAAAAGTTAAAGCATGTTATTAAGGGCATTGCCCAAATGCCTCTTAAACACTGACAGGGTTGGGACATTGACCACCTCTGTAGGAAGACTGTCCAGGTTGTGACCACCCTCTCTGTATGTATTCCAGTCCTGAGAACCCTTATCTCCTATCACATCTTATTTGGCAAGAAAGTAAGCTATTAATTCATACTCTTCCTTGAATCTGAATTATAAGCTATTTTTTTACCTTTATTCCTTCTGAAGCAGGAACCATTTCTACTTTACAAACTTTGAAGATCTTCTGCTAACCAAAGGAATGCCTTGCAGATCTCTGCTACCACTAATACTCTTCCAGATGAGGCTGCTTGGATGTTATTTCTTTTCCACCAAGTGAGGCTCCTTTTTACTGTACTCAGTGATGAAATGATTTAAAGCAATAGCTGGTCAGAAGTCCAAACACATCTCATCAAGAGCTTTTTAAAATAAAATGTTGAGGAATGTTTCAGCTTGAAGAATAATCTTGTATGTTCTCCAAGAAGTTTTGAACAGATTCGGGAAAAAATAGAAACTTTGAAACAGAATGATATATCTACTTAAATGTTATGTTTTGGTATTTTTGCAAATTTTTTTAAAAAGCAATGAAATTACCATTTATAACAAAACAAGAAATTATAGATGTATTTTATATTAATTGATCTTTTGATGGGAAACACTATTTTGTTTGGGATTTTAAAACTGAGCAGTGGAAATTACAGGTCAGCTGGACAGCAAAAAAGTTGCCATTTCAGTGTAGAGTACATCAATTTGAAATAAAAACATTGTTTCTGCATGCAAGAATATTTCAACCTCTTCTACAGAGCTCCCCATGCCAAATGCTTACCTCTCCATGTTGTGCCTGTACACTTCAAGACTGTCAGGGTTTAATGACCAAAGACGGCTTGTGAGGTCTCAGTTGTGCAAGCAAAGTTGATTTTTGCCGCTCCAAGGCTAGTGGAGTGGGGCCAGAGCCAGGCATTCCCGTCACGGACAGGAGAGGAAGAGTGGGCAGGAACATAAGAGGGATGAAGAAAGAACCAAAGGAAAGTATTAGCGGTTCAGGCTTGCTGCTCCTCGTGCTCCCGGGAGAACAGGGAACCTGAGCCCAGCTGGGCTGCTTCCAGCCCAGGACCGTGACAACGTCCCACATCCCAGCATTTCCTTCAGCAAAGCGGTGGAAAAATCCAGGTTAGACCTCTGGCACAGGCAGAGCCTGGGTTTTCCCCCTTCTCTCTTCCATGGTAGTATCCTGCCAAAGCAACTTGCCCAGGCCTACCATTAGCTCTAATTTGGACTAATAATTCATTTACTTTGCTCAGTTCAAGAGTACCACACCAGAATTTACAGAGTATTTAGGTGAGGCACATGTCTTCTGCTACCAAAGTGCAAGAACCCCTCAGTAACCAAATTATTTTTCTTACTGAAACTGTAAGCCGGATGGAGCTGGCATATCCTAACTTTCCAAACAGGGGTTTGGCAAGGCTATCGTGCATGCTACAGGGCTTTTTCACACAAAAAGTGAAGAGTTCATTTACCCTTCTCCACTAATAAAATTATGATTGTATTAACTCCCTCTTCCTTGACATCCCTGATGGACTATTAGTTTAGTATCACATCTTAAGAACATCGGGTACATCGATAACTCTCGCAATTAACCTAGATTTTTTGCCAGGGCTCTCATACATGTCTTCTAACAATTCCTCATCCTATTTTCTTCACAAAACTGGACACCACTGTATTAAAAATGTGCTATGAAGGACCTGAACAATTATTTTTTCCTTTGATTAAACACTTTGAGTGTAGACATTAATGTCCATATACATTCCTAATCTGCATGGGTGGGGGGATCCACCACAACTACCTAACTTCAGTTTCCTAAAAATTATGCATCAAATAGAAAGGACTTCTCTAGCTTTTCTGGTACTCAGTGAAGAGAAAGAAACACTTTCATAGGGCAAATCATTTCTCCTGAAGACATGTGCAAGGCTATGGCATCAATAACTCTCTAGAGACATTTTTCTCTCTCTGCCAGTGATAAAACAGGACCTAGGTGACTAACTTAAAGTAGAGAATTAATTTTTTAGAAGCTAAAGTTAGGTCAGATGAATCCCAACAGCTATGTCTTACCCTTAGAATCGAGTGAAAAAAATGTTTTTATGTCAATTAAAAAGCTCTGTATCAGGAATATAGCTATGCATATGCTAATGCATATGTATTTAAATATTAATGACTCTATCTAAACCCCCACACAGGTACAACTACGTTATATTAATTTGCACCAACTACATTTATTTCAAGAGAGGGTTTCTTTGTGTCTCTTTCCTTCCTGACCTACCTTCATATCTCTTCATAGTCTGGAAGAGATCACTGCCTAAATACTTGGTATGTGGTCATAGTTTTTTTAACTTATGGAAGAAAAAGCATTTGGAAACATCTCACTCTCTTCACTGCATATTGCTTGGCAATATATTCTATAGCGCAAAAGCAGTTTTAAAATTGGGTTTCTTCCTGTTGCTCAGCTTGTAAGCCTCAAGTCTTTATATAATTTTGCAGCTGTGAAATATCATTTCATTCTTAGGCTGTAAAGAAAATTGCTTCCTTCGCTGTTGTTCAGGCAGGACCACCAAGCAAAGGGGAGAAAGGATCCAGCGAGGGGCTGTGTTGGCTGTGCCTGGGGTCAGAGCAGGGGAAAGCGAGTGGCTGCGGTTCCTGCGCACGCAGCGTTTGTTCAGAGCGTGTTTGTGCCTGGGAGCACGGGAGCCGACCACGTGCGCCTGGGACAGAGGCAGCTCTCTCAGAGCACCTCACGTGTGTGTCCTTGCTGTTCAAACCTGCCATTCAGACACCCCAGCGCTAGGCCTGGCCTCAGCCGGGAAAGAAAATTATGTCAATGAAAACGATCTTTTTTTTTTTTTTTTTTTGATATGGAAAAACGTCAGAAGGGGCTAGGATAAGATTAGCAAAACAATTTCCATTGCTGACCAAACACAAATTTAAACCCAGGTCACCAAAGGTGAAATGTCACTACACCGAGTTATGTAGTTTTGACTTCCCAGTTAATCCTTATTTCAAGGTAATGAAACTTAACTGTCAGCAGGAATACTGTGTCCAGCCCTAGCATCCACACCTTCAAAAGGATTTTGAAAAATTGGAAAGCGTTCAGGAAACTGCTTCAGGAATGCTTTGAGAACTCTTTAATCCAGCAGACAAAGGCATAACAAGATCCAGTATCAGAAAGCTGTGTTTTGAAATATTCAGATTAGAAAGAAGGGGTATGGGAATTGCATAGGCAGGGAGGGACTTACTGGATTCTCCATCACCACAAACTTTTGAATCTAGACTGGTTTATTTTGGGAAAAACAACATCCTCTGCTTAACCAGAACTATGGATTTGAGGCCAGAATTAATAAGATTAATCAGATTCCCTTTGGGCCCTTGGGCAATAATTCAACAAAAAGTGAAGTACGTTATTTCAGGCCTTATGCCTCATGTCTTCTCTTTTTGAATATGCAAGTAAAATTTGGTACCATAATCTCATACCCAAAGGAAAACTAGAGCCAAGCTTTAGATAAATTCTGATAATTGATTATTTTAAACTATGTTCTTAGATACTTATAGATAAAAACATATAGTGTCCTTTTTTTTCTCTTTTCTTTTGTAGTGGAGATGTGAGTTATGATCCAAACATTGAACTCATGAGATTAACGTGATGTGTTTTGGTGCATATGTCCAAAGAGCTGGAGAAGAAGTTATGCTGCAAAAAACAACCCTAGAAAACAATTTCATCTAGGACTCTTTCTTTCCATACTTCTTCAATATCCACTCCCAAATCATAAGCTCATCAGATTTGGTCAGTATTTAGAGCCATTCAGCTATATTTTCATTAAAAGAATTTACTGTAAATATACTTGAGATCATTCATATTTTTTTATATTTGATATTCTTATTGCAATGGTTACCTTGTATTGTTTGTGCTACCTGAGTGGACGAACGGTCCAAGACATCCAATGCAAATACTTGAACATTCAGATTGAAGTATGGCATCCACAGATGTTTGCTGGAATAAAACTTCATTACTTAAACAAAAATGGATATGAAAATGTGCATAAGCAAGAATGAAATTATTTGAAGTCCTAAAAATATTCTCTGAGTACTTTGCACTGGTGCAATCAACATTCAGATGAAAATGGCATGATACATTAGAGACTTCCTATGTCCCTTTTTTTTTACACATCATTTTTCTAGGTGGTATGTTGCCCCCTTTACCTATTGTTCCTTCATCTCTTCTTTCAATGTAACTTTGTAATTGTCAAATCCTTCCATTGCCATAGCTTTCTCAGAGTTTTCCTCATGCCTGTTTTCCTCCCATCCTGACCACTCCAGTTCCAGGTTATTCCGTTCCAACAGCCCCTAGATTTAGAAGAGCATATTACTTGCAAAAATGAGGAGGCATATGTGCAAGTCACCTTGCTGCAGTTCCACTATGAAGTTCTGCTCATCTGCAATGCATTTTTCCACTGCAGAAGGCCAGGACACCTGAATGAAGCACAAAGTACTTCATGTACATAGTACTTCATTACATGAAGTATTAGTGCCACTATGTGTTACCCACAGCACCTCAGGAGCTGCAGAAGTCCTAACCCTTATCTCTGAACAGTAAACCCCAGAAGCGTGTTTCTGAATATCCTAATGGCTAGAGGGAACGGCACTAAGCCTATCTCCTTATATAGCAATTAAGCAGACAGTGATGGTATTGAAAGCAGTCCTGAAGATGTGCTTATATATTCAGAAGTGTGTCTCTTTTTTTTTTTTCCTTCTGATTATGTAAGTTGGCTTAATAGGAGGCAATAGAATGAACTGTACCCGTCTATCACACGCACTCCCCTTCTCAACAAGAAGTCTCATAAGGCTGATCAATGAAAATACAGATCTAGGACTAGAAGAAAGATAATTATAGAGGGGAGTCTTGGCTTCCTGTTTCTAGCATGATTTTAGCGTGCTAGTCTTGTTTCTTTAGCACACAAATTTCTGCTTATTTCTACTCAGGCTTACTGTCATGTATAGAAAAATGAATTATTCAGATCCTACATAGCATGTCATGAAAAGAGAGAGAAGTACGCACAGCAGTACTGTCATTCTTAACTTGCTGAAAATCCTCAAGTACCTCAGAGACAGAGGCTTTATAAATACCTGGTTGTAATCAAATATGTCCTTTGGAGAAAGGATGATGCTTTTCCAAATGCAGTGTCAAGCACTCATGACACCTGCAGATCCTGTAAAATAGTAAACGTTCCTGCACTGCCTTGACTGCTTTGTGTTCTGTATGGACGATTCCCTTCTTGTCCCTGCATAATTGAACATGAATTAAAATATATAGCATATTTTATGTATTATCGATATCAAAATGGATTTACTGATGCGCTTAGGCTTGTGCATTCAGTATGCATTTATACGAATAGTAAGAAAGACATCTCATTTTCTATAAACTGAATATTTGCTAGTTGTTACGTATAGCTACCTGAAGCACCCCACCTTTTGACATGTAATACGCTGGCAACAGTCCCAGGCCATCACTGAGAAATACTTTGCTTGAATATTCATAAAGGCTAGTTGCTTTTTGAGAAAGGACAGACATATGCATTAATTGAGGTTCCAGCTCAACCTCCCACGAGGGGGCAGGTGAGGCAGGTGGGCAGCCAGTGGTCCTCGTGGAAATCGGGGCAGCAGAACCGCGGCCACTGACCAGGCTCCCCCAGACCCCCGGCCCGGAGTGGGAAGACGGCACGCCTTGCTCCTACCATTTGTGACAGAGCTGTTCAGATGCCGGGTTTTCTCTCTTATGTGGTAGTTCTGCCTTCTTATCAGTTTGAACTTTATATTCCTGCCTTTGGGGAAAAGGACATAGCCGGCTATAATTCAGGAAATTCCTAGCCTCTTCAAAAAGAGGAAAAGACAAATCTTTATTTCTTTTTTTCTTAAAAGCCACCATGTGTAAATATTTTCAATGTATAGAAATCGTTTTCAGTGCATAACACACAGTATCATTTTGTTATTTGAAAGAAGACTCTTCATAGTGAACCCACCCACAGCTGACAAAGATCTGTTATTAACTAATAACAAAAAAAGAAGGAACTGAAGGAATGAAGAAACAAAATGCTATATTACTTAATACACATCTATATCTCAAAGTTTAGCTAGATCATTGAGTCAGAACTGGGCAGACATTATTGTGTGACATTATGAGCAGAGAGAAAGAAAACAAAATACCATCATTTACATGGAGTTGATGAATGATGTATTAACTGTGCCTAAATTGTGTAAAACAGGCCAGGCAGATTGACAAAACTCGGCAAAATAATTCAATCCACAGAGTCAAATTACGCAATAAAAACAAGCTGGTGCTATTCAAACTGGTACATTTCACTTAAAAAAGGCAGAAATATTCCTAGATTCCCAACAAATCATAGATTCCACTTGTTTTGGCCAAATCTCAGTCACTTTCTAGTTCATGCAATACATGTGAGTATTTTCACAGTGATACAAATTTTGTTGTTGTTCAGTTTTCCTGGTCCCTGATCACATCTATTTATTTCCCAGGGTTATAAAAAAAAAGTCTTAAGAAAATAACATAAAAGGACATAGGCCGGACATTATGCCTTAAAGGCTTCCTAAAGAACAGGACTTGCAGGGACGGTCACGTGTGGCAAATACTATGTTATAGGATATTCTGTGCTCTATCAGCTTATTACCTCATTCAGTAGCAGCTTAATGCAATTTCTCCATAACATTTAGCTAATGTGTTCAAAATATGTTCAAAACATTGGAAGATCCTTTTGTTTAAACTGATGATTTCCGTTAAATGCTTGTGTATTTCCCAAAACATCCACTGCCAGTCGCTATCGGTGAGATAAATTTAATTAAAATATCTAATTCAATTGTGCCATGTGATATTAATAGACTTTTCCCTTGAGTGCTGTACATATTAAATTGTTATCATATGTATTCTGTCCTCAACGTATCCCTGGCAGGATTCTTGTCACTTAAAATCTGCCCTGCTGTCAGAATGAACCATCCATCATTTTATTTGTTTGCTTGGAGCATCCTCTGCTGCTTGGGGTGGGGGTGGGCTCCGTTTGCTTTGAGCAACTCAAACGTCTCCCACAGCCTGCTTCCTCCATCATAGCAAGGAAGAAAGTGCTTGTTAAGTTTGAAGGAGACATTCTCTCAGTCATGGGCAGTGATGGGCTGCCTCAAGAGTGGTAACAGGGGAAAGCCTGAAGCACACAGAGCAAAAGAGCTTTCCTAACGAGGTGTAACAGCAGCATAGCAGGCTGAGAATCGTCTTTTCTTCTTCTTCATAGCTGCTGTGGTGTAAGGTCCACAAACAAGGTCAGCATGGTGCTTCAGGTGAGTTTTTTCTTCTTTGAGAGACACTGCAAGTTATCAGTCTTCCATCTTAGGGAGGTTTTGAAAGATTTTTTCCTCTGAAACACGAGAGATTTGAAACACCTTGAACTAAAGCAAGAAGCAGGACCCCGTTATACAAAGATATAATATGTATGTCTGGGTTATAGACCTGGTTTTGAGAAGAAAGCCACCAGGAGATTAGGTACTAAGGAGGGGCAAGGAAATACTAGCTGATGCAGCTGGAGAAAAAATACCCCCAAGATTTTGAAACTTTGTCTTTTACTTTTTCTTCCTTTCCAAATTGCTGTTTGGGAGTAGAGGGAGAGATCACACAAAGAGCACCACTTGTAAGAATTTCACTCAACACATTTTCATGAAAGAAATTAACCAGGGACCCAGTTAATTACTCACAGTTCTTGGAAGAAGCTATATTGGCTGCCTTCCTGGTTCCACACATATTGCCTTTATTAGTCGTTATACGGCAAGTGAATCATACATGACAGAGCTGGTCTGGCTCTAATATTCTGAGGTTATCTGGTCCTATTTAGTGACGTTCCCTAGAGATCCAGATGTCCCCACAGCCCCTCATGACAGCGAAGAAGGAATAGAACTCATCCCAAATGGACTTCTGCTCTCTGCTGCTCATCTCTCTTCTTTGCCTAGGTAGTCTCTCAGCCCAACCAGAGAAAACAGAGATGGAGTGGAGGTTAAATGATCTCCTCATTCATTCAATTCATCTTGGATTTAGGCAGGATCATCTGCTCTAAAACCATTTAAGCATCATCAAAACAGGGTAAAAAAGGAGTGTCTAAGCTTAATTTAGAGAAAGGGAATGACAGACCTCAGATAGCTTAACATTAGCTTATTCTTTTAATTGTCATTTAAAGTAGTTCCAAGCAAAAATTCAGATCTATGTCATAGAGTGTATGAAACAGAAAAAACAGGCCTGGACATGTGTAATGCTTTGGCATATGGGATCATTGCTTTCACTCTACAAGAGCAATTTTTGAAAGGTTCTGGGTGGCTCAGGTTCCTCAAAATGTTTTTGAGAATTCAAGGATTTTGTACAGGGTTCATGACGAAACAAACCAGAGCTTTAAAAATAGTGTTGAGAAGCTTTTGGCTACCATATTCTGAGAAAGGACCAGTAAATATCTACAGACCCATTCTGTCTTAAAAGGGAATGACAGCATTGACATTTCACATACTCCTTCCCTCTGCTTTTTTCTGTTCTTCACTAGTTACACCTTTTCTTACCACGATCTCCTCAAAACCAGTATGGCAGCATTAAGCCTTCATCAGACTCAGTAGGAATCATCCCCAGGCTGGAAAAAAATTCCAGTCAAGGAGAAGTTTATTTCAGACCCTGCGTGGACTCATCTTTTTTAACCTAGTAGGCTGAATTTGTGAGCCTTCTGGAGAATTTTCAAAGGTAGATGTGTGAGGAGCAATCATTTCCTCAAAAAAAACCCCAACCCCCCCAAAAAAAAAACCACACAAAGGAGAGGCAACTTTCAAATACCTAAAGTCCAAGTTTCTGGATCATATATGGATGGGCTCAGGGCATCTGGACAGAGCTTGGCTCAATTGAAATTTTACTGGGAAGGAAGTGAAAGAAGAGAAAGGTGTTAGCACTTTCTTCTCCTTCTAAGGACCACACAGAGTAATTTATGTTTGAAGTCAGAATCAGGCAAGACTGAGAAAGTTTCATTCATGTCTGCTATGAAATAAAAAGATGGCATTTTTGACAGGAATAGTTTTATCCATGTTTATGAAGTTCATTATTGGGGGTTGGATGAAGTATTTACTCATGTCCCAGGATGGGATGTTGCCCTGTCTCAGGTAGAGACATATCTGAGAGTTGTTTTTCATAGCAGAGATAAAGTACTGAAAAAACCCGGATCCAAATTACTGCTCCTTAGAGTGCTTTTCTGGCTTGAATCCACAAGTTTAGAAAGAACTCCAAATTAAAAAACAGGTGCACTATGTCCAAAGGCATTTAGGTGCCTAATTGTCTATGAAAACAGCAAGAGCTGTTGAAGCTCTTGACAAGTGTGATTAATCTCAAGGGGACGCAACATTCTCCTGCATTCTCACAGCTTCTCCTAAGCCACGACCCAATACTGCCGCTACGACCTATTCCACAGGCGGCTGAATTATCACACAGATAAGCTATGTGCCAAACGCTCTGCGTCAACAGTGGGATATCACATTTTATAATTCTCATTCAGCAAGGTGGCTTTAAATGGGAGTTATTAAGGAGCCACAAGTGGAATACTTGCGCAAAGTGACTATAGCTGGGGTGGATCCAGCCACAGAGACCGAGGAAACTCAAGACCAGGAGTCAGTCACCAAGGACAGACAGCCCAAGGCTCCAGATGGAAAGTATACTCAGGAAAACAGAGAAAACAAGCCTGCTCCAAACCAAAGAGCAAATGAAGAGCAAGGTCAGGAAATCAAAGAGCTTGTATTAAAAGTCTTGGATAAAGATGAGTTAGGACTAGAATGAGATAAGGCAGGTTAGCCAAGAGACAGGAACTGCGCAGAACCAAAGGAGATGCAAGGCAGTGAAAGCAGTTTGTGCGGTCGCCCCCCATGCTTGAATCAGAAACGCATGCCAGCCCTCAGACAGTCAGGCTTCTCAGGACGCTGATCTTCTAGGACATTATTGAGCCCAGTTTCTGGCTATAGAGCTTGGCTGCTTAGTCAGGGCCTGAGAGAAGAGGATATGTGCCTAACCTGGCACAATGATCGGTTTGTTCATTCAGCCTAGATATCTCAATTTACAAGCAGGGAAAATTTGTATAATGGAATCACCAGATCTCTCTGGTTTTTTCTTTTCCATCTCATGAGACTCTGTGGATCATGTCTCGGGACAGGAACGAGGTTGGGGTACGTGACGGACTGTACCATCTCTCAGGGCTCCTTTGGCTCTGGGGCTGTGCTGCAGCCCTTCGTGCTCTCCAGGCACTCCTGCCAGATGTGTTCACAGATCAAGACAAGTTCTGCGTTCAGGGCTGCAAAGCAGAACAGAGCTTCTGTAACGGCGGTGACAAAGATATGGTCCTTGCTGTGAAGGAGATGGGCACCAGTTGTTTGTGTTTTGTCTCAGTGTGAGACAAAAGACATGGATTGCAGTCATTCCTGAAGTGTGGCCACATCAGAAGTAGAATGTAGTCATGAAATGTGTAGATTAAAAGTAGGTCTATGCTTCAACAGCTTGCTGAATTACAGGCTCTGTAATTGCCAGGGGACGTTAAAAGGTTAGTCCGTTACTTTAAGTACAGCATACAAAAGAAGTCAGGCACTCACACGGGAAGAAAGATGCAGTAATATCAGTATGAATGCATTTTATAGTGATATTGCTAGGTAACTGCTATCTGCAGTGCATAACTATTTTTGTTTTAAAAATCAAAACAAAACTTGCACACCTAACTAAAGCATTTTTAACGGCATTTAACTGGTTGTAGATCAGAGCAAAGAATAAACGTGCTATGTATTTTCTATGTCAGATCAACACCCTTTGCAGTTCTCATTAACCAAAGTGTAAAAAAAAAGTTGGTTTGAATCCAAAATGTCTCGGTTAGCCTTACTACTAGATAGGTGGAAGGAATATGTATGAAAAACAAACATTGATCAAATAGACAATGTAACATTCCTGTTTTAAAAATAAGGCATGTAATGAGAAAATAAAAATTATTTATGAAGTCAAACGACTTTTAAATCTTTAAATTCCGCACATACCTTCTAGGATTATAGTAACCTGTGGAAGGTCATTATAGTTATAAGGGAAAAGATTAAATAAGCACTTAAGCAGACATAAATAAAATGGACAGGTTAAAAGCTATTAAATTGAACAAGACTAGAGGGAAACCTAATCAGTGCTGTAAAGGAATCCAAACTAACGCAGAAGGAAACAAACACAATGTTGAGAATGGCTAATGGGAAGTAGCAACTCTGGAAGTACAAAATCTTATGAGGTCCCAATTCATCTGTAGTGCAGAAAGTTCTTGGGTTATAAGGAGGAGCACAAAGAATTGATTACAGGAAAACTTCTGTAGCAAGTTCAGAGCTTTTTCCCAAAATAACAAAAAGCAGGTGATAAAATTTGTGTAGAGATAATGAGATAATGCAATTGAAAACTAGTAGCTAGAAGGAGGCCGCAGGGACCGGCCTGCCATGGTGCTTGCTTCAACAGCCGCTCAGCTGGAGGGCCGTACCCCATCCTCTGTCCTCTGACACGGCTATCCCTCTGTCAAGGCAGAAAAATGGGAGGTTGAAGAAAGGGCTTGAGAATGGAGTATGATTCACGAGCAAGCATTCTTCCTAGGAAAAAGTCAGGGTGAAGGAAGGCACCACTTTCTGACTTAGGAAATACCGAAAGACAATCATTTGAATCAGGAGCGTGGAGGAAGAAATATGCGTGCTGCGGAGATGTCGGGGGGTGGTGGAGATGAGGTGGCTGCTGTGCCTGTTGGGCTGTGGCTAGAAATGTAGCTTGATCTCTAAACTAGTAAGTTCATTTCTCCCAGGGAAAAATAAATAGGCAATATGTGAAGGAAAAACATATAATGAACACACCCCCCCCCCCCCCCCCCCCCCCCCCCCGGATTTTTTTAGTTACTCTTGTATTCCAGAGGTGTAGCTCCACTAAATTCACTGAGGGATGTTTTTGCTAATAAAGCTTTTAAAATGAGGGATGGATTATACTCCAAC